>NW_023596184.1:0-34448 GCF_011947565.3 Pollicipes pollicipes
GACGATCCAGCCAAGCAGGATATAATTGTTCAGGCAATTATATCTGGCGTTCGTGAGCACGATCTCTACATATATCGGCCGTCAATTGACTCTCAGTCAATGCTGTGCAAAATGCGATGACGCAATCAAACAATGACGTATTGAGGAGTATGCTTACGAAACATAGAAATCATGTTTTCTGGAGCAGCCTTTTCCACTTACAAGTGTACCAATAGTTATGAGTCAGCCTCTTTCATTATATGTGGCGGTTGCTTCAACATCTTCAAATGTGGAACATTCTGTCATCAGCACCCACACCTATGCACGCTGATACCGTAGTTTACTTCCACACATATCTCACAGCTGATGTAAGGTCTCCACGGCCATTACGCTCTGAGGGAGAATTTTGCAACTGACTGCGGCCTTCAGGTAACGGGTGGTGCATCTGAGAGACACTCGGACTGGTGCATGTTTTGTACTCGATAGCCATCTGTCATATCAATTGATGTGAAGCCAATGGCACTTCATAATTATTGCTCTTTGCTAGTCCTGGCATATCGTTTTGGGATGGAGAAAGATGCTACCCTAGTTATCGCCATGCAACACGAAAGGTTGTACGTCAATGTTTTTTATAGACATGGTAGCTACCATCCACACGCCCCTTCCATTCCTGCCTTCGTATATATCATTGTACATGCCTCCTGAATCTGGATTTAAACCAAACTGAGACAATTTGTGGGTGTCAATAGATCAACTGATGTCTGCGCTTTTAGCGCAGGTTGGACCAGAAGCGGATTGTGAGGCATTTTACATGCGTGGCGCGAAAAGGCTGATGCAGGCTAATGTCTCTGTACGAGCGCCAGTCTTTTCGTCATTTAGCGTAAAGTGAATTTTGGTTTCTGTTTTTATAAACAGGTTAGTATTAGAGTTTAGTAGTTTAGTTTTATAGAGTGGACGCGGATCATGCGTTCATGCCCTGGTGTCGTATGCGTCATGCTCTCATGCTCCCCAATATTACTCCCTGAGGGTGTTGAAGACGTCGATCGCCATAACATTGACCCAGAAGCGCTGCTGCGAATGCGCTGAAAGCAACAATGGCCAGCAGAACACAGCCGTCGGTGCCGTAATCCTGCCACAATGCCGCCATGGAGCAGAGGTAGCCGATAAGCAGGCAGACGCACAAGGACGTCACACATTTTCCGGGCAGGTTCCGTGTTTCGGGCACGGCACAGAACGCCGCCAGATGCAGCAGGAGGCACAACACGGACGCTGTACGACATGCCACCAAGGCGTATGAAAAGGCGGTCTGAACCTTTTTAAGTTGGAAACGCGGGTCACAAAAGGCTAGCTGTCCGTCACTGAGCTCATAATAGCCGCGATCCAAGATCAGGTTATACGTCGGCACGTACGCGACGTCTTTGTCGCTGACCTGAAACTGGTACTCGTTTACGGTAACCTTGGGCAGGTCAGGGGAGCCGGTGGCGTTGGTGACGCCAGAGGAAACTGAGACTTCCCTGCAGATCTTGAAGAACGGGTCCCAGAGTCGGGCGCCGGTACAGACCCTGGCTGCTCCCACTGCGTTCATGCCCGACCGGGTGGTGATGTCGAGAAGAAAGACTGATGAATGCATGCGAGGACGCCTTCCCTCAGCAAAATTGTTGGTGACCGGCCAGTACGTAATGTACTGTTGTGGTACATAGTTGCACAGGGCGCAGTGCGCGTTGCGGTACCTGATTCTGCCGTGATACATGTAGGCATTGTAGCGGCGCACATTAGGGCGAGTCTAGGTTGGTCCAGTTAGCCGCACAGCTGGAAATCTTGGGTTGACAGTTCCGCATCAAATGTTCTTTGTCGTTATTGCCCGAATGTAGGGAAATTACGCACGCATGAAACGTTCCGTTGTTTTCGTCCATCACTGCAATCCCCACTCTCCAGCAGGGTTCTGCAGTAAGTTCTCTTCAATGAAATATCGGTGATATTGAGGGCGTCCTGGTGTTCTTTGGTCAGTGTCGGACAGGATATCGCCGGCGTCCAAAACACAGACCCTTCTAAGTCACCGTGGCATATGGCGCAGTAATAGTTGCTGTAGGTCATCCCGCTGGCGGGGCGTGTAACCGGTAAAGCCCGCGAACGGATCCTCGGCGAACGCCGCGTTGCGAGCACAGGGCTTCGCACCGAGGTGTCCCGCCACTGGACCGGACACCGGGGACACCATGTACACATACCCGAAATCTGGGGATCGCCTGCATGCCAAGTCGTTGCGGGGCAGGGCCTGTGGGCTCACATCCAGGCAACAATCTCCGTACAGCGCGCACTCCTCGTCGCAGGAGCACTCTGCGAGCTCCCGTATTACGGGTGGGCATTTGTGGCATCTCACTGCGCCACAGGTTGAGTGAGGCCAAGCCTTGCGTCGATTATTGTCACGAGCTGGGCGTGCGCACGTGCCTGGCTGCCCAAAGGTTGGGCGGGTCCGGCCTACGATCGGCGACCGCCAGCAAGAGAAGCGCGGCCGCCGCCAGCATCGCCGCAACGACTGTGGTTGCGGCGGAGGGGTGACGCGCGCCCGTCCTCTGGGTTGGCAGAATGGCCTGCCCCACGCCTCCCGCTTCGCTGCCCTCGCCGCCGGAGCCAGACCGCCGGATCACTGTGAAGGTAGGTCAAGTTTCAGCCCGGCGGCGGTTGGTCGGCCTCGCTATGTGATCTCAGCGCTGACCACCGTAACGTAACGATAGGTGGCAGAAACTAGGCCACGGGGCATCTCTTTAATGCGTCACCGGTTTGTAACCCGTTGCGGGACCAAGCGTCAGCCCCCGCCGCAGGCCTTCTGACGTGGCTGTCAGGTCAGCTAGGCACCCGTTACCACGGCCGGTGCTTGGAAGAGGACATTGGGTCATATACAAGGGGCCCCCGAACGGTTCGTGATGCACTGGAGGTGAGCTACGCGGCCGTGCGCACCGTCAAGCTTCTAACCATGGAGGCATATAGGAGGAGAAACAGACGGAGGGCCATGGCAGAATGCAATTGTACCTGTCGACCACCGATTGGCCCGGACTCGCCCGTCCACTGAGAGCGTCGGGCTCAGCCAGTGTATAATTACCTCCCTTTGGAAAACCCCCAACCGAAAAATGACCTAATCTCCCAGGATCATGGAACTCACCTCCACCACTGGGTCACGAAGAGTCCAGCACCGTTCAGTTTGCCTAGATCAACATGCTTGATATAACAATACAGGCTTTGGAGCTTCTGGAGTTCTTTGCTGACAGTTATCGACTTTCGATATGCCAAGAGGTACCGAATAAACGTCGTTAGCAAGCAAAGTTACGCTTCACGTTCTGCTGCCGATAAAAACTGAACAATTGTCATCATTTCCACAGCACCTGGCACGCAAACGGAAACGGTAAAACGAAGTCAAGCACTAACTTTCAGGATAATACCATACCTACGTAAGCTGTTCAGTGCGTTCGCGGGAAACATTATGCATAGAGAAAAGACGGTACAGGTGGCATATTTCTCGTGGTATAACCAGAAGAAAAGAGAGATAGGGTACCGATAGGGGGATGCGGATAGAGGGATAGAAAAGAGAAAATATTTTTTCGGGGGGGGAGCTACGTGCCTTAAAGAAGACGAATATCAGAAGTGATATTCGTTTCAATCGTTCGAGGCATTGTTGTTGTTCGATGAGCAAACTGATAGAAAGCCCTAAGCCAGCCCTGGTCCAAACTGATGACTTGTCCACATACCCTATTACAACAAAATCCAGTGCGTAGATTTTAGTTAGGTGCTGGAAATGTACAAGATGTGTAATCATGTCGTAGAACTTAAGTTTCCATTAAACGTTTGACAGGCTCTCGTTTGTAAAAACATGAAGCAGATGCTACGACAGTAAAAACTTTGGAGTTTGAATTAGTATTATGTCATAACTTTCCCACGATTGTAAAGAGCGTGAATGCTGCATTACACTTGAAAGCATGCATCACTTTTCAGCAAACAGCCATCATGTTCCAAAGGAAACTCATACGAAAACCTGAACCTGCCCGAACAGTTTTTATTCCGGTAGATAAAAAACAGCCACTGCTGACATAAATCCGCTGCAAAGCTACCAAATTAGACAAGTTTTCTTACTGTACTGTGGGCAATCCCTGCTGTACACACACAATTGACAAATATAACACATATGTATTAACGGCGAAGTGGTACGCGTGGAGAAGTAAGTGACGTTGACATATCAGCGAAGTGGAGCAGGACAAGAACGAGTCAGGGAGACGCAAAACAAAACAAGTTGACAGGCATTGGTAATCTTCTTTAAGAAAGCAACATACTGTCCAAGAAATCTGGCTTTTTGGGCATGGGCGTAATCACGACTCTGAGCTCGTGGGGACAATCGGATTGAAAGACTGAGACTGGAATGTAAAGGAGACTACCTGTAATGATAATGACATTTTGAATTGGAAGTTTGCAATAAAATAAACATTCTACAGACAACATTGGCGGATTACACGCATGGGCATGCAGCAAATAAAGAAGGGATACAAATCATGTTTTTCGTCCCCCGATCTCCATGGAAGTCTCGCCATCACTGGGCGTGCCATGACAGCCAGAAGACAGGAAATGGAGGATAGGTGGCAATAGGACAGAACAGGACATGTTTGCGGCCGGGGCAGGATGAGAGAGGACAAGTTAGAACAGGATTGAGGAGAAGATAATAGCACAGGGTAGGAAAGGACAGGGCAAAACCTTGAAACGCATGAAACAGCAGTCGTTATCGGGACTTAATGTCGCGCCTCAACTGCTGAGGGCCATGACGTCGCTCGCCTCTCACCCTGGCAGAAAGGGAGGGCACCGCGAGAAATTGAACCCTGTTCCTCTGGTTTCCCAAACGTGTACGTGGTTAACGCAAAACGTGGTTTAACGCAAACACTCAAGTACCAGTACACTGATTCCAATGCACTACCGGCACCCTGGGTTGTAGAACAGCAAGCAAAATAAGCTAGGACAGTAATGGGGATGGCATGAAGGGACATGACAGAAAAGAAGAGGGTGGCGGATTACAGCACACAATGACGATAGGCAAAAAGAGAAATTGTCAAAATAATTGCGAGGGATGTTTCTTTCATCCTCACACCAATTACAGTATGAACTTCGGCTACTGCCCCCCCCCCCCCCCGCCCCCACCTTGCCTCTTCTTTCCACCCAGCATTGGCCAGTGTCGTCATCGCTCCACCTTCTACGCCCCTGCGTCCCCTGAATGTGGGGCACTCCGCGGCGATCTACGGCCAACGAGGGCGGTGGGCGGCAATCGACGTGGCTGTTCGATGGCAAACGGACGGGTGGTGTCGCATCGACCCCGCTGTAAGTCCGCTTTACTAAAAACGGCGAATCAGGGCGATGGTTATTCAGTTACTTGCGTTCTCTCCTCGAGGCCACCGGCCATGTTCATGTGCACCGAGTACGCACACAATAAACTAATGACCTCAGGTTGCAGGGTTGTAGTTTCCTGCTTAGTAGTGATTCCCCCACCTCCTACACTAAAACTCCAGTCTCCCCCAATTTTGTGAAGAAAGTGAGCAAACCCGCGAAAAAGCGTTTGCTTGTGTACTTTTGAGGTGGGGTCTCATAAATTTGAACTGCTCTTACCCCCACGCCAATACATTTGCAAAATACGCCCCTGTCACGCTATCCGGCACTGAGTGGCATCACTTATGTTGTGCCGCCTAACGCCGCGTACTAGACACACTCAAACATCAACGCAAATGTCTCGCCCACAGGGTTTACCTTTCTCTTCCCTCTCCCTTCCCCCCCCCTCCCCATCCGAACTTTGAGAAGAGAACGTGCTAATCTGTGCAAAAGCCTATTTGTTACCGTAATCTGGTGGTAGCTGGAGTAAGTTTACACCATTCAGCTCACCTACACCATCTCATTTTGTGAAGTTACACCCGTCCGTCTGTGGACGCTTGTTTTTGATGAGGCATTTAGGACTCGCTCAGTATTTTTTTTTGTCCCTTCTCTCTTCACTGCTCCTCGCCATTATTGACCGTGATAGACAAGAACGTCTTGCATGTCAAACTCCGAGCACTCAGTATGAGGGGATCCTGTGGTAGTAATCTGACCAGAGCCGCACGCTTGACGGTACTTGAAGTTCGACTACATGAAATTCGCTCACCCCTTCAAGACCCTGGCTTCTGCTCTTCGACTTGGCTTCAATAATTCTGTGCTGCCCACCGTGCTGTTGCGCTATTATCCTACGGCCCTGGCTGCCACCCCGCCGCCCACCCGTAAACAACTTAACCGGGCAGCCAGTAGTGACCCTCCCACTATTCCATGCGACACGATGAACCATACATTAACAGCAAAAATAAGAAAACGCAAGTCGCAGAAAAGTAGCCCACTCCCACGATTTTAGTACAGCAATATTCACCAGCAATATTCACGCAGGCTGGGAGTGGCAAAGGTCTACGCCCGAGGGATGAAGTCGAAGGCTCACTTTCCGCTACTCACCTGACTAAGCAAGGCTTGTTGCAGGTGGGTGATCGAAAAACAGAGTCGCCCATTTACGGGGTGAATGCAGTACGTAATAGTCATAAAATATATATACACGTAGGACACCCAGCCACATGGTTCGTCAAATGCATCACGAAGAAGTATACTCTTCAAGAAAATGATGTCCTGTGAGCCTCTTCATGCAACTTTTTGTTGCCCTCAAGAGCATCTGTTATGGGTAGTTTAAGTGACACGTTTGGAATTCCAGAGACAGGGGCTAACCCACGTCGCCACACGACAATGATGGTTTTTTTGGTGAGTTTTTCATGAAAAAGACATCTGTTTCTTGTGGTTACTCTAGGGATATCTACTAGCGTAAGCAGGGCATCCGTTGCAGCTCGCAGGTTCGAAGTAAGCCTCCTATGCACTAAGGAGATTAACTGCTGCTTTGCAACGTCCCTAATTTTAGTAACTCCACTTTTTAAAAATAGGATCGCAATGCGCCAGTATTTGTGGATTAGCAATAATTTGTATTGCTTAAGGCCTTGCACACGAACGTAAATATCCCACATGGATAAACGTCATGTAAACTGCAATCACACGCTTTGACATTTCTCTGGTAGGACTGTCATAACCTAAACTCTTCGTGACATTTGCAAACTGATGGAGGGAGAGGGAGCGGAAGGGAACCATGGCCGCTAATACGATACAGATAACACATTCTTCCTGGTTCTGGAATCAGGAACCAGGAACCAGCTACCGGGAAGAAAACTTGGAACTAGGCGCATGTCTGATAATGACTGCTGCGTTACATTGTGAATATGGATAGTCTGACAGCAAATAACTCATCATATCCAGTAAGGGACTGGCATCAAACTATTAGGCTGAGCCAGGCTTAAGCGCAAGGTCACCCAATTGTGGAGCAGGCCGCTACCGACGGCACTGTTAAGACCGGGTGGCGCACGGAAGTGGAAAATGTACGGTCCATCGTGCATGAAAACGTTGACCCGGCGCGCCATGGGAGTTTGGCCCCTCTGGACAAAGGAGATCCCTCAGTACAACACAAAGAAGCTTTTGTTCTTTTGATGTCAGACTGATCGAAATCGGCATGACAGTATTCGATGTCAAGCCCTCCGAAGACGATGCCTTTAAAGACAATCCGCTGGTCGGAAAAGTACCCCGCGGAGTACTTCTGGCGTCTAGTGGAATAGACAGTAGTTGTTTTTAGAAAGAAAACAAATATTTAAAAGGTTTGAAGGTTTTGGAGATCATCAAAGTGCTGGGATAAAAGGCCTGATACGTACTTTTGATATCCCTAGATCTCCTTAGCCTCTTAGACAAACGTTGGTGGCGTCGCTCTAGCACAGGAAGCTAGGCAAATAAATACGACTCCAATTTGGTTCTTCTCAAACATTTAATAATTGTGGACATGATTAAACCTATCAAAACGGTTTTTCAACTGTAATTGTGGGCACCATATGGCCAAAAAGTCCGCGTGCTTCAAATCTCATATCACCACCACTGCTCGCCGAATTGTTTTGATACAGAAGGAAGAGACAATTTCGATTAAAAAAGAAAGTCATTTCCCCCAACGCATCGGGAGCGTCCGAGATTTTATCACTTTTGCACTTTGCCTTCGATAATAGCGACAGAGATCAAAATGTTTTCGTAATTGCAACCACAGTCCAACAGTATGGGTACCATGACGTCGCACTCAATGCCCGTAAATCCCTTATGCAGACCAGAATTTGGCAGAACTTTTGGCGGTACCATGAAGAGTCAAGTCCTAAAAATTGAGCATCGAACGAAAAAGCTACGACATAAGCCTTACATAACTCGGTCAGAATCTCCCAAGACGTGTTTTAATTCTTCTCCTTCCAGAACAAAAAAACTGCATTCCAAATGAAGCACTGAGCTAAACATGTCACGCAGAGCTTAAGAATGATAACTTCCATATTCCAGTTCAGCTCTAAGGCTTTGCACGAAAGCTACTCAAGTCGTGGTAGCATTACACACACTCGTTCTCCATAGGACCCGCGCTAAGTCCAAACATCAGTTTTAACACAATTTTCTGAATGGCTCAGCATTTTGTTTTGAAGTAGCCGTTCCAACGGGAAAAATGCCAGCGCGCGCCCCGCTCACAGCAATGAAAGTAATAAGTTAATTTGTGTTGCCTTTTCTGACAAGCGCGTTATGTAATATTCGCAATACCCAAATTGGCCTAAATTATTAGGCAATAAAAGACAATGCAATATGCAATAAAACGTAAAGAGTCGGAGACGCTCTAGTCAGACATATGCAGAATTAGGCCATTATCGGGCGAATTCAACCAAACGTTATAGCATGACTGGTCTTTAGCCTATGACGTTAAGCGCCCTCACCTTTTAAGTGCAATTTGACTTTGGGAACAAGGCTTTCTGGGATGCTCAGCTCGGCGCAAGACTGTGTTTACGAATCAGAGCATGCTATTTACAGAGCAGAGCAATACGACGCACATTTTCAAACGCCCACCAAAGCACTTCTACTCAGATGGCATACGCCGTCTGCTGTGAAACCACATATATTCATTGCTTTCCTGATGGAACCACAAACATTCATTGTTATTCGGATGGAATAATTGGGTGGGGCAATCGTCCTTGCCTAATATCTTGTGTGTGCGTAACGTTTTGACCAATTCATTTTCTAGCCGTCATCATGCATAACTGAGCCCTCAGGACTAAATGGCATTTGGCTGTCAGCCATGCACGCGCCATAAACCGAACTTGCTCTTAGAATAGCTGGGATTCGAACCCGGGGTCTTCTCATGAAGTCGAGCGCTTTACCGCTGAGCTACTGGGGAAGGTGGTAAGGCGTATGGGGAAGCTCACGGGGAAGGTGGTACCACTAAGCCCGTGACTTTAAAGGGAAAGCGCTGGGCTCACAATCCTCGCAGGGACCCCGGTTAGAATTTCACCATTCCGGGGAAATAATCCGATTGCGGCACACGCATGGCTGAAAGCCACGCACCTCCCAGTCCTTCTCACGACTCATTAACACCTGCCGCCGCCGGATGAACTGGCCGAAATGTTATGTGCATACTAATACGGAACATGAGAACGATAGCCCGAACAATTATCCTACCTCTGATACCACAGCCCGTCGCATTGATTCCGTTCTGGCTACTGACCTCTCTCTCAAGCCCATAAATAGCAGAATGCATCTTGACTAGCATGCTTCAAGTGTACAGTGATCTGAATGTACGTGTTGGTCGATAGCTTTTTCTCTGTCATGCCACTCGTCATAACAAAATTTATGTATGTGTGTGTATATATATATATTATATATATATATATATATATATATATATACATACATATATATTATATATATATATATATATTTCCCCGGACCGGCCCGTCAGCGATCAGCACCAGGGAGCTAGAATCACTTTTAAACTAGGGTGCGAGTGAAAAATTACATCGCAAAAAACCGTGCGGGAGTGAAAAAAATCATTTAACAAAGGATGGAACTTATGAGCTCGTGACTGATGCGTGAGCAAATAAAGACATCTATTTAAATTTGGCATTGACGTAATATCAGGAAACTGACAAAACTATTTTGTTTTTTAACATCTTAGGCCATTGAAGTGAAACAGAATACATAAACACGCGCCCGGGTTTGGGGGGGCAAATTGACCCCCCTCCCGAGGGCTATTCGCGAATGGCTTCTGGACGGCGCGGCGTAGCCGCACCAAATTTTGCATGGCTGTAGAAAATTGCATAGCGGATCGCTTGACTACACATTTTACACATACCTTGCAAGGTCGCTGGCCTACGACAGGTCAAAGTCAGCCCATGGTTTCAGCGAAGGCAATTCCCAGGGAATCGTTCAAATCTAATGCAACGGAGTGCTTGACGAAGACATATATCTCTGAGATGCTTTCTTAGACACTACAAATATTGACCGAGCAAATTCGTTGACCCAAGGTCAGGTATGATGGTCAGACCAGGGTCAAAACCAACCTGATATATAATTCCGGGGCCTGCTGTATGGGATAGTTTCTGTCGCTCATTTCGCATTTCTTGACAGCAGAAAGCGCATTATACATCTTCAGTTGACTTCTCAGAGGTCAGAACAGGCCATTGACCTAAGACGACCCGGGTCGAACTTTTTGTTTTAGGACCATATTGCCTAGCGTAATCCTTGTCGCTTATTCAAATGCAAAACGTTGAGCAGTCTGGTATCATTTTGGTCACCATGACCTTCAAAAGATCAAACAAGGTCAATGACCTCAAATGGGCTTGTGACCCTTTGCTTAGAGACAGTTGCCGAAGTTCTAGGGGCCCTTTGGAGACCAACCTGGAATTTGACCTTGTTTAACCTTATTCGACCTGAAGGTCATGACCTAGGAAGCTAAAACCTTAACCTACGTGAGTTCACGTATAGGTCAAGACACCCCGTAAATTTGGTGTCTCTAGCTTTCTTAGTTTCCCAGATCTCAGAGGGGGGCCAAATTGACCCCCCCCTACCCGAGTGAAGGGTATCTAGCCGGCCAACCGGGCGCGCGTTAAAGCATAGTAATTTTATGACAGTATTATGATCATAACAAATTATTAACACCAATAATTAGATGTTGTACTTTTCAATTTCCTTCCGCAGCACTTTAAAACAAAACAAAGCAAAGGAATTCAATGACAAAATAACAACAGAAAATTCAACAAGCATAAAACACTCCAACAAAACACCTTGGACTCCTACACATCAGCCCATCACCAAGCCAAACACAATATACTTCTGGCTTCTGTTAAGATGGGGTCAGGGAAAACAAACATTTTGTCACTGTTTTCTTACAAAATACCAATGCTTATTTCCATGAAAGTAGCCTCTGCCTAACCCAAAGAGGCCTTACATCATCTCATCCTGTGTAGCCTGTTTGTACCACAGCAGCAGTTGTGAGTTGCTGATTCTTGCACAATTCCTATTGCCACTTATCATGCACTTGACCAACTCAACCTAAGAGTAGCCCATATGATGAACATCATCTCAACTCACCAATCTGTTGACAGCAGCACCACTTGTGCTAAAGTCAAGGGCAATAATAGGCATGCTCCAAAAAACAATCTGTCTTCTCCAAGAACAACACAACTTTTAGATGACCATCCCAGTATTGCTGCTTGCCTTTTCAGCTGCAGCAAATGCATCCATTTGGGCTTGTTTATTCATATTTAATGACAAAGTTTGTGATGTTGGCTTCACAGTTAAATGGGGTGGTCTGACTCTTTGTTACATACCAATACTTAACTCACATTATAATTGCTATGCAGCTTAGAGTGTCACTGTGTTAAAAATGTAGTGCATATATACAGCACAGTCATTTGCAAACCATGACAACTACAGAAAACATCTGGTTAAAGCACCATGAGAGACCACATTAAGACATTTGGGCAAATAACCCAGAATATGGAACAAAATAAGCCCATTGCACGCCTCGTGGCATCATAATTTCTTTTATGGCAAAAATCGGTGCATTAAAACAAAAACATGGCTAACTCTGGTTACCAATCATGTGTTGAAAGCAGGCAAGGTAAGCAATTACTTGGTCCACAGGAGACTTACTGGCTTATTCCTGCTCCTCCAAAAGCAAAAACTCAGTACCTTTTGCATGGTCTGCTGGCAGACAGTCATCCGACTCACCGCCAGCTACAAATATCAATCATGCCCACCAGCCTTCCGGATTGAAAATGCGAAAGAAGTAAGAAGTGTGCATGATAATCATCTCCAGAGGGCAGAATTTCGCCAACGAGCACTTCTGTATTAGCTGCGTCAGGTGTGTCCCAACGCTCTGCATGGTGCCATTCCAATAGCCTTGCCAGGTAGCCTGGCCAGACACTCGAAAAGCTTGGATTTACCATTATTGAGCACCGGCATGAACCAAGAACACGGTTAACCGAAGGTTTGGGAGCAAAAATGACGGCAAAAATAAGTTTCGTGCTTCAAATTGTCTTCTTCATTCCCTGCAAATTATTCACGCTTGGGTGCATATCAAACATGTTTGGGCGGCTGGCGAATTGATCCAATTTATGTATGAAACACGTACAAGTTTGCTGTTAGAGCATCCCGCAGAGAAATTGATCAAAATTTTAAGAAGCAGATGGTACCTCAAAAGGCAATCGAAAAAAGAAGGAAGAATAAAGTGGTATGGCACTGGTATGATACCAAGAAAAAATAAAAGTAGCTAAATAAATATAAAGACTGGTACTTTTCTCGCAACATGTTGTTATCAGCTCATTTGACTTAAAACCTGTTAATACAAGTGCTCAAATGCTGATATTCATTTTGAAAGTTTAACTTTATAAGACATTTCTTGAACTTTTCACTCATGCATTTCCGGAGTGATGCAATCTAGTGGTCAAAATTCCTCGGGAAAAAAGAAATACGTGGAGTAAAATTCTCTACCTGGCCTTGCTGGTGTTTACACCAGGCTCCGCTTTCGTGGTGTTGTGGTGAGATAAAAAAAAATAGGGGACGCGTGAAAACCTTGCATTTGGCGCACAGCTGCAGTTTGTCGTGCATTTTGTAGACAAACCAAACTTAATGCGTGCAAGTGGCTGGGGTCGCTGGGGTTCTTGGGCTTGGAGGTACCAGACGCCCTTGCTCTGTGCATGCATAGACATGATTCAGATGTAGGTGAGGCATGACATAGCCATAGGTGTCCAGGTTTTACGGAGCCTCGTTTATGCTTGGTGGTTTCAATTGAGCTCGGTTTTGGATGGCATCTAAAAACCTCAGAAAGGGAAATAGGGGTTTGGCATGTGCGATTAGGCAATGTCAGGCAGGAGTGAACAATCACATAAAATATGGGGAAATGGAGTGAAAAACTGTTCCTCATAGAGTGTGCTTTATGCCCAAAGTCGGCAATTCTAGGGCACTGATTCAGCACTCACCACTGTCAGGAACGCTCCGATGCGCCGCGTGCGCCGATGACTGGTCTGGCGCCGCTGGCGCCAGCCACTCGTTCGACCGAGCGCTTATCCGCTCGTCCGCATACTGCGTGGGTGAAGCGTCGCAGGGCGGGGCTGCCCGGCAACGTGGTGTGCGGCGCAGAGAACGGGGTCCCACGGCAGCCGACGTCCGAACTAAGCCAAATGTCAACTGCAGCCCGTCTTGTAAACATACCGTCCCGTGACGTCAGTAAACATACCGTCCCGTGACGTCAGGTCTGGATACGTGCTGTGGTTGGCTCCGTGGAATGCAGGGTCATGCAAGTTCAATGCGTCACCCACGTGAGACGCTACCGCACAAAATGTGCGAATGAGATTCACGCTGCTGGGACGAAACTTGGAGTGACAGGTGCTTCCGTGCATTGTCTTCTAAATATGAGTGCACGAATCATTGCCTGACATGCTTAGCTAGTATTTTTGTTTTCACTACGTTTGCTAAAAACACACTGATGTTCGACCTCCACCTCTCCCTCATATCAAGACGAGCGCTAATCAGCTTAATCTGCCAACCTGCTATCTCCGCGCTGATATGATAATCTACGGACTGGACCAGAACCGGCCGCCAGCCTTTCACCTTATAAACAAACGAATGAGCACACTTGCAAATCCAGCTAGGCAATGAAACATGCATACATACGGTCGGTCGCACAAATATGGCCGGCGACATGACGGCGCCACCGTCCAAGCGCAGCGCACTTTTGCAGCCAGTGCCCGGGTCCGATTGGCACGTGGCATGGGTGGGGTGAGAGGGATGACCGGCTCCCATCGCTCCCGCCATGGCGCGCAGCCAGGAATTTCGCTCCGGGAGACGTTGGCTGTCCGGAACCCTTTCCGAAGTGCCCCCTCTCCCAAGCTGGAAGGGTGCTAGCGGCACGAGGTCAAAACCTAGTCGTGTGGGTCACCAATAGGGTGGCGCCAACGAGTGCTGTTCTGTGTGGCATTGTGCGCCAGGTGAGAAATGTGTGCATCCCCACAGCTTCGCTGCTCTGTTTATGTTAGGTAATGATATAGTGACATGCCTGTCACAGAACGGTTGACAGTATGACCATTGTTTGGCCGCTATTGACATATTGACTACCGGAACTAGGCAGATGTTTGCTACTGTCAAGTGTGGTAGTGAAACCGAGCCATATCGCTAATATTGTATGATTATTATATAATACAAATATAATAATATAATATATATATATATAATACTAACATAATATCAAAATTACTCCTTATATCGCTGTGACACCACGGACGGTGAGCGTCGCCAAGGTGGGGTGGCGCTGTACATCAGTCAAGAATTAATACACACGCCACTCACTCTTAACACACCTCTTCAGGCTGTTGCATGTTCAGTTCGACTGCATGGCCGTACCATCGAAATATGCTCAATATACATTACACCAAATTATAATAATACGGAGCTCTTACGGCAACTTGACCAACTCGTTGCTCAATTTCAAAACTCTTTTCTCATCCTCGGCGATCTCAACGCTCACAGTCCAGCTTGGAGTAACGGCACCCAAGCCGTTGATCGCCGAGGACATTTGGTTGAAGATTTTATTGATACGCACAACTTAGTCCTGCTAAACAAAGGCAATAATACTCATCACCACTTACCCACTGGTACAGAACAGCCATCGACCTGTCGCTGTGCTCTCCCTCAATAGCGGCATACTTTGATTGGACTGTTGAGGGAGATATACACGACAGCGAACATTTTCCAAGTAAACTTTACACCACTTTTGACGCAACCGCTGACGAAGTTTTGCGATCCATACCCCGCTGGAATTTACGAAAAGCAGACTGGGCCAAATTTCAAGAATTGTGTTGTGTGAACCGAAACTGTTACGAATCACCAGAGCAGGGTGTTGGCCTTATTACACATATTATTCATGCTGCAGCGACCGCGACAATTCCACTGACTAAAACCCCATCACGCCGCATCCCAGCACCATGGCGGACGACCGAAGTTAAGAACGCTATTGCACGTCGGAAACGTGCTTTCCGCTTCTTTCGTCGCCACTATGATGTACCTCATTTTCTTACCCGAAAATATGAGCGTGCTCGAACCAGACGAATTATAAGGAAAGCCAAACGTCATTCTTGGCAGGCATACATCCAGCAGTTCACTGCTGCTACTCCTCTAAGCCAGCTATGGGGACTGGTTTGAGCACTTTCCGGAAAACGCACCTCTATTTCCTTGCCCACTTTACGCATTAATAACCAAATCATTTCGGCAACACCTCTTATCACCAATGCTCTTGCTGAAAGTCTCTCAGTGTAGCTCATCCGGAAATTACCAACCAGGATTTGTGGAAACTTCGCAAGCCCGTTTTCGTTTACATACTAATTGTTCTTCTTCCGATAACACCGAAGACTATAATTTACCATTCTCATTTCTGGAACTACAAAAGGCCATAAAATCCGCCGGCAACACCTCAGTAGGTCATGATCAGTTACACTATTCTTTTTTTCGTAATCTTTCAGAAGATATGCTTCGTTTTATATTGGCAGTTTTTAATGATTTGTGGTCAACCCATGTCTTTCCTGACGCCTGGAAATACACCATCATTATTCCACTTGCAAAGCCAGGAAAAGACACCAAAGATCCATCAAATTATCGTCCCATTGCACTTACCAGCTGTCTAGGAAAACTTTTTGAGCGGATGGTGGTGAAGCGAATCTCTTGCATTGTAGAACGAGACTGGCTGCTTACAAAAAATCAATGTGGTTTCCGACACAATCATAGCACAATAGACCATGTCATCAGACTTGAAACTGACATCAGACATTCTTTTAAACATCGACACCACACAACTGCCGTATTCCTGGATATTAGCCGAGCCTACGACATGGTCTTTAAAACTGCACTAATTTTCAGGCCCCATCAGTTAGGGTTTAAAGGCCATTTGGAACATTATCTTATTGGGTTTCTTTCCGGCATCAGACCATTTCGTGTGAGATGCAGTTCAGCCGTTTCCGACACTCCCCATCTGGAAAACGGCCTCCCACAAAGGAGCTGTATCTCACCAATTCTCTTTAATTTTATGATAAACGATTTATTTGACTTCATTACCAGCGGGCAATTTCCTCTTCACTTTTTCGCGGATGATAGCGTGATCTGGTGCTCAGACGCTGAATATGACCATTTGCTGTCACGGCTCCAAGCCGCCCTAAACAAGGTAGCAGCAGTGGTCAGAGCGATACGGGTTCCGTTTTCTCCGCTCCCAAATCTGCAGTTATGATTTTCAGCAAAAATATGCGTGGTACTCCCAATTTTCGGCTTCGACTAGATGAACATTACATTCCTTTTGTTTCGTCTTTCAAATTTCTTGGCATCGTACTTGACCCCAGATTATCGATGCGACAGCACGTGGAGCATGTTCGCTCCAAATGCCTAAACGACTAAATTTCTTTAGATGCATTTCTGGGTCAAGATACGGTGCCGACCGCCAATCGTTATTACGTCTATACAAACCCTTAGTTCTTCCCATCATTGAATATGGCTCCGTGGTATATGCAGGAGGCAGCCAACATACTCTCAAACCGCTGTCCACCATACAAAATATGTTCTTGCGAATTGCCCAAGGAGTTTTGCGTACCTCCCCGATTTCACCGCTTGAAGTGGACGCTCATGTTATGCCTCTTGCCCTCCGACGAATGGAACACACATTGAGATACATAACAAATGGGCAACAAAACCCCAGTTACCCAGCATTTGAATCTATGCATATCTTACCTCACATTCACCATAGCTACGACGGGCCGGCAGAACGTCGCTCAGGACTTACAATAGCATCTCGAACCACTGTCTACTGTACCACTCTTCAGTTTGCTTTACCGCATTCTTCCGTTCCACCTGCTTTAATAGTACCACCATGGCAGTTGACCCTTCGGAAAGTTTTGTTTCTTTTTGATGATCCCAAACGCATTTTCACAAGTTATGTTCAACAAACATTTAATCGTCTAATTTTCAAAAATCAACATAGCAGCTTTATTTACACCAATGGCTCCAAGGCCAATAACCACACCGGATGTGCAGTTATTTGCACTGAGCATTACTATAAAAATTGTCGGTTACCAGATGGCACGTCAGTATATTTGGCTGAATTATTTGCTCTTTTCCTTGCATGGCAACACATTCAACAACACACCCATACAACGGAGACGATAGTGATTTGTTCGGATTCAAAGACAGCTATACAATCTCTTATTGACCCAGACTTCACACACCACCTCATTGTTAAAATCGTCAATCTCTATTATATATTACACACACAGGATATGAATATCAAATTTCTATGGATTCCAGGACATACAGGCATCATGGGCCATGAACGGGCTGACCAACTAGCCAAGGAAGCTTTGACAGACCCTCACATCATGGAGATCTCTGTTGATCATGCATCTACAAAACATTCCATTCGCACAATGACAAAACATTTTTGGCAACAACGATGGACCGATACTACCAGAACACAACTTCATGATATCAAACCAGACATTGCCCCTTGGCTATCAACGCATCGTAAAGACCGACTGGAGGAGAAGGTGCTGGCCCGTCTACGAAAAGGACACACTACACTCACACATTGTTACATATATTTAAGTCAACCTCGTCCTCACTGTCAGCCGTGCGATCATCCACTTTCGGTTAAACATATTGTTAAGTGTACAAAATATCAACAGCACCGCAAAGATATGCAGACCTTTTGTCGTAATCAAAATATAGAGTTTTCTTTAAAAAACGTCCTTGGCGATGACCATCCTGAACTGCTTAACATTGCCTTTCACTTTCTCAGACTTACCGGTTTGCTTCAAGCTTTGTAAATGTCAATAAATAATCATTTTCTGAACATACATAATTACACCAATTTGAAATAACATCATCCAGGCGTGAAATCGTCTGAACAGGCCGAAACGCCTCAAACAAATAAACAAACAAACGATGTCGCTAATATACTTTTGTGCAACCTGACAGCGCAGTGTTCTTTGCTTTTCGTGACCCGTCCCTCTCTGGATGCGCTTCCCTGTTCGTCAGTGCAGGCCGGCATCACCTCGATGCCGAAGTTTCAAACCGGACCAGCACGACCAACGCAGAAGTGCCAGTCCCGGCTACTCGGCCGCAACCAGCCGGTTGACAGACCGAGTCCTGAGGTGCGGGTGATCACGCTTGTGTCGCACCGCACGGGGCTCGGGTTGTTAACTGAGGAAAACAAAGGGCAACCACTGCCACATTCTCTGTTTCGTCGCCGAATACAGTGACGTGCGCGACAGGGTCTGTGCCAGAAACGCAACTTTTCAACCCGCCAACCCGTCGATATCTAAACCGTAAGAGTCCGCAGGCTTTCGGGTGGATTGTGGCCAAACTTGGCGATCTTTCGCTGGTCAAACGATTCTGAAGGCAAAATAATGCATTTATTATTCCTTAACCTGTAATATCATCTTAAAAGCAGAGCGTGTTGTAAAACCTGCAACAATTATGAAACGAGCATATTTTTGTCTTCTTACAGCAAGGGCACGAGTGACAGAAAAACCATGCCAGACACGACCCTCGGTAAACCAGCTCGCACAAATTTTACAACTTTAGGCACACACAGCTGTGCTGACCTGATAAACCTGTGCTGACCTGACCTGTGTTGACCCATTTCACGGGTGGAAACGCCACTGGACAAAAAAATATCAATTCTTATGTGGAATATTCAAATGCCAATCAGACAACACCCTCAATATTCATGTATTAAAAAATAACAAGACCCTTAGCTCCAACATAAATATAATTGACCACGCCTTGGCCAAACGCTTCGCACGCAGCATTCCATAAGCATTCAACAGCCGATAGCCTAGGCCGCAACATTCATGACTGGCAGGTTGTGCAGTAACTGAGTCATTACATTATCAATTTTGCTGCAGAATGTTTAAATGAGTCATTATAAGTAAACTGAGACGTAATGAACAACAATAATGAACATGTATAAGCAAAGAACAACATACATCTGATTAGCCCAGAGGCATCTGAAATTACTTGAACACAATCTGATCCTCCAACCACCATCCCCAATACCGCATCATAATTCAGGTGTCTTGCGACTGAGAAATGTGATCACACTTAATCGCCACAACAAACCAAAGATGCCGCTAGCACAGCACAGCCAATTTTTGGTACAACATCCTAAATCTGGTGTTTATCCCGATTCTGGTATACTTATAGCATGTGTCGATACCCACTAGTCAAAACTTTGGAGTACCCGGTGTTGTATTGCCCTGATAAATGCGTGAGAAACCGTGAGCTTTTGATTTCCTTGCCTTCGCTCACTGTTATTGCAGCCAGCAGTTACTGGCGTGCGAAATGCACATAAGAAGCCGAAAAAATGGTGGCATAGGGTTCCTTTATTAACGTCTGCAGAACGTGCAACTTTGGACTAAGATTACAGGGCACCTACAGAAAAGGGGGCTTGCGTACTGCGGTTAATACTACTTTTCAGCATCTTTTTAACGATGTTTTTGTGCTATCGTATTTGTACATGTTTCTGATATTGTATCCGTACACAGTTCTGTGTGAAAATCATCACCTAAGCCTATGACTTAACGACGCGATTAGTAAATTCAAAACTTGCAGACTGCAGGCTTTGTAAAGTGCAGAAAGTGTTCCTGGAACAGTGTCTTAGAATTGCACACTTTGGGTGTAAAGCATCACCCTATCAGGATAAATTTTTCACTCCTTTTCCCCATATTTAATGTCAATTTTTCACTTTTGCCTGTCGTGGCCTAATTGCACATTCCAAACCCATATTTTCCCTTCTGAGGTTTTCAGATGTCATCCAAAACCGAGCTCACTTGAAACCATCAAGCATAAACAAGGCTCAACTGAACCTGGATACCTATGGCTATGTCCGGTCTCACCTACATCTGAATCATGTCTATGTATGCACAGGGCAAGGGCGCCAGGTACCCTCCAAGCCCAAAGCCCGAACGACCCCAGCCGCTTGCACGCATTAAGTCTGGTTTGTTTACAAAATGCATCACAATCGGCAGCTGTGTGCCAAATGCAAGATTTTCACGCATCCCAACTTTTTGGTCTCACCACCACACCACGAAAGCGGAGCCTGGTGCAAACACCAGCAAGGCATGGTAGAGTTTTGTTCCATGCATTTTTTTTACCCAAAGAAGCTTGGCCTCTAAATTGCATCACTCCCGAAGTGCAGGAGTGAAAAATTCATGAAATGTCTTCTAAATGAAATTTACGAGCTGCATACCACCATTTTAGCACTTACGTTAGCAGATTGTAAGTCAAATTGACTGATTACAAAATTGTGCCGAAAAAGCATCAGCCTTTACATTAATTTAACCACCTTGGTTTTTGTTGGTATCACACGGTTGTGATACCACTTTATTCTTCTTTCCTTTCCGATTGCCTTAAGAGTTACCATATTTTGCTTAAAGTGTTGACCCATTTCTCTGCAAGATGCTCCAACTGCAAACTTACACGTATTTTATACGTAAATTAGATTAATTCGCCAGCCGCCCAAACATTCTTGGTATGCATCGAAGCGTGAACAATTCACATGGAATGAAGGAGACAGTTTGAAGCACGGAACTCATTTTTACCACCATTTTTGCCCTGTTAAACCCTCGGTTAGACGCTTTTTTGATTCATGACGATCCTCGATAATGATAAATCAAAGCCTTTCGAGTCTCTAACCCGCCAGGCTGCCTGCAAGGCTATCCTTATGCTGCCATACAGCTTTGGGACAGACCTGACGCAGCTAGCTAATACTGAAGTGTTTGATGCCGAAATTCTACCCTCTGGAAGTGTTTATCATGCACACCACTTACTTGTTTCGCGTTTTAATCTCGTAGGTTGGTGGACATTATTGATATGCATATTTGGGGAGTGAGTGGGATGACTCCGTCTGTCAGCAAACCACGCGAATTGTGCTGACTTTGTTTTGGGGGAGCAGGAAGAAGTGTGCCCTGAACAAGCCTGAAAAGCATGAAAAAAAGAAAAGAAAAAGTAAGTATCATGTGAACCAAGTAATTGCTTGCCTTACCTGCTTTCAACGCATGATTCGCAAGTTGTAACCAGTTGGCCATTTTTTGTCTTAATCCATCGAGTTTTGTCATATGACAAATTATGATGCCACAAGGCATGCATTGAGCTTATTTTGTTCCATATTCTTGATGATTTGCCCCAAATTTCTTGATGTGGCCCCTCATGATTGCTTTAAACAAATCTTTTCCATAGTTGTCATGGTTTGCTGACTAGCAAATGACTGTATTGTATATATGCTTAAGTGCATGGCAAGTGGCAATAGGAATTGTGCAAGCATCGGTAACTCACAACTGCTGCTGTGATATTAACAGGTTAGACAGGATGAGATGAAGTAAGGTCTCTTTAGGTTAGACATAGTTAGGGTACTGTCATGGAAATAAGTATTGGTATTTTGTAAGAAACAGTGACAAAATGTTTGTTTTCCCTGACCCATCTTAACAAAAGCCAGAGGTATGTCTATTGTGTTTGATTTGGTGATGGGCTAATGTGTAGGAGTCGAAGTTTGTTCTTTGTTTGAGTGCTTTATGCTTGTCGAATTTTCTGTTGTTAGTTTTTCTGTTGAATTCCTTTGCTTTGTTTTGTGTTAAACGTGCTGTGGAAGGGAACTACGAAGTGCAGCATCAAATTATTGGTGTTACATAATTGGTTACGCTCATTACGCTGTCATGAAATTACTATGCTTGAATGTATTCTATTGCACTTTAATGGCCTAAGATGTTTCAAACAAAACGTTTTGTCAGGTTTATTATATTAAGTCCATGTCAACTTGAATTAGATGTCTTTGTTTGCTGAAGCATCAGTCACTAGCTTACGAGTTCCATCTTTTGTGAATTGAATTTTTCACTCCCGCACGGTCCTTTTGCGGTGGAATTGTTCCTTCCCACCCTAGGTCAAAAGCGATTCTAGCTCACTGTCCTGGAATTATATTTACAACTCATGTTTGTTTTGGTAGCTTTTCTGCAGTATGCAACAATGTGTCACGGTTATTGATGCCATTGATATACGTCAATGATGCCACTGGGGTGCAAATATTCGTGGAGAAAATGTTGTTGCCATCCTTGTTTTCACGCAGCATTACACAAATGCGCGATGGTGGTTCTGGGCTAGGGCGTGGATAGTGGTAAAAGAGGAATGTGGATCATTTGAAAGCCACCATTAGCCTTTCTCAACAAGATTTGTTGCACATCATTTGTCTTGTGATTTGTAACTTGGGGTTGATAAAGTATAAATTGCAACTGCTTCGCAAAACCAGCGCGGATTCTTGAATCAAAGTTGTAAAACTCAATGTCGTGTGTAGGTTGTTGACACCAATCAGCATTGTTGTCAGGGTCGTATAAGAAGTACGCCCGACCCACTTTTTAGCACCTCATATGCCCAACGTTGACGTGACGTCACTAGACTAGACACATGCGGCCCGCGCAGTGCAGATTACGAGCTGAACACTTGCGTTTCCGTCGGTGTCAGTTGCGTTGCTCGCCAAATTGGCTCGGAATAAGTTTTCGTTTGTTTTTTTGCAGAGAGAAATATGCCACAGGAAAGTATTAGCAGCAAGTTCGATGCCAATTTGGGAAACATTATCTAAATTGAGTTCTCCGCAGTAAGCGGGACGATGGTGTCAATGCCTGAAGTCAGCCTCGCCGTTATCGCTGCCGCCGTTTATACTGTCGCCGGCTTTTGTGTCAACCATGTGTACGTACACGGGAGCGCGCTCAGAATCTCCGTGGAGCAGGCACTCGACCACAGGACTTTATCAAAGGTCCTTGATATAAAATTCTCCAATGTTTTGAGCGGGTCCCAGTACCTTTTCCTTTCGTTTCTTTGTCGCCCTCTTATTTCGAAGGACGTGTTCATTGCGCGGGCCCGTGGATCGGACACTGAGGGGGCCACTTACTTTTTCCGACCAGACAGCGCCGTGAGTGGAACACTGGGAGCCACGGGATACTTACGGTGAAGCATTTTGGTGACAGTGAGCCAAGCCTCCTGATCGATTCGGAGATCATTTGAGGAATACGTGTCTCACTGGTGTCCTTCATGACGCAGGATGCCCTGTAACGGGAGCAGTTGGCCTGGCAACGTCGGTAAGAACATGCCGCATCAAGTTTTGGTTCTCTGTCAATAGCCAGCTGTGATAAAAATGAAAATCTGTGGGCTGAATGGGGCCCCTTGGACTACAGCGACAGGGGGTTTTAAAGACTGCGACGTTGCGGGCAAGGGTTGCTTTGTTTGATTTGTGAGGGCCTTGTGTGACAGCCCTTCTTCATATTTGGCTGCCCCCCCCCCCCCAAAGATCTTCTGGTCCGTATTCTGCAGATCTTAATAAATATAAACATTACAGGGTCCCACTCAGCCATTACCCTCCGTTGACAACTATACTTCTCAACTAAAGGACTTCCATGGCATCAAATTGAGAAAAAAAACACCGTGCGTTCAAATTATATGGCCGGTGGGACACATTTGGGTCGAGGTTAGGTTGTCGAGTTCTCGCAAAGGCGTAATTTTGCTATATAGGTCCTGGGGGAGGGGGCGTGGAAATAAGTTCACCCCACCGCAGAATCTACGTCTCACCGCTTCGGCCGACTCCTTATGATAGTTGGGGATGTGTCCCGAGCTCCCCCCCCCCCCCCTCACCGCACACGCACAAACTGAATAGGAAACTACGCCCCTGAGTTCTCGACCAGTCCCCAGTCATTGTGAAAAAGTTGACGCGTTTGCTTGCAGAAATGGGAACACTGATCGAAACGGCACGCCCTTCATGATTATATTCGATTCTTAAAGATTTGATCCGGATCGTTCAGATGGATGGATTTATGGTGTCAGAGCTGACGTTAAGCGGTGCGTGTTTTTTAAGCCTTGACCCCAACCATCCGATCGTGCAATGTCAGGCAACGGCATAATTTAGTGACGAAAGTTTAACGTGCCGCAGTGCTCGGTTGCGGTTATAACAAGTGCCCAAAGCGACTCGACCCTCACCCCGACACGGGTGGATCGGGACGCAGGCGCTCTAACCAACTGAGCCAACGGGACGGATGATGCTTTAAAACAAGGTTTGAAAAGTCATTAGTTGCCTTGCTTCGAATCACTTTGCGTGCTGCATCTGCCCTATGTTTCCGCTGCGCCACGGCGGCGGAGTCAGCGGCAGCAGGGCCAATGCCGACGTGGCTCTAGTGACGTCACTGCCCTGTACTGAGCCGCACGGTAACCCAACAACAGAAAATTCTATGATTGCCCCTACCCCGTCGAGTGTTTTACCCCCCACCAGACGTCGCCAACGCCCGATGAGCACAGGAAAGATAAAAATGACGTCTCTGTATCTTTGTATTTGCTAGGCAGCCATCCACGAGGTGGCTTTTCAGGTTTGGGCTCGTAATAAGGTTCGCCAGTGTCGGGTCGTTATAGCACTCACTGACACCAACACATTACAGCAACAAATAACATCACGTTACAATGTATATGTAGGTATATATATATATATATATATATATATATTATATATATATATAGATAGATAGATAGATAGATAGATCGATAGATCGATAGATCGATAGATCGATAGATCGATAGATCGATAGATAGATAGATAGATAGATAGATAGATGCTAATACATGTAGATATACGAGGCGATAATACAAAATATACTTAAAAACACGATCGATCACATAGGTTATCAGCATGGTTTTAAAAAAAAGCGCATGATTCTAAACACGTGCGTTTTGAAATACGAATTTGTAATCCCTCAAAGTCAGATATAAAGAAGTAGTGGATGGTCGAGGCAGGCGGTTCCAAGCTGCCGCGGTATGATAAAGAATGGCTTGCTTGGTGGCTTCCAATCGGCAAATGGACAGGAAGAGATACACTGAAATAGTGGAGCGTGTCTCCCTTAGTGAAAGAGAGGAACGTGGCCTAAAAAGATATTGAACATCTGGAAGAGATTCTTTGCATTTTAGCGCTCTGAATGCTTTCAGCACGTCCCTCTCTCTCACCAAGGCGTCAAGCCGGAGCCAGCTTAAAGATCATAGAATCGGTGTATATACTGACTGCGTTCTATGATAGAGACAATCCTGGTGGCAAAATTCAAAACTTTTTGCATCCTGCACCTGGCGCTTGATCGCGCCATCCCATACGCATAGACAGTAAATTATAAGTTGAAAACCGTGAGTTTCGATGATAATTTTTGAGAACCCCCAGCTATGCCTGTGTCCCTTTGTTATTGGCCGTTGGCTGTCTTGAAGTCACCATACAGCTTCTGCAAAAGGCATGAAATTAGGATCTTAAAATCACTGAAGAAAGGCTATCACGCATCACAGAAATCCTATCGCCTCAGCAATGCCTCATGAAAATCACAACGATAAAGCCTTGACCATGCCAGCATTCCGACTGGGTGCGTTGTTTGCCCTCACACCAAGCTTTACACATGGACCCTAGTGGTAATAACCAATGATTCAACAACGCAAATCTGCCCATACAATCATGAGTATTATCCAAGATGTCAGGTAAAAAAGCTGCCAGCAGCTCAGGAACACCTTACAGACCTCACTGAGATGTGTGCAAATATATGTAACATGCCTGCTCACCAAAAACAAAGCCCACTCCATGACGCATATGAAAGTCATCTAGCACCTATGGACATCACCTGATCCAATAATAAGACTGTTTCATGCTACTTTTTCTATGCGTGTCATTTCCATATGATGTAATCTGATTGCTGCTGGTGAGGATAAACCGCCACTAAAAAGTTATATAGTATATATAGATATATATATATATATAGATATATATATATAATATATATATATTATACATGTGCATATATACGTATGTATGCGTATGCCATATTACATGTTTACAGTACACAACAAACAAAGTATTGTCTGGGGACTTAACACATGTGATCAGCAAAACCAGCGGTCAAGGAGCTTCTAACCACTGAAAATGTGACAATACGTCTGCTAGTCAAGTTGCGTATGGTGTGGCTGGTAGCCTCACGTACGGTGTTGCACGTATTACTATTCTGTGAGGCATATGCAAAGGCATTCAATTTGTACGTAGACATAGCTATAGACGTATCCAGACAGTTGAAGTAGAAACAAATTTGTTTTTTTCTGTCCTGAACTTTGCTGACTTTATCATTACACACTATCTATATGCTGGTTGTCGGGATTTGTGAACTGCGGAAGGTCAGCATAGTGGAGCTGCTGGTGAGCTAGTGAATGCAAAAGTTTAGGAGAATGTCCTCCCAGGACCATCTCAAATCCGACATAAGACAGGGCCTATTACAATGGCCCGTAAGATTACTTGACCCAAAAATGCTTGCAAGCCCGCAAGCTTGAATGCTTGTGCTGCCACCTACATGTGGTGTCCTTGGTGTAAGTCGAATCCCTATTGTGCTCTGCTTCTAAATTCATATATCAACTCATCTGCACTGCAACCATGCGTCATAGACTAAGCCACTCAGATTGCACAATGTGTTGCATTTCTTCGGTCTTATGGCTGATTGCTTCACTAATATGTCAGCTTGCACCAGTGTTGAAATGATAATAAGTTTATTCTGTGTAGTATAGCCCAAGGCATTGTGTGTAAATATGCAAAAATATACTAGGAAAATGGGTCATGACAGACAGATCGGCCAATCAAGATGTTCCACTTCCTGACATCCACAGAAAAAAGCCTTGTGATTGACGGCATTTGCATGTTGCACATAGGCTACATACCACCATGCAGAGGTCATGGCCAAACAACATTGCAAACAACAATGTCTGGCAAAGGCAAAGTTTAGTGATGTCAAAATTTGATCGTGTCCTACCAAATGTTTGAAATGCAAGTTGTTTAGTACAGCCACTGATTCATACATCGTGATGAATGACTCAGTTCTGATGCAAATCATTACCTCAGTGTGGAGCGACTCAGCCTTGGTTTAAGCAACGCTCGCAAGTTTGCGCGCTGGTTGCAATGTGTGCAGATCAATATATTCTTCATTCACACAGGCAATGCTTACCCACTGATGCAAAAAATTAAGTACTTGCATGTTGGCGTCGTCCATTACACATGTCCATTATGTCCATTTGTCCATTGCATTGTCCATTATCCATTGCGATGTCCATTGTCCATTTATGTCCATTACACATTGACCATTCAGGAATTTTCGTAGCCCCTGCCATGCATACACCTTGTACCTCACGTTTGCGCACTACATGGTTAACCAGTATGGTAATGATGAAACCCATTCAGCTGTGGAGCTGTGCTCGGACTCGGATGTTGTCTGAGGCCATGGGGTGATAGGAGGCAGCTGCATTGCTTGTGAAGCTGCTTTGACCAATATGGAGTAGTCATTCCTAAGTGAGGCCACCTGGGAGCAGTTCAGATGACCACTACCTAATGAACAGATGCTCTTACATGCAGATACATTTGTTGTGCATGTCAACGATTTTGATTCATCACTTATATCTTAAGAAGCGTGAAAACAAGCAAAGTTAAATGACTGACAATGCATCAAAAAGTACATTTTGCATGAATCATTAGCCTCCTCATTAGCATTGCCCACAGGTCCGCAATTCCCGTAATGTTTCCTTGATAATTGTCATGCAACTGACACATCCATGGTGACCAGCAATGCGAACCGCTGCTACAAATGCTTACGTCTTTCACGAGGGGCATGAACATGAAAAACAGATTCTTCCTCGTAGCTGACTCGGAGCGCGTCATGTTCGTTGCCTTTTAACAATGGGAAGCACAAGGCGATATGCACTGGAAAACAAACCCCGCTGCTCAATGGCGCCGGTTGAGAATGGTGACGGTTCCGGCGCCATACTTGAAACTCAATTTGTATGTCCTTCATGGCCATCGGCAGCAAGCCTTAGCGGTTAATGGATTTCAGCAAAGACAGATTGGGATGCATGGGATAATTATTAATAATCGAAAGGCAAACCATCACAATTTCACATCTACTCGTCTTAATCAGCGTTCTTTTATTCAAGGTAAGATTGTTCTGGGAAGTAAGCCGGCAGACAGCCGTCTTCTTTTTGAGCTGAAAACGATTGTCAACCGGAGAAAAAAGACAGATTTTACGTTCTGTGTTTTTTTTTAACTTTAAGGAGCGCGACGTTCTTTTTTCCGTGCCGTTCTTTTTTTACCAGACAGTGGCGTTCTTTTCTATAGCACTGGCCTCAGTTCATGACAATGGGCGTCAAATGGACACAAAAAAGACAGACAGTGACGGTTTTTCAAACAATGGTTACAGTGCTTAGTACCACCACGACCCATTCAGCCATTGGGCACGACAGCCCGAACGTGGGTCCCAGTCGCCCGCCATCCCGTATGATGCGGCAAAACCAACTGGGTGGGTACGGCACCGCTTATATCGGAGGCCGAGATAAGGGGAAAGGTCAGCGGAAACGAAGGTTAGAAAACAACACGTTATGGAGGGTGAGGGATCAGGTGGTAAGCAGCCTTTGAAGTTCCAACTCGCCGCGGACATAGTAACCAGGCTGGCATTGTGCCTTGGGGGGTGACGGAACTGCGGACCACCGGAACCCCGGTCTGCGCGCGCGGTGCTACGTGAAATGTGCCAACATGTTATTCAGTGCAGTCGCGGCTGTTATGTCTGATCTAGAAACTGATGATAACTAGCGGCAGATGCACTGAGATGGTTTATGGGGATTTGACCAATGTTTCACAGCCAAAACCAAGCCAGACCCGCCTTGACCAAACCAAACCCAACGGCTCGCAGGCACTAATGGCGGAGCTCGGCAAGCATTCGGAAACGGCTGCTCGGCATTTTGAATTAATATGAGTTAAGAGTTGTTATGCTGATAGTTATCGACTGTGATGTACTGGGAGGTGCTGGTTAAAATACGCGTTCAAGCACTCATTGGTTAGAAGGTGTGCTGTTGTTGACTGGTGGCCATGACCAAACAACATGACAAATGAGTGCGTTCCCGTAGGTCATTCTTCCATTTGGATCGCACTACAGGAATTACACAGTGGAGGTGTCGTATTCTTTTACTTGGAAGGAACTTTTGGAATTTAACCACCTATAACAAAAAAGCCACTTACCACGAATTTGTATGTCATAATTGGAGCTTTCACCGCCAGGAAAGAATACCGCATGTCATCTCTACGAAGCAGAGCAGGAAAAGTAACTGTTAATATTTAGCCGTTTTGAGACAGGTTCGGGTTCCATCTAATCCCAACTTAAAGGCAGGAGCACTACTGCAGATGTTAAGATAAAATCCATGCCGTTACCAGGCCCGGACCCCTTCATTTGTGTCTGTGTAGTTGCTGGAGCATTGACCTTAAATGATGTCGCTTCGATCCATCAGGGTTAACCTACCCATTCACAGAGTACCATCCAAGCAGGGCAATGAAAACCGGTGCCGGGTGAATTGCGATCCGGAACGCTACGCACGTATGCGACCTTATTCCTACCTAATGATAACACATTCCCGTGGTAGGCCTCGTGTGCTGTGAATTAGTGATGCCAGATTGGGTTCGATGAGTGACGGCCGGAACCAATTCGGTACCATCGTCACTGGAATGTTTCTTGAGCGGGTCATAACTGGATTTTGTTGATGCCGGGAAACGTCATCACGTCGTTGAAACACCATGTACCTGCGAACATTGGGGCGAAAAGGGAAATGAAGATGTCAGCACGTTTATGATTTCCTGCCTTTGAGATAGCTATGGCGCATTTGTGACATATGTTGTGAACTTTGTCAGAAATGTTTTGCTTTTGCCATACGTTATAAACGCTGAACTGCCGACAGCTTTGAGGGAGCTGATGATCGTTTAGGGCATTTAAGACCTTTGGCTTTGGTCAGCAGAGAGTTTTGTGGCAGCTGTGGCTGCAGGCAAAGCAGTGGCTGTTAATGATGGTTGAAAGGCGGGGAGTTTTCGTTATCAATGGTGCTGTAGTGCCGTGATGTATGATTCCGTTTTCCATACGGTTTTCCGAGTGTGAATGCCTCACGCCAAGCGTGGAATTGCGTGAGGTTGATAGTCCATGAACCATTTGTTATCATTTGTTACGAAACGTCTATAGTATTGCTGTACTACGTCACAAACATTGTGTTGATAAGCGTGGATGATTGAAGAAGTGAGTAGCAAACATTAGAATGACCGTTAACAGCTATTTTGTATTTGTGTAAGTCGGGTGAGCAGCAGCTCCATACATTCTTTTATCAATAGATTTCTGTCATGATAAATTGACACCGCATGCCATTTGAATGCCATGACAGTGCAGTGAGTATTCGGCATTTTCAGGAAAGAGGGGCTGGAGCTTTGAAAGAGGGGGCTGTAGCAGTGATTTCAATATTTTGCCGAACGCTTCTGTGATGGAAAGGGAAGAAATGACAACTTTTGGTGCCGTTGGTTTCTACAAATTCGTCTCACTGACGAGACATAGCCGCAGTCCCAACTTGTTTTCTCGTTTGCATGAAAAAACGAAATTATCGGGTATTCCCCCAGCAATATTCATTACTTAACACATCAACATCATTGAGCAGGTATCGTTGGTTCTAGCCAATGGCTTTTCGAGAATGTCGCTTGTCAGCGCTGACAGCACCTTGCGAACCCGGCGATGGCGGCGGCCATTATGTTGATGTTTTTTTTTTCTTCATTCAGCTGACGACTGCGAGTGTACGGGTTTAGACGTAAGGTATAGGTGGTCAGTTAATACGCACCAATTCATGTCGGCCTACTATATACTGAGATGAGGAACAAGTATTCTGTCGCGTCAATCGGCTGCACTAGGCTCTAGGGAAATGTGACTATTCTACGTCACCTAACAACCACAATGATGTCTACGTTACCTAGCAACCAAAATAATGGCCATGTATGTGGCGTGCAGTTAATTGCCACATATGTCAGTGCATTCGTCCCTTCGTTCCCGCTGATTGGTTTATATTTTAGGATCGTTTGTTCACGTACAGCCATCGATTGGATGGATATAAATAAATAAATCGAAACTGCTGCGAGACCCAAGCGCACACTTAGCAATCAAAATTAACCATGGATCATTGTCAAACTTCCCTTAGGCGTGTAAGAAGAAAACCGAAAACATTAGACACTCTCCGTTTACCAATAGCCAGGCTTCATTCCATGACTGAGAGACGAATCCATCCTTCACAGGCAGTATTCAGGCGACATCGGAGAGATGGCGTGAATAATTTGATATTCGGCGATGCATTTTTTTGCTGAAACGTCCTCATACGAATGCTTTGCATGCAAACAACCGATGCTGTGTCACTGATGCTTGGCAATTTTTACGTGCGTGTTTTTGTCAAGCAAGTTTGTGTTGCCAGCATTAACGTGCTCAGGATTGTTTGAGATTAATTTTAGATTTCACTTTACGCATGCAAACCCTTTGCCTGCGAGGTTTTACATCCCCGTCAACGTTTTGCCATAACAAATATTTTTCAGGCGTTCTTTAAGCCATACAAACATTTGCTTACGAGGTCTTTGGTACCAGCCTTGTCGCACGTTATTTTACCAAACGCACTTTGCATCACGCGTATCACGCACATTTGTTGGGTGAGATTCCACAAGCCTTTCTTCCAAGCGCATGTTTGTCCTAAAATCCTTGTCTTCGCGGTGATCGATAACAGGTTTTCAGCGCTAGCGTTGCCTGCAACAGCAGCATACGACTGGCGGTCAGTGCCTGCTAGTTCGTACTGTTGTGGCTTGATTCGAAACTACTGCAATTAATGTGTGATTTCAACCTGGAGCTGGGCGGCACTGCTCTTTGTATACATGCTACTGAGCTTGGGGACTCCCTCACGAACAAGGGATGTTCCTTGCACGAACCAAGAAGTGGCAGACGGCGCCGCTCGCTGACGCCACACCGGCGACGCCGGCAGTCAACCTGTCCAGACCCGCCTTCCCATCGATGGCATCCCGCCGTGCCTGACGCCGCCGGGACTTGCCCTCGCTTCTGCCAACGCTGACCCCCGCGTGCCCTTTCTTGGTCGCAGGAGCGAGGGAAGTTGTCAAGAATGGGGGCATTTGGGTCGTTTCTTTCCATGTACCGCCGCAAACCTAGTGCTGAATTATCTCAGTTATTGGAAAGTGGACTCTATCCCCCGAGGTCCCCCCCCCCCCCCAATAACGCGATCGTTCCCTCGCCTATACTTGGTCATATCGTCCCGCCTCGGCATCCCGGTTGTTATGCTGGCGGCTGGCGGCCGGGGGTTGTTTGGCCCGTCCCGTTGCGGAGGGTTGGCTGCACCCCCTCCCCCTCCCGTCCAGACAAGTTGGCGCATGGGGAGGACGGCTCCTGGAAGTGTTTTTGAGCGTGCTGGGCGCATCGGTGAGTGTGCATTGTGCGATATCATTTCCGTTTCGCGCTTTGTGCTGTCGTGTGGCAGGACTCTCTTTGATTGATTTGTTGTTTTTGATACGACCGGTCCACTCGCAGGGCACGCCATGTTGCTTGGAGGGCGAAAATCCCTCCAATATTGCGCATCCTTGGCCAATTACTGACGTGGAAACCCCTCCTATAGTAAAATGAACCTCAATTAAAGAAGTCGGTTCCAGTCATTGTGTACAGCGTCATATAACGCTGATTTATGTATGGGTAAGAAGTCTGCCTCCCCTCATTGAAAAGGCTTTAGACGATGTCCTGGGCCTGCATGACTTTTTCTTGTGTAACAATACATTTGTGATATCTCTCGACTGTTTCTTCTGATGTACTTGCTTGCAATGTGCGAACGATGCGTTGCTGGTGTTTTCAGCTTGCGGCCCTTTTTGCGTATTTTCTCCGGCAGGATGAAGCTCGCTGTTGCGGATATTGATGGCGGCGGGATAGACACCAGCTTCAGCCCTTCGTTAGCTGGGGAAGTGCTCCGCTGTTGAACTGATGAGCTGCTGCTGAGAACGCAGCTACTCTGCTCTGGATGGCTGTTTGAGGACTGCTGCTGGCCGCCCGGGAGCATTATGTCTGCCAGCAGGCTGGCACAGCAATCAGAGGCTTCTGTCAGTCATCTGGTGCTGTTCCAGAAACATCATTTTAGGAAAGTAGGCATTGTACCACATGGGGTCGTAATGTTCAGTTCGTGCTTCACGAACAATTCTGCTAAAATCTACGGCAATGATTTCCTTGCCGTGATTATTGGTAACTCCATACGATGGACATGACAAAGACAAACTCTACTTTATTTCTCTGAGCACCTTTGCAGGCAACAGGAGCAAACCAAGTTTTTGAATTCTGTCATAAAAAGGAAATGACAGCAGTCTTTTTCAAACTGGGCTGGCAGTGTTACCCAGGAATGTGCTGTTTTATTCTTTATTACATATATTTTATTAAGCGCCTATTTATCCTTGACCGCTTTCATTGCCATCACCCACAATCCATCCATTTCGGGGGCAAACAGCGAGTGTCTAAAACGACCCATGCTCACCCTTTAATGAGTGAAGTGGATCGGAAACCAACCGCTTTAGAACAAGAAATTGCTATCGAGATAATATCGTATTCTCACATCGACCGTTGACAGCTACTATGCTCCAGTCTGTCTGATCATGACAATGATAAGCTTGTTAGCATCGTCCTGGTGAAATAAACTACAACGCTTCATTTCCTTTTTTATGAATTTGATACGAACCCTTTGAGTGGATGGATTTCTGGGGTCAGCGCCCACGCTAAGCAGTGCTCGTGTGTGAGCCCTGACCCCCGCCACCCGATCGTGCAATTCCAGACGACAGAATTTAGTGCCGAAAGCTTAACGTGCCGCAATGTTCGGCACGGTCCGTCCTGCCCTCTAACGTCAACTGACCTTTAACGCCGCCGCTGCCACCGCCCGCAAGCCATACTTGTCAAGGGCATATAGCGAGCGCCCTAGAGCGACTCGAACCCACCCTGCCGGGGGTGGGTAGAGCGGAAGGCGGGCCCGAACCAACTGAGCCACCGGGACGGACTTTTTCTCACGAAATATAAACGTTCTGATTGATGACACTCATAATGGCACCATTGATGGCTTGA
>NW_023596185.1:0-13325 GCF_011947565.3 Pollicipes pollicipes
TAAGTGCCAGGGGGGCAATAGTTGTCATTTATGCATGTCTGAGTTTCAAGGGATTTGCACACAAAAGAACGCGGTTTACGAAATTAAGTGTAAACTGCGTGAAAAAAAAAATGTGGGAGGGGGCATAGTCTTTGTCGCGGAGTTCATGTGACCTATCCGTTTGAGTTGTAATGAACACCTGCGAGGCGCTAAAAGCAAAACAGGGAATACCCCTTCCGGCGACGTTTCTGGCAGAACACCTCAGGCTGACATCCGGCGAGGTATAGACCTCTTGCCACTTTCGGAGCTCAGTCATCTACAGAGCACAGGACCACCCAGGCAGGAAACGAAGTAAATATGTTCGTTAAAGAAATCAGCGACCACACCTTGGCGTACAGGGCACCATGGGCGATTGTGCGAACGTGATATGTGCCTTGGTGCGTGGTGGGTGCTAGCTTAAAAGCGTTTAAGTGTATAGAAGATGCGTGACGCGTGATGCGCGGTGCTTCTTTAACTGAAATCGCTTGCATGTATACGGCCAAAAGCCTGGTGACTTTTTGAGCCCGTGCCATGCGGGCCTGTGGACTCAAAAGTGGCAGCACAAGTACCTAGCATCGGCCATTGGCTGAGTCTTTTGAAACACCTCTTAAGAAACGCCTTTGTGATAAGACGCACTTGTGAAACACCTTTTGTGATAAAACACACCTGTGAAACACCCGCGATCAAACACACCTGTGATACACTGTTGTATTGGACACTTGTTTATCGCCCTTGAAGCAGCCCTGACATTCCACACGCTGCTCGCTACATACATGTGATCAGTTATAATACTGAAAATGGTTTATAGCTCACTCCAGTTCTATCGAATCACATCGAACGAGATACATTCAGAAAAGGACGAATGGCTTATTTACTTCAAGTGACTCGGGATTTGTACTATTGTGCCTACGATAATTGTTTGGGAAGACCTGAAAGAAATATACAGTACGTGTTAGCCTGCTGCTTGGCTGTTACGATAAAATACAACTAATAGTTTGTTCATGAAAAGCTGGCGATAGCTGTCGAAAATATTTTTTCACTTTAAAGATGTTATTCACAACATAAATCTAGTCATTACTTTTGCATTAGGAAGGTTTTAAGGAATTCGCCTGTAGAGCAAAATGCGCACCTGGCTATTGAGTTTCCTGTCCAGCGTAACCTCTGTTACGCGCGAATGTTGAACTTGAAACCACCGGCCGGGCGCGCATCGGTGACTTGGCACCACCGGCCGGGCGCGCATCGGTGACCTGGAACCACCGGCCGGGCGCGCATCGGTGACTGGGAACAACTGGCCGGTCTCCGGGACCGGCCTGGCTCTGGCGCTGGCTCCAGTGCCGGCTCCGGCTCCGGCTCCAGCTCCGGCTCATATCCGGTCTCAGCTCCTAAAACAAATGGTTGGAGCCCAGAAAAGTGACAACGGTTCTGGCAACGTTTTACTCCAGCAACTTATGGTAATTTCTTGTACAATGCCAACCATGTATCTACATCTTTGCGACTTCCGAGTACACTTCAGTGCTTTCAAACATCAGAAAAACCAGCCAAATATTTATTCAAATCTCTTGGTGCACGAGCCAGCCGGATTTTAGCGGAGGTCCCAATTTCAAGCCATCAAACGCTGCAAGTGTTTTTCAACTGACCTTGCCACGGCTCGTTCGGATGTCAGTTAAAACTCGATGCTTGCAGCATTTTTATCTTCTCATTTCGTCATCAAATACAAGTAATAACTTGTGACTGGCCTCCGTCCATAGCGGGGCAATTGAATGTCAGTTGCAGCTGACGCGCCATTCTCGACAGCGTCGGCCGCGCCAAAAAAGCCGGCGCCGGCCTTTTCGGCTCGGCCAAGAGACATGTGGCTACTGATTGGCGGCTGCAGCTGTAGCTAACGCGCCATGTTCGACGACGGCAGGCGCGCCAAAAAAGCCGGCGCTGGCGGCGGAGCGCACCTGCCGCCACGTCTGTCGATATAGCAGCAGATTGATATCCAGTTGCCAGTTGGATATTGCGGGGCGTCTCGATTTCCTCCAAATTTGGTGTGCAGGGCCTTCTCAACACGCTGATTCCGAAAATCACTGTCTTTGGGGTGGAATTTTGCGTAATTTTCGAGTTATACGCTGCGTAACATCCCAATGTGATATTGCGGGGCGTCTCGATTGCCTCCAACTTTGGTGTGCAGGGCCTTCTCAACACGCTGATTCCGAAAATCACTGCCTTTGGGGTGGAATTTTGCGTAATTTTCGAGTTCTACACTGCGTAACATCCCAATATGGTATTGCGGGGCGTCTCGATTGCCTCCAAATCTGGTGTGCAAGGCCTTTGGAGTTAAAAGGCGTAGAATGTGGCAGCTTTAGATTATGGCAGTGAAATGAAATGGCCCTAATGGCAGTGAAACCTGCAAGATATTAATGCTGCCTAAATGCGCGATTCTCCTTAGTTGCCCACGGGCATGCTGCTTTCCGTTTAAAAATTTGTTCAGAATGAGGAAGCGCAGTACCGTGGGTTGGAAGGTGGAGTTACGGGTTGCAATGAGCAACCGTATTTCATGCATGGAATTTTACTTGGCAATCTGATTTTTGGACACTGTTGGACGGAGAGCTGATCCGTCCTCGTGGTTTCGATTGGACTTTGGACAATCGCTCCCGGAAAAACGTCTGGTCAGGAAACATCATCCCACCATTACACAAATGGAAAGTGATAATTCTCGCTGCCGCTGCTTTTGATGCTTATAACAGTACTAAAGCGCACCCGTGGGTCCGTGAAAAGCCGGCTACTTTGGGACTTAACTCAAGTTTAAGTTTTATTTTTCGCAATTTGTACACATGCGAAGTGTATTTTACGTTACAAACAACATCCTAAAAAAGTTTGACTTTATAACATTTTCGGCATATGGAAATGAACATACGACACAATGCTTGACTATGAGCTAGGCACATCGGACCTCACAATAAATCGGTTCTAAAACACCGCTCTCAAGGCCACCATCACCTGCTTTTCTCGCACTTATGATTCCTGACATTCTTGGGGTCACACACGCCGCGCTCCTGTGAACATTTGAAGCAACGCAGCACAATGACCTTGCCACACATCTTCGTCGCTATCCAGCCAGTCATCTCGCATGACGGCCATCACATGAGTACGAACACGCGACAGGCAATGCCAGTAAAAACGTCGCTTCACGGAGGAAGAGAATCATCAACGATACATTGCCGCGGCCCCAGTTCGTTTCCATCCCCTGCCTGATCCACCGCGTGAAGCAGTGCGGGATGCGGGCAACAAAATCCGTCAGTGACGCGTGGGGACGAGGCTGGTTGCCGTCAGCACCTGGGTACGGACGGGGTCGGTGGCAATCAGCGCTCGGCGCCGCACGTCGTGTGCCGTCCCATGCTTCGGCATGCAGTCGGCTATCAGCTGCTTGGGCCGCCTGACCACCGGTGTGTCGCCACCGCAGTCCGGCCGGCTCGCGTAGTGCGGTGTCTCCACTGCGGTCAATAACGGCGGGCTGATGTGGCCGGTCAGCCAACAACATGGGCATGGCGTGCACAACTAGCATGCGCTGCTCCACCAGCGTCACCAGCGTCCTTGGGAGATAAGACAGGCGGTGACATCACCCAAATCTTCGGGCTCCAGCAGTAAGGCACGATTGATTTGGTCACAAGCGACATCTTGTCAGTTTTTGGTTAGGACAAACAATGATAGTGACTACGTCGGACTATTACTCCACCACCTTAAAGGTCAGAAACGAAACAAAGCTGAGAAGGATGTCACTGGGCCATACCACCATGCCAATACATACCACACGGTTATCACTTACATCTCGCGAACTGACTTTCTCCAGTGAACTAATACGGACAGGCCCAAAGGGGAATTCCAGGGCACATATTCCAAAACGCATTGAAGCCTGGCTTCCCCAACACGCATCTACCAACTGTGCATATGGCTATCCCGTCCAGTGAATCTAATATCAAATTATCCGTCAGTAAATTCGTCTACATTCAAAACTAGATCCACGAAGAGCAAGCGCGTTTTCACCCTGAAAAGAGAAGGCATATATCACTTCGCCTGACCCCGTGTTGTTTTGCGGCCTCTTGAAGATGTTAGCCTCCGACCCGTCGTTGTCGGCTGCTGCCGTGGCCAGGAGCTGGCCGAACGGCACCAGCTTGACCATCAGCAAGCGCGTCAGCAGAATCAGGTGAACCAGCATCACCACGGGGAACGGCTTGCCAGACGCCTGCTCCCCAGACACGGCCGATGGCAAGCCCGGAATCAGGCTGACAGCTGTGAACACGACAGTGCCCCGTCAGACCGGCGATCGGCGCAGGCGTCGCGACGAGACAGGCTTCAACGACATCGAGTCTTACAAAACATCGTCTGCTACAATACATAACTTATCAGCAAGCCAGGCCACCAAAACATGAAATATTATCACTTTATGCCATTTACATTACGCCATAACATGAGATGAACGTGAGCAATATCTTAACCAGATAGAATCATTTTAAATATTCGGCAGCCAGTTGATAGCAGCCACAGCGTGTTTGGGATGGTTCAAATTGTCACCACAGATACTTTACAGCCTGTTCTCAGCGGCAGCACGGCAAAATGATGAAAGCGTTCACAGTGGCTATGCACCGCGTTCTAAAGGCCGCTTGACCGTCAAAGTCGCACGAATCGACGGCTCAACCCAGTGTTCTAATATTCGGTCACTTGGATGGCACGTATGTGGATATGTTTCATGTTATTACACCCCGGCTTGTGGCTCGCTGCCGACTGCCCATCCCCTTGTTCAAAATCAGCCAATCAGCATCGGACTGCGCGGCTGTGAAACCAGTATCTATGCACCTCAGGCTTGACAAATGCACTAAGTAGGTCAGGTGTCTGGGTCGGGTCAAAGGGCAACGGATTGGCGCAAACCGATTGCGTGCGGGGCCGTCGCCGGATAGCCAGGATTCTGTTAGCATTAATGTATATCTAAATCCCGCACAGCCCGCTGAATGCATTTTGGAACGCTGGCTGAACCACATCCACAAGTGAGACCCACCATCGCGACATACTCTGAGCGAGCACCGTCCGATCCAATCCGTCCGTGATCCCGTGCCGGTCCGCATCCCTCGGCGAGCTTACCAGTCTCGGGCGCCGCCCTGAAGACAACCTCTGCGAGAAGCACCACGACCACGCCGTTGGACTTCATTTTGGCTGGCTGGCTGTGGCAGGCGGCGGCCAGTGTGGCACCGTGACGCGCCTGGAATGGCACCGGCGTTAGCAGCACGGACACCTAGCTGAAGCCGAACGCCGGCCACAGAGTGTCCGATTTTAGCTCCAACAGCGACACTACGTACGCTTACACTTGCCGACGGCCATGGGGATGGATCAGACAGAACCTTCTGGGGCAGCCAGGGACACTGGTCGGAGCGTCCTTGCTGGGGCAGCCAGAGACGCAAATAAAAAGCACAAGTTCCAAAGCTACCAGCACGATGGCACGGCCTGAAGGCACAGGTACTGCGGAAGCAAATATACATCACTGTGCAAAAAAGACGACAAACCGCAAACAGGATGCTGTTAACTGAGAAGAGGTGAACAGAGCAGCCTAGTCGATTCGATTTGGGAGCCAACGGAGGACTGTTCGTAACTACGTAAACTCAAATTCTCTCTGACCTTTCTCCGAGACAAATATTGGTCTAAGTAGTGAGCCCCTTGTAGGTATATGCACCTCATCCTACCCATCCCCTTACCAAATTTAAGGCCATGTATTCGTGCGTAAGTAACAGTATGCTGAAAGTTGAAAACTGCATGTAAGTCCGCAAAAAAGAGAAGATCAACAAAGTGCAGCATCCATTTCAGCAGTTCCAGGTACGCAAGAGACGGCGAGGGCCGTACCGCCGTTTTCAGTGAAAGCGTTGGAGTTGTGTCCCGCTGGTGAAATTTTGGGTGCGCCTATGCACAAGTGCCACATATTTCTAGCGGCCGTCAAGCCGGTGTCACCCTGCGGAACGGCATCGCGGGACGGCTTGTGGGAGCCGTTTTTCCTGAGCGGCGAGGCACGGCACCACTGGAAGTTCGTGCGCCTGTCCCCCGGCGACGGCCACGTTGACTTTCGGCTACACCGGGCCTGCACACCAAATTTGGAGGCAATCGAGACGCCCCGCAATATCACATTGGTATGTTACGCAGCGTATAACTCGAAAATTACGCAAAATTCCACCTCATAGACAGTGATTTCCGAAATCAGCGTGTTGAGAAGGCCCTGCACACCAAATTTGGAGGAAATCGAGACGCCCCGCAATATCAAACTGGCAATTGGATATCAATCTGCTGTTAGATTGACAGAAGTCCTGCCGCCGGTATCGCCACGGCCGCGCCGTTTCAGGGACACCGTGAGCGTTCTAGTTCGGCATCATTACGCTGTGCTGTGACGTGGTCTACTTAAACGCGACCGCGCTATGATTCGTCTGTCGCTCCATAATTGCGCACCTAAATGCGCTTAAAGTGAACAAGTGACAAAACTTCAAATATTTCACCAAATGACATTTGTCAGGAATTTGAACGTGGAAAAGAACAAATAAAATAGCTGAATTATTCTGACCACATGTACTAGGTTTCCATGCTAGATTCATGTGATTTTTCCCTGATTTCTATGACTGCGGTCAAATCTGACTGATCATATAGAATTTGCGCAGCAGGTTGATAACCCGAAATCTGCATGATTGTTTGTAAATAATTCTCGTATCCATTGAATCTTAAATATATTGCATGTCATGACTATTGCAGCACGCCGCTTCGATGGTGACACAATCTTAACGTCCACGGCCGGTGCTTTTGCAGTACTTTTCTTGTTTGAGTCCACTTAACACAAATGTGTACATAATGGCCAAAAAATGATGTGGGAAGCCTGCAATCTTGGTCTATGAAATGTGCAATTTTGAAAATACTACTGAGGTACACGCGCCCTGTTGAATATTGACGAATCTGTGCCAAGCTACCATATTATACATGGTAGCTAAACGGTACCGGGCTGAACGACCTCGCTGCCATATGGCCATTTTTATCGGGTGCGGTCAAACCCTTCTCATTTCCTCACCTCTCAAGAGCATTTATAATTTCTGCTTAAGACAACATGAGAATGAATACCACCACAAGAAGAACTTGATATTAGTTCAGTTCTAGCGCATTACTGACGTCATTGCTTGAGTACATGGATAAAGCCATGCGTTGATATGCACTAGAAGGTTCATAGACTTATCATTGATTTCTCTGTCGTATTTGTAACATAACTAGAATCTATGAACGCAGCAGGAGAGGTTGATCAGACTCTGGCTGATGATCAGAAGTGGTTGAAATTGCTCGTGCACAGTCATGCTGCTCCCCCTTTGAAGCACCTTCAAAGCTTTATCTCACGTCGAGAGCGGCCTTCCAACAAGGCTGTTTAACGTTGAAACGACAGTGTCCTTGGTGGTTTGTATATACCAAAATTGTATGAGGATTACATGAGGTAAATGTGTCAATGAATGCACATCTGCATTTTTATTTATCTTGAGTGGTTGGGCCAGATTTGTTAGCCAATGCTCTATTAAAAGGAGTCGCTGGTTTTGCCCCTGGGTGTTGTGTCTCTCTTTTTTGGCAGCACTATGTTTGGGCTTGTTAGATGCATGTGTGATACAGATGCTGAAAATCAGAAACAGAATTCTAGCACTGTTCTGGTGTTTTCAGTTTCTGAGTAAAGGTGAGTGCTGTGTAAAGACCAAATGCATTTAGCCTAACATAGCATTTAGCCTAACATATCTGACAGTTTGGATCGCACTGCATGACCAGGTGATTTTCAGTTACCGTCCTTGTCAGAGCTGGTGTCAGAATTAGCTTCGATTTTCAATAAATATGCTTCATTTGCCAATGACTTTGTGGACTGAAAACGAGTCTTCTCAATTTGTGGACTAGGTAGTGTTGCAACCCGGAGTTTGGAAGCTATGTGGAAATTATCACCAATCCTTTTGTCTTGCATTTAACTGAAAAGACATAATTCAGACTGTTAGACTGTTGTTGAATTCCTTCAAAGGTTGGCATAATGCAAGATGTTGTACCTGCAACAACGGCATAGTTTTGGAAGACTATATCCCTGTTCAGTTGGGGGGGGGGGGCCAACACTGAAAAACAACAACGCCTACCCTCAAGAGATTCCAACAAACGAGTTACTCTACAGATATTGCTCAGCTTCTTCTCAAGCCTATGCCAAAGTTGGGAGACAAAGTCTCTCCCCTCAACTGAAAAGGAAATGATACACCTGGTTTGCAATAAGACGGACAATTTCATTTTGTTGTAAGGTGCGAGAATGGTGCGAAGGTGGATGTGCTAAACCGCTTCCTGAAGATTAAATAGTGTAACTGGCCTTGTATCACTTAGTCCGTACCAATGGCTCAGTTCATTAGAGCGCCTGGCCTCTGGTCCACCTACCCGTGGCGGGTTGGGCTCAAGTCGGTTTTGGCAGCCGTTATTTCACCACTGAAGGCAGAACGCTAAAATGCAAATTAACCTATAGAGCTTGAACTGATGTTTGGAGGTATGCAAAGCCGCAACTTCTCCGCCAGTGCCACCGTGCAATGAGTGTGCCCCACCCGCTGCCACTGCCTGCACGCACTGCTGCCTCATACTGGGATGGGCACACTACTCTCCGTTGATTCCTTGCCGATTTGGATCGCTTCGCGAATGCTCTTTCAGCTGTTCTTGCATGTGTAGCCAGATCCGAAGGCTCCCGACCAGGGTCACGCAGCAGGTGCGACCTCGCCTTTTGCGCTTCTCGCCGCACGCACACCTGAGCCTCACCACGCACATGTGGTCACGCGCTGATTTATAAGCCAGCCACAGCCAGCCCACCGAATCAGACTGTGGTCTGCCCGTGGTGTGCCATCCGGGACTGTGGTCTGCCCGTGGCGTGCCATCCGGGACTGTGGTCTGCCCGTGGCGTGCCATCCGGGACTGTGGTCTGCCCGTGGCGAGCACCGCATCACTGCCGAACATGGCCGCGGCTCATCTGCTCCTGCTGCTGGCGGCGTCGGCCGCCGGACGCCACCTGGACGCCGACGACGTTGGCCTGGGTGCCGGGGGTGACGGGGCGTACCCCGAGGAGCTCAACCCGACGCTGACCGACGACGGCCTGACCCTGATCGAGTCGGACATCGTGCTTCCGGATGGCGTTGACCGGCGGGCGCTCATGGCCAAGCGGTGGCCGCTGGGCGAGGCGGTGCCGTTCGTGGTGACGCCGGAGGTGGAGCAGCGGCGCACCAACATCGAGGCCGGCATCAGTCACATAGAGGACGTCACCTGCGTGACGTTCCGGGAGGAGCCTGTCGAGTTCGCCGGGGCGCCACATCTGCGTTTCATCAACGGCAGTGGCTGCTACTCGTTCCTCGGCCAGATGCAAAACAAACTCAGCGGTCAGTCCGTCTCGATCGGCAAAGGCTGCGCCGCACTGGTGACGGTGGCGCACGAGATCAGCCATGCGCTCGGCTTCTTCCACGAACAGTCGCGACCCGACCGTGACCAGTACGTCGAGGTTTTGTGGGACAACATCAAGCAGGGCAAAGAGGCCAACTTCAGGATTAAGGAGAACGCCGAAACGCTCGGCGTCAAGTACGACTTCCGCTCTATCATGCACTACGCTAAGTTCGCCTTCTCCACTACGGGCATGCCGACGCTTCGTTCGGTGGACCCTCTGCAGGGGCACTTGGTGGGACGGCGCATAGGAGAGATGACCCACCGCGACCCGCGCAATCACCAACATCGCGTACCAATGCGCCAACCACTGCACCGAGCCGCCCGCCTGCCAGAATGAAGGCTACGTGGACAAGTTCTGCCAGTGCGTTTGCCCAGAGGGTGTGGAAGGCGCGCTTTTGTGAGAACGTGCCGGATGACTACAGCTACTACGGCCCGGTGTGCGGCGACGCCGACATCACGACGCCCGGCGTGATCACCTCCCCCGGCTACCCCGACTCCATGGAGAAGGACCGCCACTGCTACTGGCTGGTGACGGCGCCGAGCGGCTTCGCCGTCCGCCTCACAGTCACCGACGTCTCGATGACGACTCCCCGAACTGCAAAAGCGCGATCGTATGTCGATCCGGGTGGAGGGAGACCTGCGCGACGAGATCGAGTCCGATTGCAACACGCGCCTCACCGGCCGCTTCCTTCGTCTCGGTCGGCAACCGGCTGCTGGTGTACTTCCGCACCCGCGGCCGTTCCAGTCGCGGCCGACGCTTCAGCGGGTCGGTCGAGTTCGTGCCGGACGTGTAGATCGCGGGGCGCAAAGCAGGCTGCGGGACGGGGGAGACGGGCGCTTCATTCAAGAAAGTGGCAGTGGGTGATCCTAGCCGAATCGACACCACTGTCTTGCAGGCAGCTGTTTGCTGATCTTGCTTACGAATACGGCGTGCCCTGTTTGGCATTCATCTGATTTTTTAGTTGGTTCGTTGATGTTGTGTTTTTATTGAGTTACGCCAACTATCAGGCACTACTCCAAACATCAACGGCCAGAAAATCTGCTACACAAACATGATCTTACCATTCTCATGAGTGGTGTGAAGGGAATCGTTCGATTTTGGGGTATGTAGGTGTGGCCTACTTTTTTGTATCTGCTTCAAACACACGACATTCGGGTGTGCCATAGTTTGTTATCATTGCGCTGAGGTGTCGTTGCTGGTAAACATCAACCATGTTCCTTCACCCTCACCGGTATCATCCTGTTTCCGGATAGTGTTTTTATCTGCCTTTGTTGCTCAATTAAAAGGCATTAAGCATGGATTACATGCACGTAGAAACACACTTTTTCTGCTACGCGTAACGGTATGGGAGAAGGTAACTCTACACGACCTATGGTGAGCATATTTCTTGCCTGATCACCGTCCCGTCAAAAAAAAAAACATGAGCCAGATGAAGGCCATGCGCAGTTTTTTCGTAAACTCTGACCAAACAAGTTCCAAAACTTTGTCAAATATTATTTTCATATTCACCTCACAGATGCACGTCAACGTCTTATTTGATCTGAAAATGACTCGTTAACATTGAAACAGACTCAATTTGGATCCCGATGCTGTCTTCAACAAGTTTATTTTCAAACCTATTTAGTGATGAGCTTTGTTAGAAATATTTTCCTGCCAAAAACTTTAAAAATGTGTTTACCTCATCTTTTTGCGTCGCACTGCAAAATAAACTGCGTTTTCCGGTTCTGTAACACTTGTCTTCATTTACCGTCGTTGCGCAGTTATAGTGCTTCAAATGTTGCTAAAATCTCGAAAAATTAGGAATTCAAGTATTTAAAGATGTCAAGATACTATTTCAGCTAAAAGTTATCCAGTGGGCAGAGCACTTGCACGCTAATTGTGTATAGAAAATGTAAAATTTGAACAAAAAAATCATCAGAATTTGGATTTGAATTTTATGTTATTTACATAATGCGTCTGGATTTGGATTTTTCTGCCGATTCTATTTGAGCTTGCACGTGGATATCCGTCATGGTAAAGTCGAACATTTAAGTGGCGCTTCGCGTAAACTACCGTGCTCCAAACACAGCTAATTTTAATAGGATCGTGAGGATATCGTTTATATGGTTACAATTCACAACCTTTATGTGAAAAAGCCTTGCGGAATGGAAAGCACTTAGAAGCATCTTACGAATATTTTTTTAAGCAGAATTTTTTCCTCCATCATCGTTTTTCTTATGTTGATTTTTTAAGCCAATTATTTTCAGTGCCAAGTTTAGGATTTTTGCACCCTCATAACTCGACGGCCATTCGTCACGCAACAAAACTGCAAACATTTTCTTGTTGGTCACGAAAACACAATTGGGTGTTCCAATTTTAATATTTTCATATATTTTCTAAGGTGGTTAGTTTAACAGCCACTGCTTCCAGCGTTTCACCAGTACGGTTCTTAGATCTTTCCAGCTGGGAGAACGGAAGCTATTAATTTTTGAATATTCATCAAAATACTGATTCATTCTTCGCGGTGGTACTCCTTAAACGTACCGTGAAACAAAAGTTTTCGTGTCTCAAGTTTGAAGACATAAAAAATAAGCAATTTTTTGAAAGCTTTCTTTTCACCACTCGATGCTCATTGCAATTCTGAGCGTGCCAAGCATCTTTTTTCAAATCTGACCCATCATAACCTTGCCCTGTTCTTTACCCACTCTTTCCCCAGTATCCTTTTTGTGACTATTGAATGACTTGGAGTTGATATTATGGGATTGACGATAACAATGTTCATAGAATGTTATGCCTTAACGTTGCAAAGCAATGCTCTTCTAGCTTTGGAAGATAGACAAATTCCCAAAATCAGCGAAAATACTTCTCCCTTTTTGCACGTTTTCACTGGATAGCGAGTGCCATATTCGTGTTCAGCGTAGTTTTTCACCAGCACGCTTGAAGTTAACTCCTTGACACTCGGGAGTTCAAAATATCGTGGTGTCGTAGAGGTGGCATTGAAATCGCTGTTAAGAACATGTTTTTGCTTTTAAACTCGGCCAATTCTTGAGACGTTTTTAAACTTAAGCCATGGTCAAAAGAGCAGAAAGCCCGTCAGTTCTTATAATCTAAGCATTTTCGTAGAAAGTTCTTTCCAACGCCGTTTTCATGTTGAACACAGGAAAATGACCATTTCTGTACGATGTGAAAATTTGGTACCTGATATAAAACAAATCCTGAGTTAAAAGCGTTTTAAGTCTGCAGCAGTGCAGCCCGTCAAAATATACATCTACTGTGTGCCGGAACAATAAAATTTAAGTGATTTAAGTGATTTAAGAACAGTTATGCGTTACTTCCTTCGGACCAAAATTGACGCTTTCCTCTATAACTCAACACAGATACTGATCAGGAATCCGGACCGCTTTCGTTCTATATACAAGTTTCAGGAATGTCAGATTTGGGCTTTAAAAGCTTATTATCATCTTGGAAACACCTGTTGCAAATTTCTGAGCCTAAACAGGTGCGGAAAAACGACCTTGACTCGTTGGAAAGCTGATCGTGGCCGTAAATCATGTCTAGATTCAAAATTGGTGTCAGGTATTAGTATATATCTTTGAGTTTTACATCTCTGGCTGCCTTCATTAAAAGCCCCCATTTCAGTCATAGTTCCATACTTAGCCTTGGATCGGCTAATCCTAACTGGTTTTACCTTCTGTCCCAAGCAATTTCCATATCCTTACGGTTTGACCATGGTTAAACGATGACGTCACGGCCGTCAGCTCTTGGAATCTTAGATATTCGGCAGATGCGCTAATGTTTATATTTTGAATTAAACGTAAAAAATTGGTACTTTCCGGTGTTCAGGTAC
>NW_023596186.1:0-830 GCF_011947565.3 Pollicipes pollicipes
AACGTCCGCCATGTACCTGACCCGCGTGCCTGACCGTCCGCCTGCCGCCCTGACGTCACGCCATGTACTCTGACCCGCGTGCCTGACCCGTGCGCCTGTTGCCTGACGTCACGCATGTACCTGACCCGCGTGCTTGACCGTCCCCTGCCGACTGATGTCAGATCCAGGGCCAGGCCAGCACCGTGCAACGCGAGCTGGAGGCCAGCCTGCAGCAGTCCGAGTTCAGCAAGACGCTGCTGCCGACGAGCTGGACCCCACTAAGCACAAGCTGCAGGAGATACGCTCCCAGCTGGAGCTGGCTGAATGGTGCGCTGAGGAGGGGCAGCACCAGCGGCCAGCGGTGCCTAGACGCCGTGCAGTGATGCGGACCACAGGCGGGTGGTGGTCATGGGCCCGCCGATCCTTATCATGGGGAAACAGCCGCAGCTGCGCCTTCGGCTGTCGAAAGAAATGTGGCTAGTAGCTTATATCAAGTAGCACAGCACAGAATAGGATTATAGTAATAAATACACAATGGATACCACCTACTTAGATGGTACGAATAGTTTTAGTAGCAAACGGAAGACCTATACCTCTATTTAGAGGATATAAGCATTTTTAGGATTTGTTCCTTACGAGCCTGGTTCTGCAGGCCTCCGAGCATATGGCACCGGTATAATATGCCGATCGCAACTGCGCCGTTTCCGTGTTTGCGGAACTGGATCACAAGTTTCAGCAGACTGCTGCGTATAGAAACATGAAGAAGCTGCTGATGGAAAAGAATTCCAAAATTAAAGAGACTCAGGTCGAAGTTGTCTGGTTCGAGAAGGAGGATGTTCGGAGAGGAGGAG
>NW_023596187.1:0-36360 GCF_011947565.3 Pollicipes pollicipes
GTACCAAGCTATCCCCAATTATAGGCTGTGAAATGTTTAGTGAGAAGCCAAGAAACAAGCATAGACTTAAACATCAAGTCGAGTTCTAGCTAGCATGCTGCTTAAAATCGAGAAACCAACTCTGTATTACGTGTCGGGTAATCATCCTAGGTCGCGACACGCTGGGCCTCATTAAGGATTACAGCGCTTGCAGTCGACGCGGCCAGGTCAGGTCCGATCTATCCAACCAGTTCAAAGTGGGCGATCTGAGGCATGGTGCTGGGACGCACGCGCAGCCACCTCGGCTGGGATTAAAGGCAGTGAGAGGCTGGCGACCGAATTGTCGGTTCGGGGCGCCGTGCTGCGCCCAAAAGACACATGACTGCATGTGGCGGTGGCCTCACCTACGTTGCTGGTGCAAACTGACGCAGCGCTCTCTTGAAACTCATGAGAACCTGCGTCCGCTTCTTGCAGCAGCTTCCGATCGGACAGGGCGCGGGGGCGTTGAGCACATTTGGGCCGTGTGCCGCAGGCTTCCCGGCCCTGTGCAGCTTGAAGATGTGGCTAATGTGTGCGCTGCAAGTGCCGGAATACTACCACTACACCGGCCGGCTCTGCCAGTGCCCGCAAGCCTGCCACAGCTCCCACTTCGATGCCAGGTCAGTGGGCACAGCCGAGAATTTGGTAGACGCTGTTATTGCGTCATGCTCGCGGAGAGGCGTTGAGCTTGCTTTCTCGCGGTTACATGCATCTTTATCTAAGGAAGGTACGTTTACGGAGGTCGCTACTTTATTCATGGGTGTCGTTGATTAAAATCGCCAAGCCTGACTGGACTCGCCGCTCTCAGAGCAACACAATTTTCAAACAAGGTTAGCTATGAACTGGCGCGAGATCGCTACATCAGTGGACTTCGCGTGACAAGTTCTCGTGAAAAGTGCTCACTAATGCAGTGATCAAACCCATTGCATTTAGTGTCTGGCTCCATCGACTCAGTGTCTGGCATCGTCCACATAATTGCAAATAACGCCTCTCACGTTCGTTATCATCCCGCTGGCCACGACGGTCTCGCCATGCTGTCTGTGCTGCACGAGGTGCCTTAGTAGTATTGGTCATATGATGTCAGCGAAAATAGGCACAGCATAAAATTCATTTAAGGTGTCTGTTCTGATCTCCGTCGAATTGCTGGATGAGGTACGGTTTTTACTCGTCTTGAGCACTTTCTATCGTTGTCGTTATTACAGCGCGTCTCATGACGACCTTCCCGCCTATTTTGACACTTTAAAGTGGGTAATGTTAAGAGGTGATAATGGTGAATGGGTATGCAAGGTAGCAAAACAAATAGACAAAAACAAAGCAAATAAAGCAGATGCATCACGATCAGTTACATGACCAAGTGACGCGTGCCTGGACATCTGCGCATAAGTCCTTCCTCACACATGCGTTCGAGTACTTCTTTAGCACGCAACAAAGAACAAGTAGCAAAGCATCTGAGTTGAACTGGCGGGTGGAGTTCAAATAGAAAGTTTGAGGAGTCATTAGCGTGTGTTGAAACATGTTATCTGTCCGTCAGATTACGGTCAGCAATGATTCTCCCTCCATGTCTCATTGTACTGTGCTCCACTTTATCAGGTCGTCCCATGTACTCCACGCGCCGTGCGTTGAGGCTGAGCGATCTGTTTCAATGTAACCTAATCGAGCTGTTGTACAATCTATTTCAGAGTAGTCTATTTGAGGCTGTCGCACAAATCTGTTTCAGTGTGACCTAATCGGAGCTGTTGTACAATCTGTTTGAGAGTAGCCTATTTGAGGCTGTCGTACAATCTGTTTCAGTTGTAACCTAATCGGAGCTGTCGTACAATCTGTTTCAGAGTAGCCCATTTGAGACTGTCGCACAATCTGTTTCAAGTGTAACCTAATCGGAGCTGTCGTACAATCTGTATCAGAGTAGCCTATTCGCAGCTGTCGCACAATCTGTTTCAGTGTAACCTATTCGAAGCTGTCGTACAAGAGCGCTCCGAATGTGGTCGGGAGGTCACCCGGGCAAGTACCGCGAGGCGCGTCACCGCTTCCTGCAGAGTCTGAATACGCACGAGCCGCGTACACCCGTCCCGAGTGCGGCGCACCCGGGAGATCACCGACCAGGTCCAGATGGCACTTGACATCAGGTCGGGCCGGTACGGCTGTGGTGGGGCCACCGAGGGTCAGGTCGGCCGGGACGGTAGTGGTGGGGCCACCGTAGGTCAGGTCGGGCCGGTACGTGCTGTGGTGGGTCCACCGGGGTCAGGTCGGCCGGGACGGGTAGTGGTGGGGCCACCGAGGTCAGGTCGGCCGGTACGGCTGTGGTGGGGCCACCGAGGTCAGACCGCCGGGACGGCTGTGGTGGGGCCACCGAGGCGGTCGGCCGGCCACGGCTGTGGTGGGGCCACCGAGGTCAGACCGGCCGGGACGGCTGTGGTGGGTCCACCGAGGTCAGGGTCGGCCGGGACAACTGTGGTGGGGCCACCGAGGTCTGGTCGGCCGGTACGGCTGTGGTGGGTCCACCGAGGTCAGGTCGGCCGGTACGGCTGTGGTGGGTCCACCCATCCGTGGATCACAGGTCCGGTCACGTACCGTGGTCTTACTGCAGAGTAACAACTGAGTAGGGCGCTACACATTGGTCTTGCATCTTGCACCCAGCGCAAGGCGAGCTGGTGCTTAGTGCCTCGCGTGTGCGTTCAAAGAACATTTGAACTGGGTACCTCCCATGTTGACCCACTGAAATGCAGTAATGCATGGATTCCGCTCTGTGCAGCTCAAAATATATCGGATCACGGTTTGGATCATGAAAATCCTGAAACGTTTCGATCGTTTAATGCTGGTAGTCGGGAGCGTACCGTTTCAAGAAAGTCACGTCGGGCAGCCCGGATTTTGCTAGAGGTCGGAGTGCATAGGATTACATTGCTCACTTTGGTAAGCCTGGACTCTGGAGCTCACTTGTTTACAGTGTTCATTGTGAGCAGCTGGGCACGCAACAGTGCGAGATGTCTGCTATGGAAATAGAATTGCGCGCACACGATAACGCAGCTTGGTGTGTTTGTTCGCCACAGCTAACGCGTCATTGTTCCACCAGGTGACGCTGGCACTCCAGGGACTGAAGGATAGTTTGGACAATTCCTTTCAAAGAGTGCAGAAGACGGTCGCCCGTTTTGACGAGATCTTTCTGGTATGTGGTCCTGACTTTCACAGCAGAAACGCTCCTTTCCAAAGGTCGATGCTGAGGAGTGTGGGGTAGGGAACGCGTTGAGACGATGCTTAGCATCCTAAGTCCGTCCGAATCCTCGATTTCGTGCGATTCTCTGTCGAGTCTGTTCCATACCACGACGGTCAACAGCCTTTGCGTGCATGCTGGGATGTTAGAAGCCATCCGCCAAGAATTGCATTGTTGCGATTGCGAGAGCTGCGGCGGTTGAAAACGAACTAAATCCGAGTATCTTATTTATATGCGCTTCCGAGATCATATTCATGATAGTGAGGTCATTCAGTCGTGGGCGTTTGCTTCCCTGTGCACTGTCCCGTGTTTCAGGGCCTGGACCACCAGGTGCAGGTACTGGTCCAGGTAACACGCATCTTGAAGGCCGCCTACCAGACGTACATCGTGGATGAGTCGGTGGATCCCTGCTCGCGGCTTGTGGACATGGGCACCATAAGCCTGGTGGCTATCGGAAAATATGAGATCCGTGAGTTAATATATACGACACGCGATGAATGGTGCAATGGAAAACGTGTGGTGTGTAATATATATATATATATATATATATATATATATATATATATATATATATATATATATATATATATATATATATATATATGTCATTTCCGCAATGGACATCTCAGTTTCCTTTGAACCTGCATTTGCCTCCCATATATCATATAACCCATGTTATTTCTGATCCTTCTATGGATTAAATCCTACGCCACATATCCCCTATTCTCTCTGAGCCTCCTATGTATCCAATATATCCTCTCTTCTCTCTCTCTCTCAGAGCCTGCCATATATCCCATCCATTTTTGATAAGATTATGTCACGATTGTGTCACGGTGATGCTACTTCCCTATGGATGTTTCCCTGGAGCTCGCTAAATTTCAGTACACCTTTTCAATAACACTCAGAATATTTTCAGATAAAGTCACTATTTCGGGCGCCACGTCCTTGTATCAAACGTTTTTATGCATACACCGCACAATGGGCAAAAATCACATCTGAGGGCATACGAACTAGTAGAGTCCCGAGATCCATGTGCCGGACAACGAACACGCTACATCCCGTCCGTAGCCCGCTCTGTGTGCCGGACAATGAACAAACTGCACTCGTCCACAACCCACTCGGTGTGCCGAACAACGAACACACTGCACCCGTCCTTAACCCCGTGTACTGGACAACGAACACACTGCACCCGTCCGTAACCCGCTCTGTGTGCCGGACAACGAATACACTGCACCCGCCCGTAACCCACTCTGTGTGCCGGACAACGAACACAGTGCATCCCGTGTGTAACCCTTTATGTGTGCCGGATAACGAACATACTGCACCCGTCCGTAACCCCCGTGTGCTGGACAACGAATACACTGCACCCACCCGTAACCCGCTCTGTGTGCCGGACAACGAACACACTGCACCCGTCCGTAACCCGCTCTGTGTGCCGGACAACGAACACACTGCACGCGTCCGTAAACCCCGTGTGCCGGACAACGAACACACTGCACCCGTCCGTAACCCGCTCCGCGTGCCGGCCAGCGCGGGCGGCGTCGGACCTGACGGCAGCGGGCGCCGGCGCGTGGGGCCGACTGCAGGCGGCGGCGCTCCGCTCGGCCGTCGGCCCTCTCAGAGCGCGGCTGGCCTTCGGTCGCGGTCTGCTGCATCAGATGAGCGGCTGTCTGCACGGTGAGCGCCGCTCATGCACGCTGGATGTTTGGCAGGCCCTTGCCACATCGGTGGGGATACACGCTCAAAACGCAGATGAACATGCGTGACCGGTAGGCTGCTATTAGCTTGCATGTTCAGACCCGCTCGGGTTCCAAACAATGCGTGCCCGGTATCTGCGCGTAGCCTGCCGGTATTCCTACCTGCCAAACCGTGCAGCTCGGGCAGGTAGGAGATTGGCAATTCGAGACCCTCGTACTGAAGATTCAGTTTTGCAATATCCCAATAGATTAAGATTGAGGTGACGAATCTATTGCATGGGTTTCAGAGCGCAGGTAATTTTAATTGTACCGTTATGTCATGATGTTTGCTTTGTTTTCACAGATGTAAGCGCAATGAGTGAATGTTGTGAGAGTCGCACGTATCGTTACTTCTTTCTTTAATTTCCTGACTGATCTGTATACTCGAACAGAAATATCTGAACCCTGAAAGTCAGGATTGCAAGTACCTGCATTGATGAGTCTCTTCAGCCTTGGGGTGGTGGTGTCGTCCTCAAGAACAAACCAGCCCGATCATTTTAAATAATTTTGCGGACATGAATAAACAAGGAAAATATCAGGTATCCCTAGGATGGCTAGTGGGTGCCTAAAAATGAGTTGCAGAGGAGTTGCAGTTGCGGATCATATAAGAATTGTACTTCGACGTTGTTGCATGTTCGGAAAAGTATCAACCAAACACCTCAGTTCTTCCGACGAGAGATTATTTGTTCGTGTTGTTTTCGAATGAGAACATGAATTCGACCGTAATTAATTTTCGACACAGCATGGAAATAAGCCAAAGCGCAGTTGGCGTCATTACAAGGGCGTAGACGTCGTCCACCGTGCTATGTAGTTACACTAAACCTCCTCCAAAACTGAAGCTTCAATAGCTATTGATAAACTGCCACCAATGGTTTCCTCAGTGATTCTTTTTTGGTCGAGTTCAAAATGAGCCGCTGAAAAGCCCACCACAAATCAACAACAGAAGTTGAAAGGTAAGATATGTCGGATGTTAACGTCCGGCGATTTTCATACAAAGGTCCAAATATTTTGGACACTCGATTTTTTGAGTCTCTTGTACACCATCTGTTTATCCAAACCTCAAACCGGCATTGTAATCGAAATCCACTCACCGCAGGATGTAAATACTAAATTACAGCGAATCCTCACTTCCATTGGGCAAACAACTGGTAGCATCCAACGGCTCGATGTCAAGTGGGCTGTTGTGATGTCCTTGGCTATGTTTTTCCATGGATACACGTGTAAACACACGCTTCAGGAGCTGGGCATTTATTTAATGTCATCCCAAATGCGGTACATCATGCACCAAACCGACACTGCAAGAATGGCGACTTTACTTGCGACGCAAGCCAATGCGCCCGAAAGTCGCGCTGAAACAAACGCTGTGCGCAAACACCAAGCTGACGGTTCTTCTAAGAGCAGTAGGTGCCGTCAGCGGTGTTGGTCTGGATCCAGGACAGCACCTCGGTGACTCGGGCGTAGACGCCCGGGTAGCCGGGCAGAGCACATCCCCGACCCCACGAGACGACGCCGATGAGGGAGTAGCGGTCGGACTCGAGGCTGACCATCGGGCCACCGCTGTCGCCCTGGCACGAGTCCTTGCCGCCCTCACTGAGACCGGCACAGATCATGGACGGGTTGATGCTGCTGTATGACGACCTGCAGGCGGTGTTGGAGATGACGGGCACGGTGACCTCCCTCAGAGTGGTGGCCTGTGAGCCACCCGAGCTGGTGGTACCCCAGCCGGTGACGATTGCGTCGGCGCCGACAAAGTCGTTACCGGCGGTGGGCAGGCACACTGGCGCCAGCGAGTTGTCACTTGGGAAAGTGATGGGGTTGGTCAGCTTCAGCAGCGAGAAGTCGTAGCCGGAGCCGGACGCGGACGAGTAGCTCGGGTGGTTGATGATCTGCTGCACACTGGCGCGAATCTCACCATCGCTGTTGCTGATGCGATGCTCCTTGAGAAGCACCTCGATCTGGCTGGGTGACGATCCGGACGTGCAGTGGGCCGCCGTCATCACGTAGCGGTTGTTGAGGACACTGCCGCCGCACCAGGTGCGGGTGCCGCCGGCGCTGACCAGGCCCGCCTGCCAAGGATACTCACGCACCTCGGTCTCCACGCCGCCGACGATGCGGGAGGAGCGGTTCGGAACTCCGCAACAGCAGGAACCTGAAGGAGCAGCCGTAGTGGTAACCTGTGTTTCAGTCACCTCCAGTTGGCAGAGGAAGCCGCTCCTCACCACCGAGTAGTCCGAGTGCCAGTCGACGGTCATCGTAGACACCGAGGTTACGGCGCTGGGGCCTGATGTACCACAGAACTTCTGACCGTTCACGGACAGCCAGTCCCAGGAGCAAGACGAGTGCCGTTCCACGTTAAACGCAGAGCAAGACATGGAGATGGTATCACCTGCGTTCTCCGCTGTCAGCTGGTAGTTACAGTCCTCGTTGATGGGATAATTGTTCGGATGGTTGGTGGACTTGATGGTGTAAGTGGTGTCGCGTACCAAGGTGCTGCCACCACACGTAAGCTCTGAGCCACCGCCACCGCCGCCACCGCCGCCGCCGCCGCCGCCGGCGACCGTCAGCGTGCACTGGAAGCCCGGTCTTACTACGCTGTAGTCGCTGTGGAAGGAGATGTCGAAGGCCTGGGCTGTGGATGCCGTAGGTCCCGAGGTACCGCAAAACTTCTCGCCGTTCACCTCCAGCCAGTCCCACGCGCACGAGCTGTGCTGCTCCAAATTAAAGCTGCTGCAGGCCAAGGTGATATCGCTGTCACTGGACAAAACATAGTCGCAATCGACGTAATTTGGGTAGTTTGATGGATGATTGGGAGACTCGATTGTGTACTCGCCTTCTGTCAGCACGTGAGTTCCACAGTCAAGGTTTGTTGCGCGTGGCTGGATGGAAGGAAGCGAGTCGTCGCGGTCGGAGGGAGGCGGTTTCCAGTCGCCCTTATCGGAGGGAGGCGGTTTCCAGTCGCCCTTATCGGATGGAGGTGGTTTCCAGTCGTCCTGACGCACTGGCCCCGGGGCCGACCAGGCCGAGGAGCAGAGGACCAGAATCAGTGCGAATGTCTTCATCGTGGTGGCCGTATGCTGCTGTGAGAGACCCGTCGTCTTTTATACCAGGAGACGATGATCTGCACCTCCGGCCCGCACAACGGCAGCGAACACCTGCAGCGATGTTGCCAGTCACTGATGCGGGGGAGAAAATCGTGTCTTTGTTTCCTTAGAGGCTCTGTCAACAGAATATCGACCGGTTATCTTGTATGCAAGCACCTGTTGACGTAGGCCTCTTCGAGAAGGTGCGTGCTCTCTCTCTCCTGTGCCGGCGAATGACATTTCATGTGCCAGACATGCTGTCTCTCCTGTGCCAGACATACGGCCTTTCCTGTGCCAGATATGCTGCCTCTCCTGTGTCAGACATACGGCCTTTCTTGTGCCAGATATGCTGCCTGTCCTGTACCCAATGCGTGCCGAATGTGCACCCACTCTAGTGCTGGATGCCCGTGCCCGGATTAGACACGCGGCCTCTCCTATACCGGGCACGCGGCCTCTCCTATGTCGGACACACGGCCCCTCCTGTGGCGGGAGCACGGCCGCCCTAGTACTGGACGGCTGCTCCTGTATCGGGCGTGAGTCCTCTCATGTTCCGGCACGCGGCCGCACCAGTGCCGAATATGCGGCCTCTCCTGTGCCCGACGGCCGCTCCTGGTGACATGCGCGGTCTCTGCTGTGTCGGACATTCCACCGCTCTAGTGCCGGACGTGCGACAGTCCCAGTGAAACAGTGACCCTCCAGTGAAACAGTGACCCTCCAGTGAGACAGTGATCCTCCAGTGAGCGGCTCACCGCCGCTTCAGTGAGGTACTGGCGCCGCACGCTCAGTTTTGATGAAGATCATTATAATGACAAAATGCGGGTGAATGAAACAAGTATTTCATGCCTTGCTCTATTTTTTACGAGTTTATGATATGTAGCCATTAGGTCCAAGGTACATATGGTATGGACGCTACCTAAATGCCGCTTTAAAAAGTCGCAGCTTTGGTTCATGAGCGACGCTGGAATCAGAATTGCTGCTTAACACTACACAAAGTCGTCACATGACGAAATAGTTGCACCGTCCGAAATGCGAAATGATCAAGCAGCCTCACCAAGCACGGCTTGTTACGAGGCACTGGTCCGCCATCCATGTAACCCAGAGCATGAAAAAGGTTTTCCAGTGTCTGATTTCTGGTGGGTAGTTCTGAATTGGAAGTACAAGTTTTCCATACGCAGATTGTAAATACTAGAAATATGCCTTTTGAGCACTATGTAAAACGATGGACTTTGTTTCAGACACTGCAGTTAAAGACATGGACCATAGCTGTGATACGAAGCAAGAAATTATCCACCTTGGCAATGCAGTTTGTAACATCAAAAAGAGTGAAAAAGTGATAGCAGAGTGATGGGGAGGGATTTTTTGGACGCATTAACCCCGCAAGAGCTCTTTCTCCCGCATTGATATAGCCCCAATACGCTGCGAGACAATGCAGGGGCGGGAGGGAGTTTGCAACGTGTCAGTTATGGTTAAGATGTGGCTGCTGACCAAACCTGTTTTTGACTTTTTGCTTTCATGCGACGTTTTATATTTTAATCGAATCAACTTGCTCACCGACTTTAGTCCGTTGCGCTGGCCACTCATGCACTAAGGCGTACGCTTTAACCAGCTCAACCTTTGGCATGGCCAGTGACACTTTAGTGCAAATGATAGTTCCGAAACGAAAACATTATTTTTTCGCTTTTGAAGCTATATTGCAGCGGTTTTTGATAGCCTGGTTCCAGGTGTCAATTTAGACTGTTCCCAATTTCGTCGGTGACAGAAAAAAACACCTTTTCACATTTGCCCTTGAATCAAAATCAGTTGATTGGCGTCAATTGTTCAAAAGAGTTATGATTTGAATGACGTAAAACTGAGACTTGATATTATTATTGAACAGACAAAAACGCAAATATTCTGTTATATATCTCAATCAGCAAAACAAAAGGAAGGACAGACGTTTCACCGCCACGCCTTCCTAAGCGCCATCTTTTCAAACAAAAACATTTTAAAGACCATCAAATTTCTATGATGTGAGGCGTTGTGGCTGTAAACGATGCTTCCCTACGCTACAGGAACGGCATACGAATGATAACATGGTATGCGATGAGTGCACATGACCTCGAAGACGAATATAGCACACAGGGTAGACACCAGAACGGTGGGGGATGCACAGGCTACCTAGATAAAACGGGTGTTTAGGTCTAGTTTGTGATGACCAATGACGGTTTATTGGGCGTTTTTTAGCGCAGCGACATTTCCGCAGTTAGATGACAATTTTGAGAGTAAGTATTTTTCTGTTAGATAGATTTGGTTGGATATCTTTTTGGGATATGATTACCCGGTGGAGATCCATAAACTTCGATTTTTGTTTTGCGGAGGTGCTCATTGTATCTGGTTCGCACAAGGCGTGTTGTCTCCCCGATGTAGGAGGAACTATAACCAGGAGTACATATTTGACATGTGATCTGACAGATGGCGTTGCGCGTTGTGCACCCGCCCCAGAGTTCTATGATTGGAAGGGTGTGTAGGAAGGCGAAAGCTCCATTGTAATCTGATCAGTTGGTCGTGAAGCTGATGACTATATGAAAGCAATCAACATAATTAAGATAGGCGCCTAGGGCTGCCGGTCCGTGCGTCGACATACCGCGATAAAATGTCACTTATACACCACATAACGCGCTGGTTGTAGAGCCTGCTTGAGTGGACCGAGAAACAACGATTCGGTTGCATTCATAGAATTGATGGCGAGTGGTCAGGATTCCCATAGTTATCTCGCTCGTTTGATCATAGTAAATTTGCCGAAATCTGACGAAATCATTTTGTAGGACATGGGAAAACAGGGTTTGGCGTCATCGATCGTTACGCCAAACCTTTGAACATGATCAGCATGCTTCTGGAAAAGCTCTATACATGCACCCATGACCTCATTTAGAGGTCTATTTCAATAGAGATTTGCGACGTCCATGCTGAAAGCAATAGACGGTGGCAGGAACCCACATGAGAGCATACCCAGCTTGCCAATATATTCGGAAGTGTTGCTGAGGTTTGCTTTGGTTTGTTTTACCGGCTAGGTTTGTTGTGTTGCTGAGGAATTTTTGCAGCTTGTGTTACCCGCACCGTACTACTGTCCACCCAGCGTGTTTTGTTTGTATCGGAGGTTATTTGCCTAGTATGCACTCATCACCCGCCATGTCATCGTTCGTGTGTCGCTTCTGTGGCGTAGAGAAGCCTTTTTCAGAGTTTAAACGTTTTTGCAATCAGATTTTCCTGCGCGTAAAAACACGCTTTCTAGTTTGAGATTGCTTATATGAAAAATGGCATTGAGGAAACAACAGCGGTGAGTCGTCTCTTATGTTTTACCCTATGTAATGCATATAATGATACTCATTCTTAATGTTCCTTCTGTAATCAAGAAATGGGCTGTTACTGAGTGCCAAAGTGGGTACGTTATAGTTATCGCTACTAAAGTTTTGCGTATTTTCGACGTCTTGGCCTCTGTGCCGCCTGTTTTCAATCGTTTCCACAACTTATACGAAGAATGTCCAGTTCCACTTACAAATTCTCTGTCTCCCTGCCACAGTCTAAGTATACTTCCCTCTCGGGCGTGCTGAAACCGACACCGCTATTGGACGAGCGTTGGTTCATGTCGTGGATTGTCACGAAGCGTGAACCTGTCGAATGTTACGACTGCACGACAATCCTCGCAACTGGCTGTGCTGTGCGCGTGGCTACAAATGTGCATACATAGACGAGCGCGGGCTTCTATTTAGCTTTGATAAGTGACGCCAGAGTCAACAAATTCATTCGCGAGTTGAGACTGTGGTAGAGGCATTGTTAAGCTATCACCAGGTGCTGCAGGTGGAACAACTATAGAAAAACAACAGAATGGCCAGCTTTTTAGAAAACAGGTTCAATTGGTTTGCGAAAATGGCAAAGTACAGGCAGGCTGGCTGGCGGCCGCAGAGTAGCTTGGCGCATTTTTATGCGGTCCCCGCGTTGGCAGCACCCGGCGTCTGGCTTACAACAGGGGTGTGGGGGGTGGGTATTCTGGGAGGACGGGCTGCCTGGAACAAGTCCCGTGTTTCTGTACCTTTATCACTCGTATTCAGGTCACCTGCGTGCACCTAAATGCTCGTAATTCGGGGCTTGAGTGAAATATTTGAGTCATCTGCGCGGTGATCGAATATCTTCATCATACGCATTGGAGGCGATGCTATTAACTTCTGATGCCGATGTGATATGGGTGCAGGCCGGCCCCGCATTCACCGCCCGGCCCTCCTGCGGGGAGAAGTGGGCCGTGCAGCCGGGCGGGGTATGGGGGACCGACCCTCCCATACCGGCGTACCGGGTCGGCCGCCTGTGCCGGGCCGGCCGCCTGTGCCGGGTCGGGCGCCCGTGCCGGGTCGGCCGCCTGTGCCGGGTCTGCCACCTGTGCCGGGCCGGCCGCCTGTGCCGGGTCGGCCGCCTGTGCCGGGCTGGCCGCCTGTGCCGGGCCGGCCGCCTGTGCCAGGTCGGCCGCCTGTGCCAGGCCGGCCGCCTGTGCCGGGCCGACCGCCTGTGCCGGGCCGGCCGCCTGTGCCGGGTCGGCCGCCTGTGCCGGGCCGTCCGCCTGTGTCCGCGGCTGGTAGGCGCCGCCGTGAGCCGCCCCATGAAAGTGATGATGTGGTTTTATGCGAGGCGACACCCACGACGGGCTTACCTCTGCTTACTTTTATTGGTTTATCTATATCACAAGTAAGCTGAAGCTCCAGCGGAGAGATAAATATATCTTGCGCCTCATTGTAAAGCTTTTGTAGCTATTACAGCTTATCCGACCTTTTGACCTGGTCAAGGGTTGTCTGGCGAAGGTGACCGAATCACGTTTTCCATCGATATAAACCCATGAGTGGTGCACTTAATATCAGTTGAAGGGCACGTTGTTTCTTACTAGACAACCTTAAAGAACATCAAGATCTACCTAAACCGATTATTTGTTCTGAAAGTATGGTGGTGGTTGTGACATAGATATGATACAAGTATGATCATGTTGACCTGTTGTAGCCGCTGCGGCACTGCATGCGGCTTGGGGCCGCCGCTCACGCCGGCTCTCGCTGTCCAGCAGACATGTACAACCGATCGAGCGGCTCGTACCCGGCCAAATACGGCGTGATCCGACGTCTGCCAGAGTACGCGGCGATCATGGCGCGCATCGATCAGCGCCACGCGTCAGCAGAGTCCGCGCTCAGCGCCGTCGACGCCGCGCTGCTGGCGCTGGAGGCGGCGCTGCCGGTGACGGCCTGGCCGGCGGCCGAGCGTCTGGCGCAGCTGGGGCCGGCGCTGGCGGCGGCCGCCGAGCGCGGCGCCGACGCCTGCGGCCGTCTTTCGGCGCTGCTGCGTCATCAGTACATCGTCAGCGCCGTCCAGGGGCAGCTGGAGCGGGCCGTCAACACGCTCAACAACGAGGTGGCCGGCCGCCAGCAGGAGTTCAGCCACATCATCGACCTGGCGGTGCGGGCGGGTGGCCGCGGGTGACCGGGCGGCGCCGGAGCTTCGGTGACGTCATAGCTGCCATATCGGCGGCGACGATTAGACTCAGATTGGCATACGGCTGCTGGACGGCTTTTAGTCTCTCTGTCTCTCCCTTCCCATGAGTTATGAATGCACCTTGGTAAGACAGTAGTAATAGCTTTATTCCTCGGCGAAAAAAAACGGTAGGCGGAGGTCCCGCTGTCTTATCTACGTGAATAACGCTCCATGCAAATGCACTTAACAACCTCCGTAATTGTGAATGCACCTTTCAGCAGGTTGCCCAGTGGTATGTACGCTGCCTCTGGTTCAGGTTGCCCAGTGGTACGTACGCTGCCTCTGGTTCAGGCCTTGCAACGCTGCTTTTGTAAATCATGCAGTATTAAGTGCTATATGCATAACACAACCGGTAACAGCAATTAATCGTCCGCAGTTTTCAAGGTCCCCGCTGTTTTTCGTTCAGCCGTGACATTCTGCCGCGCCTCTGAATGACCCTTCACCTGTGTATATCCCTCAGGAAACGCTGAACAAGACACAGAATGACGTTAAACTGGTCACCGATTTGCTGGAGAATGCCTTCGTGCAGTACTGGAATGACAACTCCACTAAGTACCAGCTGTCCGAATTTTTTCTGTCACGCCACGTCAGTGAAGTGGTCACCGCGCTCCGGGTGAGCAGTCGATAAAGTCGCCGTGCCCGAAGCGATGGCACAGGGAGGGGCGGAAGTGCATGTGCACGGAAGGCGTGTGCCCCCTCAGACCGACCATCAATGACGCAATTGGAGGGAGGGGAGCGTGAAAAATCAAAAGGACTTGCTGAAGGTCGTATTAAGGACCCCGGATCGTACGGCTGGGCCCTCAAAGTCAAAGTGTTTGTCAGGGACCCAACATTGCCCAGGTGGTGGTTCTGAGTCGGTCAAGAAGGCACTTTCTGCACAGCGGCAGGGACGGGACCCCGAATGTCAGAAGGCATCTTGCGTTGGCCAGGGCCTCTGGCAATGAAAGGAGCCGCGATAACGCACGGTGAAAGTCCACAATGAGACAATGGGAGGGGCTCATAAACGAACGTGGGTGCTTTCCGCGCCATTTCGGCCAGGTAGCTAAAAAACGCATTAAACAGAGTCCCTGCGTTAGTTATTGAACACCATGTGCCGGTAAGGGATCGTCTTGCGTCAATGAGGACCCTGTGTCGATCCGGGCCAACTGCCCCGGTTAGAGCGCTTTCCGTGTCAGGGAGGGGATCAGCGTATGGTGTATCCGTATAATGGCTTAGAAGGACGAGGGGCCCCTCCCCTAGTGTCGTCAGAATGGAAGCAGGTAGGTATCGCGGGCTGAAACAAAAGGGTCCTTTAGCCACTGACCGGGAAAGATGGCGTTCTCTAACGTGCCTCTAGTGTTCTACGCAGGGTACTCCTTGCCCGGGAAAGGTAAGGGGGTGTCTTAACATTCGTGCAGGACATTCGTGCAGTCGTACCTCAAGTTTCAGTAGCCTATGGGGCATTCATTGCGCATGTCTTAAGACCACAGCCTCTTTACCTGTCTGGTTTCGGGGCAGCGTCGGTTTTTTGAGGAACACTGCACGGCGATCTAGGGCCTGCACTGGCAGCGGGTGGCAACCAGCGATGCCGCGGAACGCGCGCGACGGGACCACATTGTTACATGAACGGAGCCATGCATCATCAAGATATGGTCAAAAAGACTTGGAACTATACACCATTGTACTCAGAATTAAACAAAAACATGCCTATATGAGATTTGTGTAGCTACAAGGTGATACGTCACGATCGCAATAAAATCGCAATTTCGGGGAAAATTGACCTCTGACATGACATAATAGGATTAGTTTTTGACCTAGCCACATACAGGTGATTACCAATCGTGAGATATTGTTGATACTAATCCGCTGGTGTTTTGCTTTTTACTAGGCTATGACTGTATTAGTTTGAAAAAGCCAGAGGGTCGCCGTTCCCTATCGGTCCATGTTACGAGATTCAGCGAATCGGGGCGATGGCTAATGCTCAACAGGGTGGATCGAAATGGCGTAGAAAATTTGCATTGACACATGACCAGCCCATGTTTGCCTGAGCACGTGCATCCTCGTCAGAACTCATAACCTCTTCTGAAACTGTGTCTTTCTACAGCCGCTGCAGCGATTATATATGGGGGGGGGGAGGGGGGCGTCGTTCTGATCCGCTCATTTTATCAGCGACGACTTCTGACGCGGCATGTGCCCGTCAGAACACGCTGACAAACGTTCTGACGAAGACAGCCACCCTGCCACTGGCCAGGAAGTCTCTGGACAACAGTCTGACGGTGCTCATTGACAAGATACGCACCAACAGCTTCAGCAAGTCCATCCTGGAGAACGCGACCAGCAAAATCCTGCGCGACCTATACGAGGTGCCGAGGACCGGGGCCGCTCTGGCAACTGCTGACGATTGCCCGCGCTTGGCCAAAGCGCCGAGCCGTCGCTGGGAAAATGGAGTGATTGCAGCCTGTTCTTTGCCGGGTTTTACTGCCGATTGAACTAATTTGCATATTAAGTTTTGCCCTATCTATCTTAAACGACGCAGTTGTTGGCCGTGCTTTGGTATGCCACGGTCGCCGTTACGCACGCGTGATGCGTTGCGTTACACAGCCAACAGCTGATCGCCGGTAAGAGCTGGCCGTCTGACTCCGCCCTCTGTGTCGTGACGCAGTTTAACGTGACCGTGACGTCCGAGCTGGAGCTGTGGACCCAGCAGTCGCTGAACGAGCTGTCCGGCGCGCTGAGAACGCTGCTGGAGGCGCTGGAGCTGGTCCAGGCGGAGGCCAACGCCTTCCTGCGCCAGACCACCTCCGACCAGGAGTTCATCCAGTGGGTGGGCCGCGTCACCTCGGCAGCAGCTGCTGGCTGGAGATAGAATCTCCGTGGTCTGAATGGTTGCCTCTCGCGCTGATCCCGTGCAGTCAGCTGCTGCGCCATACCGGGACCAACCGATGGCCTGGCGACTGCATACGTGGCAGTGCTACACGGCCGTACTTCACCGTCTGGATATTTTGTCCTCATTGGCGATTCACTCAGCCACACTTGCCGCGTCGCTTCAGCCCCAATTGGCAATGTTGGTAGCCAAGTGCATTCTGTCTTGCCTCGAGTCGAAGTTTGAGCTGCATGTCGTCTTGCGACGCAGCGAGCACACGCTATGAACACGAACGCCGCATGTAGCTCAATGTGTGCCGCTCTGGTCTCAGGTCGAACTTTGTCGAGCTGAACGTGTTCTTCTCGGCGTTCACGGAGGAGCGCGTGGGGCAGCAGCGCGCCTACACCTTCACCAGTCTGCTGGCCGACATCGGCGGCTCCATGGGCCTGTTCGTCGGTGCCAGCCTGCTCACCTGTGTCGAGATGGCCGAATTTCTGGCCGCCTACCTGCTGCAGCTGGTGCATGGAGCCTGGAACCGCTGCAGGCACAGGTGAGAAAGCGTCTGGAGCAGCTGCATGCACAGTGAGGTAGCGTCTGGAGCAGCTGCAGGCACAGTGAGGTAGCGCCTGGAGCAGCTGCAGGCACAGTGAGGTAGCGTCTGGAGCAGCTGCAGCCACAGTAAGGTAGCGTCTGGAGCAGATGCAGCCACAGTTAGGTAGCGTCTGGAGCATCTGCAGGTACAGTGAGGTAGCGTTGGAGCAGCTGCAGCCACAGTTAGGTAGCGTCTGGAGCAGCTGCAGGCACAGTGAGGTAACGTTTGGAACAGCCTCAGTCACAAAGGTGGTGTCTAGGGCGGCTGCAGGAGTGACGAAGAAGAGCACGTGAGGGTGTCACGAGAACGGGACCGAGAAACGAATTGTCCATGCTCTTCATGTTGGAGACAGGGAGATGCATGGCATCGCGTATCATATCACCCTCCGTCCTGCTCCATGGAAGTGGAAAACCCGGAGTCCAGGTATCTCCCATAGCTATTTCGCCATGTTTGTGACCATGTCCAGCATTCGGCAACTTGACGCCAGGTACAGGGAGCGGAGTGTTACAAAAGAAGCCCGAAACATAGCGCTGTCTATGCTATTGATGGCCGGGGTCGATCCCCGTGATGTGCGGTGAGCTGTCACGAAGCGGTATGCCTTTTCAGGAAGCACGGCGAGAAGCCAGCACGCGTGTATCCAGACAAGTGCAGAATCGTAAAGACAACCATCACCGACGTCTGGATGACTTAGATGCTGGTGGCTAGATTCTGTTCACAGTTGTAGAGCTTGTTATAACCCCAGCATCTAACAGTCGTGGAGTTGTCACCGCACCGCTCCAAACATTGTTTTGGGATGTTAGAAGAATCGTCAGCGGTCGTAGGCATAAACTCGCCCTTGACTGTCGCTAGAAAACTCACGATGGGCACATTGGACAATAGATGTCCCGTGAGCACAAGACCCGAGGCAAACACCAATATGTGTTCTCAGCGTTTGCAACAGCCATCTCGTCGCTATGACTGTGGAAGCATGATTTATGCGTGCATGAGCGCCCGTCGCCAACTGCGGGATATACGTCAGATGGGGCACGCCCTAGGTAGCACGTGAGTACAGGCCTCCGTGTCACTGTCACTACCCCCTCCCCCCCCCTAAATAAACGTCACGCCGAAAGCCGAGTTTCCGCCTAAGCTCCTGTCCGGAGCCCCTATCCGTCGGTCCAGACCATCCCCGGCCAGAGCCGGAGTCGCGCAGCGCCACGTGCAGGCCCCCTCGAGGTTCAGCTGAGAGGCCGCGCGTGGAGTTGTGGAGTTTCCTCCCACGTTCTCGCTCTCTCCCCTCCGTTCGGCTGACAGGAATGTGTCGCAGCAGGGAGGAGGCCGGGAAGCGGGCAGGTGCGCCAACAGCGCTCCTTCACCGCATTGCGCGGGTGCTGCGGCCCCTGTCACGCGCCTGTCAGCGGCCACCGTCTCGCTGCATATCGGACCTCCAGTCAGCCCAAACGCCGACTGTAGGTCGTGCGCGCTGATAACGGTATGGCGTGCGGTCACCCGCCGTCGGCTAACCGAACACGCGTTCAAATGTCAGCCATCTCAACACCGCCAAGATACGATAGCTCTAATCTGTATTGACGCGGACTCCACACACAGTCGTCACAGCCACCACGGCCGTCACAGGCATCACAGCCGTGACAGCCGTGTCGGCCCACCGGCCGGGCCGGTCTGCAGCTAGTCGGGCCTCCACTCCTCGTCGCTGCCGTCCGTCGGGCCGCCGCTGGACTGGTCCGACGGCGAGCCGGCCCCGGCCCCGGCCCCGGCTCCGGCCCCCGGCCCCGGCCCCGGCCCGGCCCCGGCCCCGGCCCCGGCCCCGGCCCCGGCCCCGCACGATCTCCACCGTCAGCTGGTTGAGCCGGGTGCGCCGCCGCGGCCGGGGCGCCGCCGGAGAGACGGCGCGCCGGCGGCCGGGCAGCGGCGGCCCACTCTCGGGCCGCGGCGTCGTCGCCAGGCGCGTCTCCTCGGCAGAGAGCGGCGCCGGGTTCCGGTGGTAGGTCTCTCGATGCACCTGCGGCGGGGTGGAGCGTGTGGACGAGGCGCGGTAGGGCGCGCCGCTCGGGCACTATGTCCTCACTGGCACACACACCACCAAGGGTGCCAGACATCGATGCATTACACTTAATCTCGCGCGAAACTCTACGCGATATGGATAAAAATGAGGCAAATACGCGAGTACCCAAGCATAAAAATGAGGCAAATATAACGCTGAAAAAAATGCGATGCAGAGTAACAAAATGCACAAGGAAGTGTGATTTTAGGTAGCGGTAGTTAACCCTGTGTTAGAAACGAAACGACCGACGCAGGTTCGTCTTGACTACGGAACGTGCAATGACCCGTAACTAATGACTTCAAAGCATGCTTTCCCGAACAAGTTATTTACGCGAACGACGATGCGACCGGAACAGCGCGGCCACCCACCATCAAGTTCTTGAGGTTGATGGAGCGGCGGGGGCAGACGCCGCAGTAGACGCGCTGCTGGCCGTGCGACTTCATGTACCGCTCGAGGTAGGCACGCAGCGCGAACCGTTGTCCACACACCTCTCATACCTCGTCCCTGGCGGCTGGGGCGAGCCGGGCCAGCACTGGAGCGCGGGTGGAGGCGGGGTGCACCGCCGTGACGGAGCGGTCCGGGGCGGGGCGGCCCGCACCGCCCCAGAGCAAGCCCCTCCGCGCATTACGAGCTATGACGTCGGCGGACACGCAGCCACGGGCGAATCACACCACCAACGCACATTATCCGCTCTTTAGTACGTCCGGTGCGACTCAGGCCCGCCTGCAGCTGCATCACTGTCACATCACAGCTGCTGTCACAAGTGTCGCACCGGAAAAGCCGTTGTCGCACCTGTCGCCTGCTGAATAGACGCCAACTCGAAACAGATCTTCCTGTCAGCACATACAACATCCGGCGTTGGGCACCTGAATCATGACGTTGCGTGCGATTTAAATGACGACGCTAGTGAAAGCAGCACAGAGCCATGCTGGAGGCCGGGTGTGAGCGATGGTGTGTTTGCATTCTGTCACCAGCACATTTTCTGCATATTGCTCATTACTGAAGAACCTTCGGTTTACGTGGGGAAACGCCGCCATGTTGCTCTTGTTATTTTTAACGGCGAGTGATTGCGGGAGTGTCCGGTCGCTTTGTGGCACGCATGCTTTCTGTGTCGAACACATTCTTTATCTGCTTTATCATATTATCTGCTTTTCCGTTACTTGTATGGTTATGTTTGCTAGCAGAGTATCAGAAGTACAGTGGTTGAGCTGGGTATCTGGAGACTTGCAGAGTTGCGGGGTTCGATTACCCGCGGTGCCCGCCCTTTCTATCGGGATGAGAAAATCCCAATGTCATATGGGATATGTAATTTTCAAAGGAAATGTGTACAATGAAAGGTGAAGTCAGGAAGCGAGCGTAGGGGTATACTGTTTGTATTTAAATGCAACGTTTGCCTATTCACGAACGCACTAACAGGTAAATGAACGCAACCTTGTCTCCATGAAATAGAACCTTTACCTCGGTAAAACTATCTTGTAATTTGCAAATGTCTTGGGTCGACAGCATATCCTTCTTTGCCAAAGTTCCATGACGCATCTCCTTTCCAAATGAAAACGCTTGGATGCAATAGGGCGGACAATTTCGGAATCGGGCAAAGAACCGTTTTAACACGCGCTCACGTGGGGTGTCAAATAGACCCCCCACAAGGTTTTTCCAGATGGTTTTCGAACGGTGCGGCGTAGCCACGCCAAATTTGCGTAGGCTGTACACAATTGAATAGTGGATTGCTTGACATAAAAATTCAGATGTACCTTGTCAGGCCATTGACCTATGGCAGGCCAAACTCAAGCCATGGTTTCAGCGAACATAATTTTTAGGGAATCGTCAAATCTGTGTTTGTTCAAACGGATAGTATGACGAAGCTATGCATCTCAGAGATGCTTTCTTGGTCACCAAAAATATTGAATGAGCAAATTACGTTGACCTAGGTCAGGTATGAAGGTAAGACCAAGGTCAAACAAATCCGATTTATTGCGTTAGGGCTTGCTGCTATGGGATAGCTTGTGGTGCTCATTTCGAATTGTTGACAACAGAAACCGCATTATACATCTTCCATGGCCTTCTTAGTGGTCAGAACAGGTCATTGACCTAAGATGACCCGGGTTCGCACAAGGCGTGTTGTCTCCCCGATGTAGGAGGATCTATAACCAGGAGTACATATTTGACATGTGATCTGACAGATGGCGTTGCGCGTTGTGCACCTGCCCCAGAGTTATATGATTGGAAGGGTGTGTAGGAAGGCGAAAGCTCCATTGTAATTGATCAGTTGGTCGTGAAGCTGATGACTATATGAAAGCAATTAACATAATTAAGATAGGCGCCTCGGGCTGCCGGTCCGTGCGTCGACATACCGCGATAAAATGTCACTTATCACCACATAACGCGCTGGTTGTAGGCCTGCTTGAGTGGACCGAGGAACAACGATTCGGTTGCATTCATAGAATTGATGGCGGGTGGTCAGGATTCCCATACTTATCTCGCTCGTTTGATCATAGTAAATTTGCCGAAATCTGACGAAATCATTTTGTAGGACATGGGAAAACAGGGTTTGGCGTCATCGATCGTTACGCCAAAACTTTGAACATGATCAGCATGCTTATGGAAAAGCTCTATACAGGCACCCATGACCTCATTAGAGGTTTATTTCAATAGAGATTTGCGACGTCCATGCTGAAAGCAATAGACGGTGGTAGGAACCCCACATGAGAGCTCCCAGCTTGTCAATGATTCGGAAGTGTTGTGAGGTCTGCTTTGGTTTGTTTACCGGCTAGGTTTGTTGTGTTGCTGAGGAATTTTTGCAGCTTGTGTTACCCCCACCGTACTACTGTCCATCCAGCGTGTTTGTTTCGTATCCGAGGTTATTTGCCTAGTATGCACTCATCACTCGCCATGTCATCGTTCGTGTGTCGCTTCTGTGGCGTAGAGAAGCCTTTTCAGAGTTTAAACGTTTTTTGCAATCAGATTTTCCTGCGCGTAAAAACACGCTTTTTAGTTTGAGATTGCTTATATGAAAAATGGCATTGAGGGAACAACAGCGGTGAGTCGTCCCTTATGTTTTACCCTATGTAATGCATATAATGATACTTATTGTTAATGTTCCTTCTGTAATCAAGAAATGGGGGTTACTGAGTGCCAAAGTGGGTACGTTATAGTTATCGCTACTAAAGTTTTGCGTATTTTCGACGTCTTGGCCTCTGTGCCACCTGTTTTCAATCGTTTCCACACAACTTATACGAAGAATGTCCAGTTCCACTGACAAATTCTCTGTCTCCCTGCCACAGTCTAAGTATACTTCCCTCTCGGGCGTGCTGAAACCGACACCGCTATTGGACGAGCGTTGGTTCATGTCGTGGATTGTCACGAAACGTGAACCTGTCGAATGTTAAGACTGCACGACAATCCTCGCAACTGGCTGTTGTGCGCGTGGCTACAAATGTGCATAATAGACGAACGCGGGCTTCTATTTAGCTTTGATAAGTGACGCCAGAGTCAACAAATTCATTCACGAGTTGAGACTGTGGTAGAGGCATTATGCTATCACCAGGTGCTGCAGGTGGAACAAGTATAGAAAACAACAGAATGGCCAGCTTTTTAGAAAACAGGCTCAATTGGTTTGCGAAAATGGCAAAGTACAGGCAGGCTGGCTGGCGGCCGCAGAGTAGCTTGGCGCATTTTTATGCGGTCCCCGCGTTGGCAGCAACCCGGCGTATGGCTTACAACAGGGGTGTGCGGGGTGGGTATTCTGGGAGGACGGGCTGCCTGGAACAAGTCCCGTTTTCTGTACCTTTATCACTCGTATTCAGGTCACCTGCGTGCACCTAATGCTGTAATTCGGGGCTTGAGTGAAATATTTGAGTCATCTGCGCGGTGATCGAATATCTTCATCATACGCATTGGAGGCGATGCTATTAACTTCTGATGCCGATGTGATATGGGTGCAGGCCGGCGCCGCATTCACGCCCGGCCCTCCTGCGGGGAGAAGTGGGCCGTGCAGCCGGGCGGGGTATGGGGGACCGACCCTCCCATACCGGCGTACCGGGTCGGCGCCTGTGCCGGGCCGGCCGCCTGTGCCAGGTCGGCCGCCTGTGCCAGGCCGGCCGCCTGTGCCGGGCCGACCGCCTGTGCCGGGCCGGCCGCCTGTGCCGGGTCGGCCGCCTGTGCCGGGCCGTCCGCCTGTGTCCGCGGCTGGTAGGCGCCGCCGTGAGCCGCTCCATGAAAGTGATGATGTGGTTCTATGCAAGGCGGCACCCACGACGGGCTTACCTCTGCTCACTTTTATTGGTTTATCTATATCACAAGTGAGCTGAAGCTCCAGCGGAGAGATAAACATATCTTGCGCCTCATTGTAAAGCTTTTGTAGCTATTACAGCTTATCCGACCTTTTGACCTGGTCAAGGGTTGTCTGGCGAAGGTGACCGAATCACGTTTTCCATCGATATAAACCCATGAGTGGTGCACTTAATATCAGTTGAAGGGCACGTTGTTTCTTACTAGACAACCTTAAAGAACATCAAGATCTACCTAAACCGATTATTTGTTCTGAAAGTATGGTGGTGGTTGTGACATAGATATGATACAAGTATGATCATGTTGACCTGTTGTAGCCGCTGCGGCACTGCATGCGGCTTGGGGCCGCCGCTCACGCCGGCTCTCGCTGTCCAGCAGACATGTACAACCGATCGAGCGGCTCGTACCCGGCCAAATACGGCGTGATCCGACGTCTGCCAGAGTACGCGGCGATCATGGCGCGCATCGATCAGCGCCACGCGTCGGCAGAGTCCGCGCTCAGCGCCGTCGACGCCGCGCTGCTGGCGCTGGAGGCGGCGCTGCCGGTGACGGCCTGGCCGGCGGCCGAGCGTCTGGCGCAGCTGGGGCCGGCGCTGGCGGCGGCCGCCGAGCGCGGCGCCGACGCCTGCGGCCGTCTTTCGGCGCTGCTGCGTCATCAGTACATCGTCAGCGCCGTCCAGGGGCAGCTGGAGCGGGCCGTCAACACGCTCAACAACGAGGTGGCCGGCCGCCAGCAGGAGTTCAGCCACATCATCGACCTGGCGGTGCGGGCGGGTGGCCGCGGGTGACCGGGCGGCGCCGGAGCTTCGGTGACGTCATAGCTGCCATATCGGCGGCGACGATTAGACTCAGATTGGCATACGGCTGCTGGACGGCTTTTAGTCTCTCTGTCTCTCCCTTCCCATGAGTTATGAATGCACCTTGGTAAGACAGTAGTAATAGCTTTATTCCTCGGCGAAAAAAAACGGTAGGCGGAGGTCCCGCTGTCTTATCTACGTGAATAACGCTCCATGCAAATGCACTTAACAACCTCCGTAATTGTGAATGCACCTTTCAGCAGGTTGCCCAGTGGTATGTACGCTGCCTCTGGTTCAGGTTGCCCAGTGGTGTACGCTGCCTCTGGTTCAGGCCTTGCAACGCTGCTTTTGTAAATCATGCAGTATTAAGTGCTATATGCATAACACAACCGGTAACAGCAATTAATCGTCCGCAGTTTTCAAGGTCCCCGCTGTTTTTCGTTCAGCCGTGACATTCTGCCGCGCCTCTGAATGACCCTTCACCTGTGTATATCCCTCAGGAAACGCTGAACAAGACACAGAATGACGTTAAACTGGTCACCGATTTGCTGGAGAATGCCTTCGTGCAGTACTGGAATGACAACTCCACTAAGTACCAGCTGTCCGAATTTTTTCTGTCACGCCACGTCAGTGAAGTGGTCACCGCGCTCCGGGTGAGCAGTCGATAAAGTCGCCGTGCCCGAAGCGATGGCACAGGGAGGGGCGGAAGTGCATGTGCACGGAAGGCGTGTGCCCCCTCAGACCGACCATCAATGACGCAATTGGAGGGAGGGGAGCGTGAAAAATCAAAAGGACTTGCTGAAGGTCGTATTAAGGACCCCGGATCGTACGGCTGGGCCCTCAAAGTCAAAGTGTTTGTCAGGGACCCAACATTGCCCAGGTGGTGGTTCTGAGTCGGTCAAGAAGGCACTTTCTGCACAGCAGCGGCAGGGACGGGACCCCGAATGTCAGAAGGCATCTTGCGTTGGCCAGGGCCTCTGGCAATGAAAGGAGCCGCGATAACGCACGGTGAAAGTCCACAATGAGACAATGGGAGGGGCTCATAAACGAACGTGGGTGCTTTCCGCGCCATTTCGGCCAGGTAGCTAAAAAACGCATTAAACAGAGTCCCTGCGTTAGTTATTGAACACCATGTGCCGGTAAGGGATCGTCTTGCGTCAATGAGGACCCTGTGTCGATCCGGGCCAACTGCCCCGGTTAGAGCGCTTTCCGTGTCAGGGAGGGGATCAGCGTATGGTGTATCCGTATAATGGCTTAGAAGGACGAGGGGCCCCTCCCCTAGTGTCGTCAGAATGGAAGCAGGTAGGTATCGCGGGCTGAAACAAAAGGGTCCTTTAGCCACTGACCGGGAAAGATGGCGTTCTCTAACGTGCCTCTAGTGTTCTACGCAGGGTACTCCTTGCCCGGGAAAGGTAAGGGGGTGTCTTAACATTCGTGCAGGACATTCGTGCAGTCGTACCTCAAGTTTCAGTAGCCTATGGGGCATTCATTGCGCATGTCTTAAGACCACAGCCTCTTTACCTGTCTGGTTTCGGGGCAGCGTCGGTTTTTTGAGGAACACTGCACGGCGATCTAGGGCCTGCACTGGCAGCGGGTGGCAACCAGCGATGCCGCGGAACGCGCGCGACGGGACCACATTGTTACATGAACGGAGCCATGCATCATCAAGATATGGTCAAAAAGACTTGGAACTATACACCATTGTACTCAGAATTAAACAAAAACATGCCTATATGAGATTTGTGTAGCTACAAGGTGATACGTCACGATCGCAATAAAATCGCAATTTCGGGGAAAATTGACCTCTGACATGACATAATAGGATTAGTTTTTGACCTAGCCACATACAGGTGATTACCAATCGTGAGATATTGTTGATACTAATCCGCTGGTGTTTTGCTTTTTACTAGGCTATGACTGTATTAGTTTGAAAAAGCCAGAGGGTCGCCGTTCCCTATCGGTCCATGTTACGAGATTCAGCGAATCGGGGCGATGGCTAATGCTCAACAGGGTGGATCGAAATGGCGTAGAAAATTTGCATTGACACATGACCAGCCCATGTTTGCCTGAGCACGTGCATCCTCGTCAGAACTCATAACCTCTTCTGAAACTGTGTCTTTCTACAGCCGCTGCAGCGATTATATATGGGGGGGGGAGGGGGGCGTCGTTCTGATCCGCTCATTTTATCAGCGACGACTTCTGACGCGGCATGTGCCCGTCAGAACACGCTGACAAACGTTCTGACGAAGACAGCCACCCTGCCACTGGCCAGGAAGTCTCTGGACAACAGTCTGACGGTGCTCATTGACAAGATACGCACCAACAGCTTCAGCAAGTCCATCCTGGAGAACGCGACCAGCAAAATCCTGCGCGACCTATACGAGGTGCCGAGGACCGGGGCCGCTCTGGCAACTGCTGACGATTGCCCGCGCTTGGCCAAAGCGCCGAGCCGTCGCTGGGAAAATGGAGTGATTGCAGCCTGTTCTTTGCCGGGTTTTACTGCCGATTGAACTAATTTGCATATTAAGTTTTGCCTATCTATCTTAAACGACGCAGTTGTTGGCCGTGCTTTGGTATGCCACGGTCGCCGTTACGCACGCGTGATGCGTTGCGTTACACAGCCAACAGCTGATCGCCGGTAAGAGCTGGCCGTCTGACTCCGCCCTCTGTGTCGTGACGCAGTTTAACGTGACCGTGACGTCCGAGCTGGAGCTGTGGACCCAGCAGTCGCTGAACGAGCTGTCCGGCGCGCTGAGAACGCTGCTGGAGGCGCTGGAGCTGGTCCAGGCGGAGGCCAACGCCTTCCTGCGCCAGACCACCTCCGACCAGGAGTTCATCCAGTGGGTGGGCCGCGTCACCTCGGCAGCAGCTGCTGGCTGGAGATAGAATCTCCGTGGTCTGAATGGTTGCCTCTCGCGCTGATCCCGTGCAGTCAGCTGCTGCGCCATACCGGGACCAACCGATGGCCTGGCGACTGCATACGTGGCAGTGCTACACGGCCGTACTTCACCGTCTGGATATTTTGTCCTCATTGGCGATTCACTCAGCCACACTTGCCGCGTCGCTTCAGCCCCAATTGGCAATGTTGGTAGCCAAGTGCATTCTGTCTTGCCTCGAGTCGAAGTTTGAGCTGCATGTCGTCTTGCGACGCAGCGAGCACACGCTATGAACACGAACGCCGCATGTAGCTCAATGTGTGCCGCTCTGGTCTCAGGTCGAACTTTGTCGAGCTGAACGTGTTCTTCTCGGCGTTCACGGAGGAGCGCGTGGGGCAGCAGCGCGCCTACACCTTCACCAGTCTGCTGGCCGACATCGGCGGCTCCATGGGCCTGTTCGTCGGTGCCAGCCTGCTCACCTGTGTCGAGATGGCCGAATTTCTGGCCGCCTACCTGCTGCAGCTGGTGCATGGAGCCTGGAACCGCTGCAGGCACAGGTGAGAAAGCGTCTGGAGCAGCTGCATGCACAGTGAGGTAGCGTCTGGAGCAGCTGCAGGCACAGTGAGGTAGCGCCTGGAGCAGCTGCAGGCACAGTGAGGTAGCGTCTGGAGCAGCTGCAGCCACAGTAAGGTAGCGTCTGGAGCAGATGCAGCCACAGTTAGGTAGCGTCTGGAGCATCTGCAGGTACAGTGAGGTAGCGTTGGAGCAGCTGCAGCCACAGTTAGGTAGCGTCTGGAGCAGCTGCAGGCACAGTGAGGTAACGTTTGGAACAGCCTCAGTCACAAAGGTGGTGTCTAGGGCGGCTGCAGGAGTGACGAAGAAGAGCACGTGAGGGTGTCACGAGAACGGGACCGAGAAACGAATTGTCCATGCTCTTCATGTTGGAGACAGGGAGATGCATGGCATCGCGTATCATATCACCCTCCGTCCTGCTCCATGGAAGTGGAAAACCCGGAGTCCAGGTATCTCCCATAGCTATTTCGCCATGTTTGTGACCATGTCCAGCATTCGGCAACTTGACGCCAGGTACAGGGAGCGGAGTGTTACAAAAGAAGCCCGAAACATAGCGCTGTCTATGCTATTGATGGCCGGGGTCGATCCCCGTGATGTGCGGTGAGCTGTCACGAAGCGGTATGCCTTTTCAGGAAGCACGGCGAGAAGCCAGCACGCGTGTATCCAGACAAGTGCAGAATCGTAAAGACAACCATCACCGACGTCTGGATGACTTAGATGCTGGTGGCTAGATTCTGTTCACAGTTGTAGAGCTTGTTATAACCCCAGCATCTAACAGTCGTGGAGTTGTCACCGCACCGCTCCAAACATTGTTTTGGGATGTTAGAAGAATCGTCAGCGGTCGTAGGCATAAACTCGCCCTTGACTGTCGTAGAAAACTCACGATGGGCACATTGGACAATAGATGTCCCGTGAGCACAAGACCCGAGGCAAACCCAATATGTGTTCTCAGCGTTTGCAACAGCCATCTCGTCACTATGACTGTGGAAGCATGATTTATGCGTGCATGATCGCCCGTCGCCAACTGCGGGATATACGTCAGATGGGGCACGCCCTAGGTAGCACGTGAGTACAGGCCTCCGTGTCACTGTCACTACCCCCTCCCCCCCCCCTAAATAAACGTCACGCCGAAAGCCGAGTTTCCGCCTAAGCTCCTGTCCGGAGCCCCTATCCGTCGGTCCAGACCATCCCCGGCCAGAGCCGGAGTCGCGCAGCGCCACGTGCAGGCCCCCGCGAGGTTCAGCTGAGAGGCCGCGCGTGGAGTTGTGGAGTTTCCTCCCACGTTCTCTCTCTCCCCTCCGTTCGGCTGACAGGAATGTGTCGCAGCAGGGAGGAGGCCGGGAAGCGGGCGGATGCGCCAACAGCGCTCCTTCACCGCATTGCGCGGGTGCTGCGGCCCTGTCACGCGCCTGTCAGCGGCCACCGTCTCGCTGCATATCGGACCTCCAGTCAGCCAAACGCCGACTGTAGGTCGTGCGCGCTGATAACGGTATGGCGTGCGGTCGCCCGCCGTCGGCTAACCGAACACGCGTTCAAATGTCAGCCATCTCAACACCGCCAAGATACGATAGCTCTAATATGTATTGACGCGGACTCCACACACAGCCGTCGCAGCCATCACGGCCGTCACAGGCATCACAGCCGTGACAGCCGTGTCGGCCCACCGGCCGGGCCGGTCTGCAGCTAGTCGGGCCTCCACTCCTCGTCGCTGCCGTCCGTCGGGCCGCCGCTGGACTGGTCCGACGGCGAGGCCGGCCCCGGCCCCGGCCCCGGCTCCGGCCCCGGCCCCGCACGATCTCCACCGTCAGCTGGTTGAGCCGGGTGCGCCGCCGCGGCCGGGGCGCCGCCGGAGAGACGGCGCGCCGGCGGCCGGGCGGCGGCGGCCCACTCTCGGGCCGCGGCGTCGTCGCCAGGCGCGTCTCCTCGGCAGAGAGCGGCGCCGGGTTCCGGTGGAAGGTCTCTCGATGCACCCGCGGCGGGGTGGAGCGTGTGGACTGGGCGCGGTAGGGCGCGCCGCTCGGGCACTATGTCATCACTGGCCACACACACACCACCAACGGTGCCAGACATCGATGCATTTCACTTAATCTCGCGCGAAACTCTACGCGATATGGCATAAAAATGAGGCAAATACGCGAGTACCCAAGCATAAAAATGAGGCAAATATAACGCTGAAAAATATGCGATGCAGAGTAACAAAATGCGCAAGGAAGTGTGATTTTAGGTAGCGGTAGTTAACCCTGTGCTAAAAACGAAACGACCGACGCAGGTTCGTCTTGACTACGGAACGTGCAATGACCCGTAACTAATGACTTCAAAGCATGCTTTCCCGAACAAGTTATTTACGCGAACGACGATGCGGCCGGAACAGCGCGGCCACCCACCATCAAGTTCTTGAGGTTGATGGAGCGGCGGGGGCAGACGCCGCAGTAGACGCGCTGCTGGCCGTGCGACTTCATGTACCGCTCGAGGTAGGCACGCAGCGCGAACCGTTGTCCACACACCTCGCACACCTCGTCCCTGGCGGCTGGGGCGAGCCGGGCCAGCACGGAGCGCGGGTGGAGGCGGGGTGCACCGCCGCGACGGAGCGGTCCGGGGCGGGGCGGCCCGCACGCCCCAGAGCAAGCCCCTCCGGCGCTTACGAGCTATGACGTCGGCGGACACGCAGCCACGGGCGAATCACACCACCAACGCACATTATCCGCTCTTTAGTACGTCCGGTGCGACTCAGGCCCGCCTGCAGCTGCATCACTGTCACATCACAGCTGCTGTCACAAGTGTCGCACCGGAAAAGCCGTTGTCGCACCTGTCGCCTCCTGAATAGACGCCAACTCAAACAAGATCTTCCTGTCAGCACATACAACATCCGGCGTTGGGCCTGAATCGTGACGTTGCGTGGGATTTAAATGACGACGCTAGTGAAAGCGCACAGAGCCATGCTGGAGGCCGGGTGTGAGCGATGGTGTGTTTGCATTCTGCTACCAGCACATTTTCTGCATATTGCTCATTACTGAAGAACCTTCGGTTTACGTGGGGAAACGCCGCCATGTTGCTCTTGTTATTTTTAACGGCGGTGATTGCGGAGTGTGTCGCTTTGTGGCACGCATGCTTTCTGTGTCGAACACATTCTTTATTGCTTTATCATATTATCTGCTTTTCCGTTACTTTGTATGGTTATGTTTGCTAGCAGAGTATCAGAAGTATAGTGGTTGAGCTGGGTATCTGGAGACTTGCAGAGTTGCGGGGTTCGATTACCCGCGGTGCCCGCCCTTTCTATCGGGATGAGAAAATCCCAATGTCATATGGGATATGTAATTTTCAAAGGAAATGTGTACAATCAAAGGTGAAGTCAGGAAGCGAGCGTAGGGGTATACTGTTTGTATTTAAATGCAACGTTTGCCTATTCACGAACGCACAACAGGTAAATGAACGCAACCTTGTCTCCATGAAATAGAACCTTTACCTTGGCAAAACTTTTTTGTAATTTGTAAATGTCTTGGGCCGACAGCATCCTTCTTTTGCCAAAGTTCCATGACGCATCTCCTTTCCAATGAAAACGCTTGGATGCAAGAGGGCGGACAATTTCGGAATCGGGCAAAGAACCGTTTTAACACGCGCTCACGTGGGGTGTCAAATAGACCCCCCACGAAGGTTTTTCCAGAATGGTTTCCGAACGGCGCGGCGAAGCCACGCCAAATTTTGCGTAGCTGTACACAATTGAATAGTGGATTGCTTGACATAAAAATTCAGATGTACCTTGTCAGGTCATTGACCTATGGCAGGCCAAACTCAAGCCATGGTTTCAGCGAACATAATTTTTAGGGAATCGTCAAATCTGTGTTTGTTCAAACGGATAGTATGACGAAGCTATGCATCTCAGAGATGCTTTCTTGGTCACCAAAAATATTGAATGAGCAAATTACGTTGACCTAAGGTCAGGTATGAAGGAAAGACCAAGGTCAAACAAATCCGATTTATTGCGTTAGGGCTTGCTGTATGGGATAGCTTGTGGTGCTCATTTCGAATTTGTTGACAACAGAAACCGCATTATACATCTTCCATGGCCTTCTAGTGGTCAGAACAGGTCATTGACCTAAGATGACCCGGGTCAACATTTTGTTATAGGAGCATACTGCCTAGTGTAATCTTTGTCACATATTCAAATGCAAAACTCAAAGCAGTCTTGTATGATTTTGGTCACCATGACCCTCAAAAGATCAAACAAGGTCACTAACCTCAAATGGGTTTGTGACCTTTTGCTTAGATACAGTTGCCTAGGATCTAGGGGCACTTAAGGGACCAGCCTGGATTTGCATTATTTGACCTTATTTGACCCAAAGGTCATAAGTGAGAAGGCTCAAACTTTGACATAAGTGAGTTCACGTACAGTTCATGATACCCTGTAAACTTGGTGTGTCTAGCTTTCTGAGTTCCCGAGATTTCAGCGGGTGGTGTCAAATTGCCCCCCCCCCCCTCCCCACCCTAACGAAGGTATCTAGCCGGCCACCCGGACGCGTGTTAAGCCATCTTTTACCATAAGGATATCGTGCTCATGCAAAATTGTCATGAGCACTTGGAGGGCAAAGTGCTTTTCTTTCACCAGAGGCGCGGGGCCGGGGGGGGGGGGGCAGACGCTGAGCCCAAAACATTCTAAAATTTTAGCACTGGCCATATTTGTGTTGATTTTAAAGAGGTTCTAAAATGGGTATCGGTTTCCTTCCTTTGGAGAGGTTCTGACACTCCTGGTTTTAATGATGTTTGGTTCTAATGACGCTGGCACTCTGAACTCGAAGCTCTCGCTCTGGAGCAGTGGCGGAAATTCGTAAAAAGTACTACTGGGCCAAAATTTGCATTTGGGAGAGAAACGGCCACCAGCATGCCTCCCGTGTTCCTTTTAGTATTGGGGTTGTCGTGTTATTGGGGACCGGATCAACGTCTGAACTAAAGTCACCACAAACGATTCGATGTCTCACCCAGCCTCGAAGTCATGCACCGTGCCGGCTCTAGTTGCAAACATCGCAGCCCAAACCGAAAATAGCACCTTAGATATCCTAGACGAACGAGCCTTCTTCGCCCCAGATCAAGGATTTCTTGCATTTTTGGTCGTAAATTTCCTTATTTTCTGTCCTCGTCTCGCAGTTTCGGTGGCATATGGTTTCACCATGGCATATGGTCGACTTTTTATGTAACAGCACTTACATGACGTCAGCAGAATGAGCATTCGTTTTGTTGGTTACGTCTTGCGAAAATTATGGGCATGATGGTAACACCCACGTAACCTTGAAATGCAGTGATTATGGAGATGTCTGTACCAAGCTATCCGAAAACACTGCACCCGTCCATAACCCACGCTGTGTACCGGACAACGAACACACTGCATCCCGTGCGTAACCCGTTATGTGTGCCAGACAGCGAACACACTGCACCCGCCCGTAACCCGTTCTATGTGCTGGACAACGAATACACTGCACCCATCCACAACCCATTCTATGTACCAGACAACGAACACACTGCACCCGTCCGTAACCCGGTCTGTTTGCCGGACAACGAATACATTGCACCCGTCCGTAACCCACGCTATGTACCGGACAACGAACAACTGCATCCCGTGCGTAACACGTTCTGTGTGCCGGACACGAACACACTGCACCTGTCCGTGACACACTGCACCCGTCCGTATCCCGTGCGCTGGACAACGAACACACTGCACCCGTCCGTAACCCACGCACCCGTCAACGTAAACCCGGTGCCGGACAACGAACACACTGCATCCCGTCCGTAACCCGCTCTGTGTGCCGGACAACGAACACACTGCACCCTCCGTAACCCGCTCGCGTGCCGGCCAGCGCGGCGGCGTCGGACCTGACGGCAGCGGGCGCCGGCGCGTGGGGCCGACTGCAGGCGGCGGCGCTCCGCTCGGCCGTCGGCCCTCTCAGAGCGCGGCTGGCCTTCGGTCGCGGTCTGCTGCATCAGATGAGCGGCTGTCTGCACGGTGAGCGCCGCTCATGCACGCTGGATGTTTGGCAGGCCCTTGCCACATCGGTGGGGATACACGCTCAAAACGCAGATGAACATGCGTGACCGGTAGGCTGCTATTAGCTTGCATGTTCAGACCCGCTCGGGTTCCAAACAATGCGTGCCCGGTATCTGCGCGTAGCCTGCCGGTATTCCTACCTGCCAAACCGTGCAGCTCGGGCAGGTAGGAGATTGGCAATTCGAGACCCTCGTACTGAAGATTCAGTTTTGCAAGATCCCAATAGATTAAGATTGAGGTGACGAATCTATTGCATGGGTTTCAGAGCGCAGGTAATTTTAATTGTACCGTTATGTCATGATGTTTGCTTTGTTTTCACAGATGTAAGCGCAATGAGTGAATGCTGTGAGAGTCGCACGTATCGTTCTTCTTTCTTTAATTTCCTGACTGATCTGTATACTCGAACAGAAATATCTGAACCCTGAAAGTCAGGATTGCAAGTACCTGCATTGATGAGTCTCTTCAGCCTTGGGGTGGTGGTGTCGTCCTCAAGAACAAACCAGCCCGATCATTTTAAATAATTTTGCGGACATGAATAAACAAGGAAAATATCAGGTATCCCTAGGATGGCTAGTGGGTGCCTAAAAATGAGTTGCAGAGGAGTTGCAGTTGCGGATCATATAAGAATTGTACTTCGACGTTGTTGCATGTTCGGAAAAGTATCAACCAAACACCTCAGTTCTTCCGACGAGAGATTATTTGTTCGTGTTGTTTTCGAATGAGAACATGAATTCGACCGTAATTAATTTTCGACACAACATGGAAATAAGCCAAAGCGCAGTTGGCGTCATTACAAGGGCGTAGACGTCGTCCACCGTGCTGTAGTTACACTAAACCTCCTCCAAAACTGAAGCTTCAATAGCTATTGATAAACTGCCACCAATGGTTTCCTCAGTGATTTTTTTTGGTCGAGTTCAAAATGAGCCGCTGAAAAGCCCACCACAAATCAACAACAGAAGTTGAAAGATAAGATATGTCGGATGTTAACGTCCGGCGATTTTCATACAAAGGTCCAAATATTTTGGACACTCGATTTTTTAGTCTCTTGTACACCATCTATTTATCCAAACCTCAAACCGGCATTGTAATCGAAATCCACTCACCGCAGGATGTAAATACTAAATTACAGCGAATCCTCACTTCCATTGGGCAAACAACTGGTAGCATCCAACGGCTCGATGTCAAGTGGGCTGTTGTGATGTCCTTGGCTATGTTTTTCCATGGATACACGTGTAAACACATGCTTCAGGAGCTGGGCATTTATTTAATGTCATCCCAAATGCAGTACATCATGCACCAAACCGACACTGCAAGAATGGCGACTTTACTTGCGACGCAAGCCAATGCGCCCGAAAGTCGCGCTGAAACAAACGCTGTGCGCAAACACCAAGCTGACGGTTCTTCTAAGAGCAGTAGGTGCCGTCAGCGGTGTTGGTCTGGATCCAGGACAGCACCTCGGTGACTCGGGCGTAGACGCCCGGGTAGCCGGGCAGAGCACATCCCCGACCCCACGAGACGACGCCGATGAGGGAGTAGCGGTCGGACTCGAGGCTGACCAGCGGGCCGCCGCTGTCGCCCTGGCACGAGTCCTTGCCGCCCTCACTGAGACCGGCACAGATCATGGACGGGTTGATGCTGCTGTATGACGACCTGCAGGCGGTGTTGGAGATGACGGGCACGGTGACCTCCCTCAGAGTGGTGGCCTGTGAGCCACCCGAGCTGGTGGTACCCCAGCCGGTGACGATTGCGTCGGCGCCGACAAAGTCGTTACCGGCGGTGGGCAGGCACACTGGCGCCAGCGAGTTGTCACTTGGGAAAGTGATGGGGTTGGTCACTTCAGCAGCGAGAAGTCGTAACCGGAGCCGGATACGGACGTGTAGCTCGGGTGGTTGATGATCTGCTGCACACTGGCGCGAATCTCACCGTCGCTGTTGCTGATGCGATGCTCCTTGAGAAGCACCTCGATCTGGCTGGGTGACGATCCGACCGTACAGTGGGCCGCCGTCATCACGTAACGGTCGTTGATGACGGTGCCACCGCACCAGGTGCGGGTGCCGCCGGTGCTGACCAGGCCCGCCTGCCAAGGATACTCACGCACCTCAGTCTCCACGCCGCCGACGATGCGGGAGGAGCGGTTCGGAACTCCGCAGAGCAGGAACCTGAAGGAGCAGCCGTAGTGGTAGCCTGTGATTCGTCGCCTCCAGTTGGCAGAGGAAACCGCTGCTGACCTCCGAGTAGTCCGAGTGCCAGTCGACGTTCATCGTAGACGCCGAGGTCACGGCGTTGGGGCCTGCAGTGCCACAGAACTTCCGACCGTTCACGGACAGCCAGTCCCAGGAGCAGGATGAGTGTAGCTCCACGTTAAACGCGGAACAAGATATGGAGATCGTGTCACCACCGTTCTCCGCTGTCAGCTGGTAGTTACAGTCCTCGTTGATAGGGTAATTGTTCGGATGGTTGGTGGACTTGATGGTGTAAGTGTCGCGTACCAAGGTGCTGCCACCACACGTAAGCTCTGAGCCACCGCCACCGCCACCGCCGCCGCCGCCGCCGCCGCTGACCGTCAGCGTGCATTGGAAGCCTGGTCTCACAACGCTGAAGTCGCTGTGGAAGGTGATGTCGAAGGCCTGGGCTGTGGATGCGGGAGGTCCCGAGGTACCACAAAACTTCTGGCCGTTCAACTCCAGCCAGTCCAACGCGCAGAGCTGAGCTGCCTCCAAATAAGATGCTGCAGGCCA
>NW_023596188.1:0-7579 GCF_011947565.3 Pollicipes pollicipes
AGATGGCTATTTCAGCTCAAAACCCCATAGAAATGTGATACGCTCCCTTTGATGCGACCTCCGCCAACACGTCTCTAGAAAGTGCCAATCACAAGGTTAAAGTCGGGTTTGTGACATTGCTGAAGTCGTGGAGTGATGTTTCGAAGATAATTATTCGCCTCATAAAAATCTGTCTCGAACGTCGCTCACGCCGAAATAGCCTAAATCGCTCCGTCGCCGACTTCTTATAAGAATGCATTCACATATTCTCCTGTCTGGGGACACTGGTGCTCCGTAGTTGACTTGAGCTCTAAAAAGGGTAAAGAGTCCGTACCTCCCTGGATTTCAGCCCAAGCGTGCGTTGTCAAGATGTGGCCGCCGGGAGGAGTATTCGCTGCTTTGGTTTTAGCATCTTGCTGGTGTACCACCGCGTGTTTAATCACTTGAATTTATCAGCTGAACTTTATCGTCATTTAGCATCGCAGGTTTAATCCCCTGAATGTTGGTGACTTATAAAACTGTGGTTCAAACATGCTGTTTAAGTTGCCAGAAGTCGGAACACTCAATGGAAGTGGTTTAGTCGCCACCTGCAGAGCTGGAGGAGTTTGCAGGATGAAGAGAAGGCGAGGCTGTCAGAGGAACATTTGTGATTACAGAGCAAGTGACACCAGAACATATTTCCAGAAAACCTGCATTCGGGGCTGTAAGAAATAAATAACCCTCAGCGCAAGCCTCAGCAAACCCCAACAGCACTTCCACGGCGCTACAGAAAACCAAGTAATGTGAGCATCTCACTGAAGGCTCCATCAGAGCTCATTTACAAAGGTTATTCAGCATGTGTCCGAAAGTCGGCAGTTGTCACTTCTCATGCCACCGCTTTGATGGAGCGCAACGAAGTATCTACACCTTCGCTCCATTTATGACCGGGCGTAGAAAGTTATCGGTTGAAACACTTCGGCAAAGCAAAGCATGACTCCTTTGTAGAGGCCATGTCAGTCAGTTCTCTCGCCAATCTGACAACACAACCTACTTATTGGCAATGGGGATATGCTATTTGCTTTTTGATATGTCTAATCAATTTTTGGTGCCAGTGAGGCATGAGGCCTGAGGCCGGACTGTGACGGAGGGTAAAGGGTCAGACCGCCAGAGGTCAAACTGGGTCGAATATAACAACTTGTTCGTTTATACGGTGTCCATACGCTTGTCCCTCCGTGAATGCTTTGTTATGAACCATCACGTCAACATCAGTTTGACGAGCATGCTGATGACAACGTCATAATAAGTTAGATCAGTGCAAAACAGGTTTAGCACGACTGAGCGTAGTTTCCACCTGGCTGTGCAACGGGGTGCTTTATCGGTAATCCCCCATTTCTCAGCTAAATGTGTTTATGGGTACTTGCATGCAAACGACACTGATCTTCTTAAGTTCAAGAAGATTATGGCCTTGAATTACTAATGCTTAAATACAGCATCTGGAGTGCCCCGCCATTGCCAATGCAATTGCGATGCTATTGCAGATGCAGTTGCGATATGTGCCTGGTGCCGCCTGAGCGCGCTTGTTCAGTCTTGCATAACATCTCCATTGATCGTATTGTAATACGTCAGTCAGTGTTGCAGACAGAAGGGAGGGGAAACGGATCCCCCTTAGTTCCCGGGCCCCTGGGGATGAGCGACTAGGTGTCAAAGGGCTGGGCGCAGGTCGCATTAGGCGTCCCGGACCTGCGGGTCAGACCTTCATACGCCAGTCAGAGGACCTTTAGCGCCGAATGCGGTCCCGCTGAGCCCATGAGGGCCTCTAGGTCGGTCAGGCATCACTGGTACCGGACAGTCTGCTCGGTGTCGGTCAGGGTCTAATGGTTCAGCTCTCCAGCAGGCAACTGGCTGGGGCCAAACTGACGTAGCTCAAGGCCCTTGAGTGAATGAGGAGCCGCTGTGTAGGTCAGAGGGCTCACAGTGCCTGACAGGGGTCCTGTGTTGGCAAGGGGCTTGAGTCAGTCAAGGGTGATGATTGAGGGGCCCCGAATAGGGGTCTGATGGGCCCTTCGGGACAGACGAGCGAGGATCCGATTTTAGTGCTGAAGGGTTGGCTGTACATCACATTAAGAACTCTCAATCGCAGGTCCGTGACCTGAAATATCAGTCAGAGGGTCTGTTATACCGATAGGAGACCCCGGAAACAATGTAGCGTTTGTTTCGACCAGAAACCACCAACACCGAACGGCCGGCAGGGACGAGGCTGGTACCCGCGATGTGCTCTGGTCGGGACGCACTGAAACAATGAGGGCCTCTGTGTACGTCGGGGGCTTACAGTGCTTGACAGAGGGCCCTGTGTCGGCAAGAGGCCCCGATTCGGCCAGTGTACATTTGCTGAACAGGGACAGGTACATGGCTCCAAATGCCAGATGGCCTCTTGCGTTGGTCGGGTCTCTCTGACAATAAAACAAGACATGCGAGCTTTCAACGAGAAACCACAGTGAGACAATGAAGTACCCTGTGTCAGTCAGGGGCTCCGCTATGGACAGGGGATCCATACAATTTTAGCTAAGGGCCCATGGAGCCGAATAGGAGACTCCGCGCTAATTATTGAACCACCTGCGGCTATGTAATCTTGTTGCATCGATGACAGTTCCTGCATCGATCTGGGGCCAAAGCTTGGGCCAGAGGGCCCACCGCGTCAGGGATGGGACCAGTGTAAGATACATCCCTCTAAGAACCTCCGGATCGACTAGGAGTCTTCCCCCCGTGTTGCTAGAATGGCAGCCGGTAGAGAACCCGCGCTGGGACAGAATGGCCCTTCTCCGCTTGTTGGGATTAATAATAAATAATATCCAATAATAATAAATAATATCCAAAACAACTCTATTTTTAGTTTGATTTTCCTCACTGTACACGTGAAGTGCGATTGGAAATGTCCATGAAGTGTATCGATGCAAATTTCTGCCACAAGCCGTTGCCAAAAAAACAATCAAAACTCCCTGTTATTAATGACAACTTGAATTCATAGGTAGAATGTCAGAATGACAGATAGATGAAATGTTGACAGCCACCAATGTCAGGTATAAGATATTCATAAGCCCACGGGTCTGAAGACATGAAGCAATCGGCCAAAAGAAGTCAGTTACAGTAGGGGGCGCATACCATAAAAAAATGTTTGCAACTTTAGGTACCCTCTTGAAATGCGCGCCGCGACACACACTCACACACACACACACACACACACACACACACACACACACACCACACACACACACACACACACACCCACACACACACACACCACACACACACAACACACATGTGTATATATGAATATATGTACATATATACACACACCCACCCCACCCACACCCACACACACACTATCCACACCCACCCACCCACCCACACCACATTCACACACACACAATCACACACACACACACACCAACACACACACACACGCATACACACACCCACACGCACACCCACACCCACCCACCCACCCACCCACCCACACACAACACCACCACACACACACCAACACACCATCACACACACACACACACACACACACATGTACGGGCGCATGTACGCGCGCACGCACGCACACACACACGCACCCTTGCTCACTCCCAGGCCCAGTGGCACGGCGAAAAGTCGCGCCACGAGGCTCGGCGGGTCGATTTTGGCCACATGCTCAGCGAGAGAAGGTTGCGAGTGAAATTCAGAAAAATAGTTTTTCCCCATAAATATTCTTAGACACCAAAGATTATTCCCATTTCGTCTTAAGCCGGAAAGTTAATTTTGAAGTGAGACGCAATGAGATGATAGACAGAGCATCTTTCAGGCCAGAATATACATGACCAAGGATCTATGTGAGGGAATTTGCGCTGAACCTCGACGGACCCACACCGCGTGGGATCCTGCTGAAAGACTCCCTGGTGCTGCATGACGAGAAAACCTATCTGCACAGCTCAACTTGAAGTGAGCCCAACATTTCGGTGAACGAACGCGCTCGAATGCTGGACTGATCACGTCTAATTGTAGGTTAAAGTGACTGTTCAACATGTGAAGACATTGAGGCAAACCTCAGATATAATATAAAAACTAGCTTGCAACTACTGGCATGTTTTTAAGTGCATCTGACTGTTCTAGATGATGAAGTTTCACTCACGAGCAGATGAAGTGAAATATAGTCTAAAACAAACAAATACAAGCAAACGAAAACAAATTAAGTGCAGCATTACATGACGACAACGCGCCCACTAAATGCGGGCTACCTGCAGGCGAAGAGCTACCAGATCAAGGGCGTCCACCACTGCCGCCCGGGTGGCACACCAGCATACAGCGGCACGTGGGGTCTACCAAGTAATCCGCGGTAGCATTTGCCACACGTGCGGTGTGTGTGAAATCTCCCGTGAAATCTCACGACATCTTGCTAGGGCGCTTCTTAGACTCGTGCTAGCCGATTTCCTCACGTCCCGACCGCGGCATCCCGCCTGGCATGGCTGCCTTCACCAGCGCCGGGAGCGAATCACCACATCGCTTCTAAAACCGGACCTGCTTCGCTAGAGACAAAGTTGGACAGGTGTAATAACTTTAAGGCCATTCTCAAAGGGAAGTGTTCGTCATGTGCTCAGGGTTTTGAACTGAAATGCTTTCTTGAAGACGTTCGGTGTGCAGTTCACAGTCCCGCATTGTTAAAACCAACTCGTCCAGTTTTCCAAGCTAGAGCCCGCGATATGTGTAGATCACCCAGCATCCATGTCGCCACAATAACGCCATTCAAATAATGTCACTACTCCATTGGTTATGTGGCGATCAAAGCGAAAACAGAAAGTGTCGAATCGTTCATATCTGTGTTTCGTGGACACGATTTACAAATCAACGGCCGTCACCTGACTTAAATCAATGTTGTGTAAGGTACGGTGATGCAACAAGTGACGTATTGAGGAACGCATGTCCTAAAAAAAAGAAATGTGTTATCTAAGCATTCTTTTCCACGTAAAAGTGTACCAATGGTTAGAAGTGAGCTATTTTAATCAGATATGTCATGTTCGCTTCGATCCCTTCAAATGTAGAGCTTTCACTTTAAGCCGGATATTCGTCTGCAAACTCGAAGCTAAATAGTTGCAAATATTTTTTGTTAGATGCTGTATCCCTACGGAAAGAAAGAAATTTATTATCTAGTGCATCTTTTCCACGTTAAAGTATGCCAATGGGTAGAAATGAGCTATTTTCATCAGATGTGTATGTTTTTTCGATGCCTTCAAATGCAGAGCCTTCACTTTAACGCCGCATACCCGTCGCAAACCCGACGCTTAATAGTTGCAATAGTTCTTGTTGGATTGTTGTACCTCTACGGAAAGTAAATTTTATTATCTATGAAGGCATCGTGGTGTCACTTTCGTTGCTAAACATTAAATTTGTCTTAAGTTTGACAGAAAAGTCACTACATCTAGATGGCCTGCATAGGTATGCAATACTTAAAACTCTTTGTAAATAGCGCTCGTTGAGATAATTTCTGCCTAACCAATACGTTTTGCTGCGCGCGAAGCGTACAAGAGGTTCCAGGACCGGCGAGAATGGGGTCTATGGTTGCATGAAAAGTTGCCACACAATTAGATCCCAGTGTTTGCCAAAGTGCTCTTCAAGGTACAAATTGGAATGTCACAAAAAGTATCTTTTCCAAGGATCGTTGTGGTATAGATGGCCTTCAGCGAGTGTGGGATTATAAGAATGTAGCTGGATTTTAGTCACAACATTTTTGGGCCAGGGAGTGCCCAAGAGATCGACTGTTCCATACATTGGCTCTACCTTGCGTATGCTTACATTTTGCCGGAATTGGGCCAAATCTGACCAAGAATACCCTAGGTGCAGGTAACAAGGGCCTTTTCTGAATTGGAGAGTTCATTTATGCTTAAGAGTGCTACTCGGAAGTCTCACCTCATTCTTGTGTTTCTAAGCATCAGTCTTTTGCTCGGCTCACACTGAGTCCGCAACGACTCCACGTCTTCCGGAAGACGCCCGTCCGTAATCGTGGGAGAAGCCTAAAAACTGAACCATACCGGTTAGCTCAGTTGGTAGAGCACCGAACTCGCAATCAACAAGATCCTGGTGCGAGTCCCAGCATTTGCAAGGAGAGAGTTTGGGATGTGAAGCATGCATAAAAAAACTGTTCCTTCATTTGGTTGCAGTGCTTTCCATAGACATTTTCCCCTAAAACGCAAAGTTAAGCAATTGAAGACATTGTAAGTGCCGTCCTGGAACAAAGATGACGCTTTGGTAAAAGTGTGATCAAGGCTGCTACCTTGATGCCTAAAAATGCCCAAAACACGAGCGAGAGTTATTGATGCAATGGGGAAAATGAAGAGCAGTGATGGAGTTGTGGTGAAGTGTACCGATTCATTTGACGACGGGCGCCAAGAACAAAGACACCACAACGCATTCAGGTGCATTCTTCCAGAAAGCCACAATCTGCTCGCTCTCCTGGCAGAAGGGAGTATCCTATGAACGTCTTGCAGGAACACAGCATCGACGAGTGCCAGCTGCATTAATCCAGAGACCACAAACGACGTAGTTTGCTGAGAGCGAGGAAACACCCGGCTACATTTTGCAGGAAACTTGTTATTAAGAGATTTCCTCGGTCTGGACAGCCCTGCGATACCGTCAGATATAAGCCGTCAATCAGGTCGGCACATACGGCGCACCCCGAGCCAAACGGGAGAAACCGCAGCAAATCAGTGCCGTGCAATGGGTTTACACAGCCCGAATATCATTAAAAACACTGGATAGAATCATTGAAATTCATGGGGAACAGGAGCTCATCAATGAAAAACCCAACAAAGTATCACTTGATCGCGAAAAGTAAAACTCGTTCTTGAGAGAGAAAGCTCATGTCTTTGAGGGATATGGAGTTTATTGTTGGGGTTTTGGAGGATTGCAAACGTTGGATAACGCTTGCTTAACGTTGAAATGCCGTTGAAATATTACTGTTGGGATACAGCAGCTACAGTTCTACTGTATCCCGGCTCAGTTTGTCATGTACATGAATATGAAAGAAGATGAGAAAGTGGTAGCGAAAAGTTTTAGAGTGATAGGCAATGGCACGCCGAATTATATCGCAGGTATACAAACCAGCAGACGATAATAATGGTGGGGCAGGAAAAAGCTCACTCCAAAAGATACTTTACTTTACCAGCAGATCTGACACCCGTATACAAATAATGATACGTTCTGGAACCAATGCTTTCACGAAGACGAATTTTGGATATCTTCTATTCTCCATTCTATCCATTCTCCTGTTTTTTCCAAGAAATAAGGCTAATACAACTGTCTCATCTATGTGAATTTCAGCTGGACTGTACCTTCTTCACAAAAGGTCATGGAAAAGGCCTCTTGTGACGGAGGGGGTGAAAAAGTGGCGAGAATCACCAGCATGAACTAACTGCAAAGTACGGCGGAAAGCCAGATCATCAATCCGGAAATATTTTCGACTTTTTGTAGATTTTCTCTCTGCAATAGCAGTAGTAGCTAGTTCTGTATCCCGCTAGTTTCATACAGTGCCGCCCAGTTAGTGCCACACTAAGCATGGACGGTGAGACAACATTTTGTTACAAGC
>NW_023596189.1:0-1906 GCF_011947565.3 Pollicipes pollicipes
GCACCCAATATCTCAAGGATTGCACGGGCCTCAGTGCACCCGCCTGGCTACGGGCCCGTGTTTAGATAACCGCGCTTCCGGGTCAGAATGCCCGGTTTTGGAATAACGTGGCCGTTTGCTGACTTTGGAGGCCCTTTGTGAATCGGAGGACCTTATTGTGAGCAGATCTAAGGGGCCTTTTAATCAGGGGTCCTTTTGATGGATTAGGGGGTTCTTTTCTGGCACAGGAAGCCCTTTTTTGGTTGGAGAGTCCGTTGGCTGGATCAAGAAGACTGCTGTATCATCAGTGGGTCTCAATCGTCCATGTTTAATTGTCGACATTTCTTTACATTGATAATGATACATACTACAATTTGGTAAGAGAAAGCATCACCCCTTGAATGCATTGTCCAGGAAACTCCTGCGAGAAAGGCCCCATTTTGTTCAGGAACCCCTAGAAAGTTCTGCCCCCTCACCAACCCAAAATCAATGTCACGCCCCGGACCCTGTGACATGTAGCGCACAGTTTGTTGCACTTGAATATCACTATTCACATGTAATCGAGAACCTGCTAATTTGCCAGGTATGACGGACCGTCAAAACCGTCTCGACCGTCGTATGTGCCACTATGACAACATTGACGACTGACTTGTAAACAAACACGCTTGCTTCGCCTGCGTCGAGCGGGAAATAGACTTGGGTCGTGACGCCATAGGTAAGGAAGAGCTTACCTCGAAATAGGTAATGGCCTCCATTTGCCAATGAAGAACAGGCCACTAGTATGCAGTCCGTAGAATACGATGTCCGGCGTCGCAGTCTCCGTAGGCCGCGCGGCATCAGATTCTCGGCTAGCACCAGCCGGCGGCCAACGGGGGGCTAAAATGATGACGTGTTTGAAAAAAGTTACTTTTAAACACTGGAACATCAGTTCATACGTTTAGGAAAAATCCCGGGTGCATATTTCACCTGCCAGCGTTTGGAGCTAATAATGCGAATGCTTGGCATTTATAGCACCGCGAGCTGGTGGGTTGGTGTCTGGTGGTGTGGCGTCTGGTGGTTGTAGCTCCAAAGGCAAGGATGAATCGCTATTTTGTGTGTAGCTGTGTTAGCCTGTTCAGAGGAACAAACTATGGGATTCAGTGCAGATAAGATACCACCCAGTCTAATCTTCGAGCGATTGCATGTTGAGTCTTGAGACTTTCGGAAGCATTATTTCACGACGGTCGTCTCCCGTGCTCTCCCGACTATCTGAGCCGGCCAGCTTGAGCCGTTCAGATGGACGGAGACGCAATGCGGTATATCGGAGTTATTGTCCTAAAATGGAAGCATGGCTGGCTCACAACTGTTTAATGCACTTTGACGAGTCGACCTGAAAAGGGGTGGATACCCTAAGGCAAGCATGAGTTTACCTTTTTTCGTATCTCTCCCCGTCGGGGTGGAAAGTTATTGGATCCAACACGCGAAGCTATCGGCTGCCATTCTGGCGACGTGCGGGCTGGGTCCCCTCGCAAACCCAGGGCTAAGGAGGGATGCATGATACATTGGTCTCCTTCTTCGCGCAAGAGGCCCTCTAACTCAGGTATGATTCCCCGAAGAAACACAGACCCCCCCCCCCCCCCCCAACGCCCCGTTTGGTACTGGTGCCCGGGCTGAACAGAGACATTAAACATGACAGTCTCTATACATGTCTCTGTAGCATAAGTGCACAACCATGCCAGCCTCTTCATTGACCTGTCGTATCTAAGTGCGTTTGTTTGCCAACACGGCTGTTCGTTTTGTCTTTCCGGCATCACTTCAAATCACGGTCCCCGGATTGTCCCTGCATAGAAATGGCCCAGGGCTCAGAACGACACGGGAGCTGACAGTGCATTGTTGGTAATTCCAGGCCGAGTGGAGGCCCGTGGTGTCCCGGGGGCTCCCACTCTGT
>NW_023596190.1:0-2000 GCF_011947565.3 Pollicipes pollicipes
TTCGGCGGCGGCGGCAAGGTGTCCCGCGGCGGCGGAGGAGGCTTCGGCTTCGGCTTCGGCGGTGGCAGTGGTGGTGGCGGTGGCGGGTGGCGGGGCGGCGGCGGCGGCGGCGGTGGTGGCGGCGGTGGCGGTGGCGGCGGTGGTGGCCACCTCTCAGGAGGAAACTTCGGAGGTGGACATCTGGGAGGAGGAAGCCTTGGCGGAGGCGGAGGCCTTGGTGGAGGCGGAGGCTTTGGTGGAGGCGCAGGCTTCGGCGGAGCTCAAAGCACTGGCTTCGTGGGCACAGGCGGTCACCGCGGCGGAGGCTCTGGTGCCGGCGGTCACCGCGGCGGGAGGCTTGGGTACAGGCGGTCACCGCGGCGGAGGCTTTGGTGCCGGCGGTCACCGCGGCGGAGGCTCTGGTGCCGGCGGTCACCGCGGCGGAGGTGGCTCCCACGGGGGCGCGGGTGGATTTGGAGGAGGTCTGCTCGGCGGGGCAGGAGGATTCGGTGGCGGCGCTTCGCTGGGTGGAACGGGAGCCGTCAGCAATCAGTTCGGGGGCTTTGGAGGTCACGGCTCGGCCACGGGATCCGCCGCCGGCAACGTCGTTTCGGGTCAGACGGCAGGCCCGGCTGGCATAACTTCAATCACCAGCGTCGGCTCCAGCGCTAAGGTGGGTCTTTGGTACGGAATGTCGCTGACAGGCACCGTCAGCCGGCTTGAAAGGCTATTGCACTATATTCCAACTTCATAGCACTAATGAGAAGAAGCTTTGAAAGACGCAATGCTTCACCAGACATGCAGTACAAAAGCCGTTGCCTGTAGTTGATAGGCTGCACAGCCCGTGAATAATGTGATGTCATGGCTCTGAGCTGCTTGTTTAATCCTGTTCACCGCCCAGTGTGTAACGCTCGCGTTCTTTGTTGGCAGGGGTCGGCCTCGGGCGGCGGCAGCAGCTTCAACAAGGCACACGCCAATAACGCCCAGCTCAGTGGCCTCCTGGGGCAGCTCTCGACCTCCAACACTGGAGCCGTCTCGCATCAGAGCGGTGGGGGAGGCAAATATTGGTAGTTAACAGGTGGCAATCACAGCCAGCACCAGACAAGCGCTCGATACTGCCAACCAGCAGCCGATCAAGAGCAAGACGCGGCCAGCGGAGTGCAGAGCTTATCAGAAGCGGGCTTTGAACACCAATCCCTCCGTGAAACGACACGCTTCTGCGCACGTTGAAACCTTTACTTCATGTGACGCCAACTCGCATCAGCCCGCTGAGCAATACACAATGAACGAGACCAGTGGCACTTTGCCGATGATGATGATGATGGCGATGATGATGGCGATGATGATGACGGACTGATCACCTGACGGTCTGTGCTGATTGGCTCCGTGACAGCGGACGGTTGGCTGCGATCACAACCAAAACAATGGGCGGCGTGCTACACTGCATTCCTGTCTCATTTGATACGGCAGTTTTCATATGATGCAGTATTTGAAACTAGTCTTTTTGGCTTTCTTGGTCGGCACCCTACGAACTGGAAAGCAAAGTCAATACTAATAAGAGGGCAAGAGAAATGTCGAGGAAAATGTATCTGGCTGGAAATTACCAAGACGTTTGTGTTGTATTTGTTGATTGTATGCCTGATATTCATAGACCTGACAGGTCTATACGAAATGCATTATATGTCATTGGACTACACCTTGCAAATGGGCCCAAAAAAATGTGATGTTTTCGGTCAGATAATGTAACGTTGCGATTGGGCGATGGCTATGAACAGTATGACACGACGTGGAAGGCTTGCAGCCGATTCGTCGTGCGGAATACACGCTGCCACGTGTTGCTCGTGATCCCTGTGTTCATGCGTGCAGAACTGCCCGCGTCCGCAATGGTGCCACATCACACCTCTCCACATCGGCTAGATACCCGCCTGTGATCCCTGTGTCAGGCGTGTAGACTATCCCTGTGGGAGGGGCCAACATCTCGCCTCGATCTAAACGGTGGGAAGGTGGTCCCGGGTCGACAC
>NW_023596191.1:0-17062 GCF_011947565.3 Pollicipes pollicipes
AAAATAGATGACGCGATACTGATCCGATTATTCTGACGTTTTGCTCTGGCGAGAGTGCCGGATAGGGTCCTCGTCGGATATCAGTCGGTCCCTGTTAGGGTCTATGTACCAGACCCTTCCGGTGCTACCGATGCCAAACGTAGGTCACTTCACTGGCGAGTGCTGAAAGAAGTTAGATGCGGAAGGTGTGCAGAATAGGTCAACAACACTCTGAGTGTAAATTAGAAACAGTGAAATGCGTCAACTGTGGTCAGGTTCATGTGCGTCATATCGCAGCTGCCAGAGAAAGCTGTCCCGAACATCAAGGTGAGGGAAGGAGTTTTCGTTTCGGGAGGCCCACGCGTCGACACAACGATGCGACCACCCGCAAGGACATACAAAGACGCCCTTACTAAACCGACATAAATTTAGCCCAAGAAACACTCGCAGCCAACGAGATACTGGAAGCTGAGTGGACTTGATGATTTCAAGGGCATGATGGTAGGCGAGTTTGTACAGCTGATTCTAGCACACTTGTACCAACTGGCTCCACTACCACCCCCGTCGTCCCAGAAGTCGGATCCTCCGAAAAAGGATCCACCTGCGGCATTGGCCGCTGCTAGAGAGCTCAGCCTAGGGATCGGAACCCCCTGGTGGAGCTGCCAGAGAACCCGGGACTGGGTGGTGCGACCCGGGAACGGGGGATGGACCGCGGTCCAGCGAGGCCGTGGACTTCGCCCTCCATCATCGCACCCCAGCCCAGCCGTGCTGAAGACACGCCCTCTCGGGCTCCATCTCCCCTCCATCCTTTCAGCTACGACGGGATCTGTCCGCGCTGGTACAGCGGCGCCATGAGGCTGACCCCCCTCTGGCTCCTCAGCTATGGCCCTGCCGGGAGCGCCGCTCCCCTCACCAATTTCACTCACCTCTCACAGCGTTAAGTGTCATATCCGCCTGTTACAAGTTAACAACACACTTATCGCACGTCGCAGATGTAGATAACGCTCATCGAGTGGGCGCAAAATGGCCGCGGTGCCAACGCGCCCTTAAACACTAAATCACCACCACCACCACATTGCAAGCAGAGCATCGCCTTGGCTGTCGTTTTCCAGCTATTTCTTTTAAAAAATCAACAAATACAACAAAATCTCTGAAATCGGCCGTTGGGTAGGCTTGCTTCAGCTACGGCCTGGCAAAGACATTCTCACCGAGACCGTCTGAGCAAAGCACTAATGAACACACGTGAAGAGTCAGACAGCGTGCATTGAGCGGGTTGGAATAATTTGTCATATTGGCACGGGGTAAATGAGCAAATGAAATAAAATAAGGTATTATTCTGAGAATAATAGACCTGCAACATGCCTGGAGATGCTAGCTAAATGACGAAATCGAGCCATCATTAGAAAAGTCATCGGAGCTACCGAAATCTTTCGGGTGTGGCTACGCCAAAAGGCTTTTGAATCCTTCACTTGGCTGCCGCACATCACTGCCCGCCATCTTGCAGTTAACTTCTCCGGTTGCATACGAGCACGTGAGCGGTGAACGCGACAAATAATTTTTTACTGCTGAAAACTCGAGCGATCGGTGGAAATGTGTGTTTAAGATCCTACGTCATAATCACTAATCTGAATGCTATACTGAGTAGTGGGAAGTACATGTGCCGCATATGGTGCAACATATTTGGCGTCTATTTGCCAAGGGCTTCTGGGCGGTTTTCTAATTCGGCTTGTGTGAACAAAATCGGTGGCTGAGTGTGGTTTACGGATGCGCGCAAATTCGTAAGGAAGTTAAAAGTCTTTGTAATTTGAATGCGTTTTATCCCATTCTAGGTGGAAGGCGAATTAGGAAAAGTGCTGACACTTGTACATGGACGTCACTGGGCGTCCACATAGCTCGACATTGTTTCCACCCATTTTTACACTTTGTGCTAATCCAATGCGACATAACGTGGTGCTATTGTCCGACAATCAGCTCTTGCATAACAGAGGTTTTACGTCACCGCTGGCTTCCGCGCCGGTGACTTCCCGATAAAAAAGCTTTTCAGCGCGCTGTGTCTATGTTGACGTCATCCAGTTTGTTTGCCCTTACTTAGGATGTGACTTGGAAAGACATGATGTCTTAACTTTATGCATAGTCTATCAGATTCCATAGATCTTATGTTTCATTCGGTCCTCTTTGATGGTGACGCGGTGGTGGAGAACATGCTGACTGTTCACGCTCTCATGGCTTGCAAGAGACATCATTATAAATACTAGAGACGAAGGCAAAGGCGAAATAGTGCGCTAGCTTCTTGCTAGATGACATGCACAGCATATGTACTTTTTTAAGTCCAGCTTCTCAGAAGACTGAGCGCCGCCATTCGAGATGCCGTCACGCAGTTCACAAACATGCACCAAAAGCGAGCTCTTCGATAACATTTTTGTATTATTCGGCAGCATTTTTGAAGTGACATCATAACGGTCACTTTACACCAGGGGTGTAGCCTTCATTCACTTTCATGAGGGGATGGACTGTGCTCCAGTCGCTCAGCTCTGGGGACACAGTGCGTTAAATCCGGGGAAAGCCAGCCATTTAGCGTGCTATAGGGATAGCTGCAAGCCATCCCCCAATGTCCTTGGGGGGCCCACAAATTAAATCGCTATTTGGTGTACACTAGGTTAATGACCCGGGCCTCACATCAATTGTTGCTTGCAAATGATAGATGATATTCTCAACAGCTCATTCAAGTAGCTCTTCTTGTCGGAAGCAGAACAGGAGACGGGATTCAGGAAGACCTTTTGAGTGAGGGACAAATCCGCATTAGGGAAGGAGGCAGCGTTTTACCCTTTAAAATGGAGCCATATGGAGAAATCTGGACCACATTGGCTGACCCACAAATCTGGAACAGATACCAACTAGATATTTAGTAAGGGATAACTCCTGCCCGACTATCCCTGCTTCTGATCGTGCCACTGGCCTTACAACCACGTAACCTAAGAAATACCCCTTACCTAAAGGCGCGGACCATGGGGGGGGGGGGTTAATGGACTGAGCCATACCCGAATTGCTAAAAATTTATCGATGGTCCTATAGGCATTGACTGGAAAGAAATACCCGACAGGGCTGTTGCCTTCCCCCAATCTTCCTACAGTATAGGGGGGCTTACATCATTACCCGCTAATCTTAACATTGTTATCGCTGGACCTAGCCTCATTTAGGCCACAAGATAGCTTGTGGTGCCCTAAGGTATCAAGGGTTGCCCCACTTACACGATTTCTGCCCTAAAAAACACAAGGTTTCTCATGCTCCATCGTGCGCTCCAATGCTGCCCAACACATGCTCGCATTGTGCTGCTGCGAGATGGGGGTACGTTTTCTTCGGAGATGCACCAAGCCAGTGGACAGCCTTACCTGTCATTACCCGCGTCACTCGGTAACTCGAGTATCTAACCCAGCACTTGACATACTTCTGCATTACCCATTGGTCCGATTGCAGCCTGATCTTTATTTGCTTCTGCGTTCTCGTAAGATAGCAAAATGAGATATTTAAAAATGATTCCCTTTAAAACCCATTACATACCCAACTTACGCGTCCACTGTAACGGCTTTACCTACTGTCCAATGTCTTCCGAAGTGTCTATCGCTGCCATCTTTCTGGACAATGTTGAGATCGATCCGCTGGCTGTGGACGAGGGGCCGGTGGATGTCATAGATGACGTCATCGTCTACCATCGTGCCACGTTTCGATCCCTTTCGCTGCTGGGTAGGGTCAAGTGTGTCTATGTAAGCCTTGAAGAGTAATCGTTTCCACAGAACCCGAAATTGGGTGAATGGGAAGCCGACATTTATTCCAAGATGTCGGGCGATTCACCTTGTATCATGTGTCCACGCTGCATGTTGTATCAGTGATGCAGCGAACCGACAATAATATCATTGGCTGATGCAGTACACATGATTGAGTGGCATGATTTCCATGGCCGTCCGTCATCCAGACAAAAAATCGGCATTCGCATTACCTATGCAGATCCATAATCCCTACCCGAGCAACCGATACCGAGGTGGCGGTAGTTGTAAAATAAACGCCCAGTGATTAGAGAGGGCAGCTATTTGTCACGCCACAATCAGGACGAAAGGTTAAAAGCAGAGACGAATGTCTTTTGTGCACATATCAGAGCACATCCAGCTTGCATGCTAAGCAGCCTAAGCCATGCAAAAAATTAGTGCAATCTTCCCCGACATGTAAGTAATTTACCCCAGGAAAGGCAGGTTGTACCATTTGAAAGGAGCTCATTCAGAGGTCATTTGCCCCCACCCCACCCCACACCTCAAAGAGACGAGGACGTGCTCTCCAACACTGCACTGCCAGGATGTACTTGCAGGGTGTAGCTGTCTACAGATATGAGCATCTTAGTCCTATCTTCAGGAATTATGGTGTAAGGGAGCTCCCTATTCTTCCCTGTGCATTGTCATATAAGCTAACCACATTTTTCCCAGAGTAAAATGGCTGCTATAAAAATGAATGGAAATGAGACACGGCGTAATGCCCCTGAGTCATTCACCTCTCCCACTGTCCTTCTTGGTCCCCACGATTCTGTTTCATTTTTTCATTTCGTTCTGCAAAGCGCACTGTCTTAGCACGACATCTACGCGGTACTCTTAGTTAACTACAGTATGTGTGCGGAACAAGGGCCACAAGACATTTGAATTGGCATCCGGTGCCATCCTTTTCGGTCACATTACCAGTCAATGCCTTCAGTCACAATTGGTGTTCACGCTTGATGGCTAGAATTAAGCGAATGGCCCAGCTCGATCAGCTTTCCAAGTCCGCTATCGTTTCACTCCACAGCGGAACGATCATAGTCCTATGCGACGTGATCAAAATTGGCGTACGTTATGGTTTTGTCTCATGAAAACAAACACACTCGGCGCATAACGATCAATGCCCCATCGAACAGAACAGTACAGGTCGTCCAGCCCTTCGCGAATTTTCACTAGATTCACAGCAGTGCGCGTACAATTCGCGCACGGTCGACAGAGCAGGCGCACGGGGCACCTGTCGCTTTCGTACCGACCATGTGACCAGCCGGGTCACCTGGCACCGATGACGCGTCAGACGCCCCCTAGCCCACAAGTCCGGGGCGGGGCGACCGTAGCAGGCCTGTGACCGCAGCACCACTTGCAGTCGGAGAGTGCTGCCATCCGGCGGGTGCGGCGGGTTATGTTGTGCGACAGTGCTGCCACCTGCACCCGGTCCTGTTACAGTGCGACAGTTTACAGTTTGTACGCTGAGACATTACATGCAGACTGGTATAGATGAAAGTATGCAACGTGTTGAGAAGAAGCTACAAAACTATGATGCAAAAATATGCTGGCATGGGACGACGGACGTCCTTTCACGTTGGGAGAGAAGATGATGACGGTCTGGATTGTTTCTTTGCTGTTAACGCCCTTCGGATTAATGCTTAATTTTTGGAACTTTGTGGGTCTCAGCTCCTGACCCCATCCCGGCTCCCGCGCCCCCATACCTTAGGTTGTCCAACGCTTGGTATATGAGGAATTTGCACAGCAATGCTCATTTGCGAGAACGACAGTTATCAAACGCTTGGTCTCTTAACCAGTGTGGATTCAGGTGTTGTGATGGTTTAACGATCTCGACCCCCCTACCAAAAATTGCTGGCGTCGCCCCTGACCAAGTGCATATCGCGAGCTACGTAGACAACCGTTGCCAGAAGATCATCTAAGCTGAATTAAAGGAACTATTGCTCGTTTGGATGGGGTTTGAGCTGAGGGCTTTTCTTGTTATGTTCTTCAACAACAAATTCAGGTAAATAGAGGCAAGGTCGTATGAAGGAAACAGCAGTATGTTACAAACCTATTGAGATTATGTTCAGTGCCCCTTCGGTTTTGAACCCACACCAGAGGTGTCGTGGTAGTCTGGCTGATGCGATGTTACACCACGTAGCCCTTATATAATGGTTTGAGCTTTTTCAATCGCGTGAGGGGCTGGTTATAGCATACAACCGTACCTGGGACATACAACCATATCTTTTTAGCATGGCACCCCACTTTCTGTGTTATTCCTGGTCCAAGCCATTTGGGACGGTCGTATCGTAACAATCTTTGTTCTTAGTCTGTAAGCAAATTGTGCTGAGTCAGTTCATTCAGGTGCTATCATGCTTCTTGGCGTAATGTATTTCAATGCTCTGCCTATTGCGGCCATTCTTTTCGTGCACTTAGTAGTAGGAAGTACGAAGCGCCCTACCATTCACTAGAATACAGTAGAACACAATACCTGTTCAGACCTTTTGGGCATACATAGTAGCGTGGTATCTGTTTTTGACGCTTTGAAATGATCCTTTTAATCATTACTCTGCTGTTGCGGAACGCTATCCCATGGAACTTGTTCTTACAATGAGGAGCAAATTTTTGGTCACTCAACGCCTTAAAAGATGCTAATTTTGTTTTACTAACACTGAAGCCAACTTACGTCGGTCGTATTCTGTACACTGTCATTGGCCGCCGCTGCAGTCGACCTTTCATTGGCGATTCAGTTACTCACTCGTATTCCTTGCAATGCCCAATGATGATGATGGCGCTTTGAGGTTTTAGGGCGCATCGACTGCTGCAGGTCATGCAGCGCCCAAATGCCCAAATAACAATGAAGTTAGAGCATATACCCCGCCCCCCTGCAATGCCCAAATACCAGGGGTTTATGTTCCAAATTCCCTCTGCTGTTTGGTGCCGAAGTGAGTGGCTCGTGGCTTTTTCCGGTCGGCAAACCTTTCGACATCACCGGATCAAGATTAGCATTAAGCAAAAAGCAATCCATGGCCCGCAAGCGCCAGTGCATGGCCAGCTCGCTAGACCCAGCGCAGAGACCAACCTCTTCACAGCCAGGCCAAGAAGGAACTCTCGGCCTGGCCGGAACCAGCGCAGCAACCGGTCCCATGACAGCCGGGGCACCAGCCGACCTACACGAGATTCCACAACGGCATGTTCCACCAGTCAGAAAAGCCGATTAAAGACCTGCACCAGCAAAGACAATGGCAGGAAGCTCCCGCTATTGGTGCCATTCTTACCCGACGGTAGTTGACAAGCGATAACTGTAGGGCGGAACAGAGGGCTCGCACTTACATTTCGAGACTTTAGATGATTTAAGTGGCCCATCGTTGAGCTTCAGTATTGATAAGAATGGCAACGCAACTTGTACATAGAATGAAACGAAGTGAGCACGCTAGACGCTGGCGTTCCAAAACGAAGTGAGAACACTAGACGCTGGTGTTCCAAAACGAATTAAGCACGCTAGACGCTGGTGCTCCAAAACGAAGTAAGCACGCTAGACGCCGGTGTTCCAAAACGAAGTGAGAACGCTAGACGCTGGTGCTCCAAAACTGCTAGCGTTGCCTCATACGTGCAGACCACCGAGCGGCATACCCGGCATTTCAGGGCAAACTACCCGTCGATGCCAGTTGCCTCACATAGGCTTTTTAATTACACTGTTATAGCGTTTGAGAACAGACGAACCGCCCCTTGATGCCAGTTCCTTCACAAAGGATTGACTCACGCAGATGTAGGCCTATAACTAAGAAGGGAACAAACACAGCAAGCTGTGTCCCCATTCTGAATGTACACCACACATGTCTGTACATACTCTGTTTTATCCTTAGACTATCAAAAGACTGTCAAAGCAATGTATGTCCCATGTTCAGCTGCACTGAACCTCAAAGTACAGACTACTTGGACCCTGCTTAGCTGGTTCAGTGTTTTGCGGCAGACCTGGGCCACTTTCCCGCTCGGCGGTGTGCTTGGCCAAGCGTGCGCGCGCACTCGCGCACACGCACACACATTATATGCACACGCACGCACATTATATGCACAGGCACAGAAACAGGTACGACCGTGATCACACCCACAAATCTCAGCCCATACGCAAGGTATATCTGTTGGAAATCAGCAGAGGCGCGTAAAGAATCTGCTTCTGAACTGATGACGCGGACGTTACACACGAAACCATATTATATCATAGATGTACAGATGTACTTCATCCAGCATCAAAAATAGTTGGACGCCCATGCCAATAGGTGGCATACAAGACAACAACATGAGGGAATCATACCAGGCTGATCACTATAGAACGGACCGTTTAACGACCACGGCCATCGTGGCTGCAGAACTGATGACTTCAATACTACCTGGGGGATGATTGCTGATTTGGACTACAGCATGCCGGTCATCTATGCAGGAAGATGCGGTCCAGGAATTTGAGGCATTTGCTGCGGAGAGGAATCATCCCGCTCAAATGCTATCGCATCACTCATGCTAGACACCTGCATGTAGTTATATAGGCAGAAAACGGCCCAGCAGGATCAACAGGAGCCTCATGTCTTAGCATGTGCAGCCCGAGTGCGTCGGCAAAGCACCCGCTTACCTTCTTATCACCTCTGCCGCTTGTTAGCGATCAGTTTGGTGAGCCCCAATGGTGTCAGTCGTAGCTTTGATGCTAATGATTTGGGTGCATTGTGCCCGATTTTTTGGTAAAGACGATGGGCCTTGAAATGCCAGTTCTAATTTGATTTCGTTTGGTACCGTAAGTGTTCCGCTCATAAGGAGCCGACAGAACAGCAGCGTGCATCGTGGGCGACGCGTCACGCAGCAGAGTAGAATACGTGCCTTCTTAGTCTGGTGTTGCAGACTCAACCTGCGCCCGGCCTGGGGTCTGAGACAACCGCTCCCGGCGGCGGGGGGGGGGAGGAGGGGGGGGGAGTTGGCTTCCCTCTGTGGGATCTCAACTTCCAAACATCGTAAGAAAGATACCGTTGTGAATGTCTCGTCAAATCATGAAAAATACACACCAATTTTTTACCTTAGGTCAAATGGAATGTCACCAGAAGTCACGAAAAATGGTCGTTCTCAAATGTGCAGTTAAAGCACGTGTTGATACGTCAAGACAGATATTGAGGTCACAGAAGTAAGCGTTAAGATTGCTGCGAGTCCGCTCAGACCATCTTTGCCTCCCACAATGGTCAGATCTGGCCCGGTCACCGTTCAAAACTGGTCTGCCAGTGGCCTACAGCAATGATTTATTTTGTTTCTTTTACAATGCGCTTCTGGCCAGGTTTTTATCAGGTGCGGCTGTGAGCCAAGTATTCCAGGCACAAAATACCACCATAGGCTGACCTAAAGGTCAGTTGAGGCCAACTTAAGTCAAGTTCGTAAGCCATCCAAATACAAAAATGTAATGTTCACCGGGTCCAAGTGACCAATGCAATGCTTTTCTGGCGTCAGAAATGGTGTGTTGTACATCTACAGGTACTCAATATCGCAGAACTCTTGTGCACGCTGTACGTAGTCCCTTTGATGCTTGGCAATGTATTTGTAACAAACTGAGAACACGCACATCGGTACATAAAATTATATGCCATCATGTTCGCACAAACGACATAGAGGTGGTTACACGCATCGTGCTGGTTCATCTAGCTTCTCCGCAACTGACAACATAGGCCGGTGACCTCGAATGATCTCATATCGTATTGCATGTCCTCACGTGACTTACTGTGACCTCATTATGCGTTTGAATGATATCACAACATGTCTTCAGAGGAACGGTCAAATTCAGTGCCAAAACTATCCGCTGAAACTGCTTATTTTGACTTAGTTTGTTTTGCAGAGGACGACCATAGAAACAGGTCATGACCTAGGTCAACGTCATGAGCTTTATGGTTATATGATGGTTACGCGTATGAGTTTATACTTTTCCTTTTATGCAAACACCGAAACTGTACAAAAATACGTGCAAATTTGCATTATTTAGGAAAATAGCGAGCATTGACCTAACCTCAGGTGACTGACCCAGCTGGTTTTGAAAAATATGAACTTAGCGAAACGTGGGTACTTTTGCGTTCTATTACTACAGCAAGTTTGAACAATGGGGAATAATGCACAAAAAGCCATGCGTGGTCAAAGTGTTTTAGAAGTTGACCTATTCCACCTGACCTTGGTCACTGATCTTGGCCGACCAAAACTTCCACTTTTCATACAGACTGGCAAATTGACAGATAAACAGGTCATGGCAATTTGAGGCTGACGCGAGCGTTCGTTTTTTAGCTGTGCTCGAAAAACCGTAGGAGGGGTAAGCTAACTTCCCCCGCCCGGGCACGGCTTAAAACACACAGTCCCATATTAATTCTCTCGGAGTTTTTCCTTTTAGAAAAGTAACACAAAGCTCAGCGCGCTCCGTAATTTGCAGCAGCTTGCAACAAGCTTGGCGCAAGCTCAGCGTGTCACCGCGTCTTTAGTAGTTCCAACTTGCCCTTACAAGCTGTGCGTAATGGAATTGCCCAAATCATCGACTCACTCTGTTTCCAAAAGGCCAAATGACCAAAGCCCTCCATACCGTTCAAAATGCGTCGCCATGATATGGCTTCCTTCAGATAATTGGAAAGTTATGAAGTATGCCTAACCCTGCCTGAAGAAACCTAACTCTCCCCGAATAAACGTAGACTTAAATCTACATAATAGACGGACTAAAGCTTAAACAAAGACGTTAGCAAGCTGAAGAAGAAAAACACGATCAGTGTTGACATCAGCAGTCTCAAACACATAGGTCAGTGTTTGCATATATTCATATATTCATATATTGCAGCAAAGCATATATTCAGCTTTTTCCACATTTCCTTTCTTAAACGCGCACACTAAATAACACCGTGGATGAGAATGGAGACTATGTAAACTATGCCCTATGCTATGTAAACAGGTGATGAACACCATCATGCTCCAGTGCATCTCAAATGCACGCCCCATCTGCTTTCACGAAGATAATACATCACACGGGGGACCTGCAAGCCATCTTATCGTTCGTGAGAGCCTCACATTGGCTCCAGCTTTTCAGGACAGTATGTGCGCAACAGGGAACAGTGCGTCTTGGCCGCCAAATGCCAGCTCATGGGCCCTCAGCAAGTGCGCGACGCCTCAAAGGCAAGCAAGCTGTGGCCACATCGCGGCAGTCAGTAGAAGCCGGGTCTGGAGTGCTCGATGGTGCAGCGTTTGCAGTACTTCTTTACCGTGCGGCAGCCCTCGAGCGTCACAGCCGAGTCCTGCACGCTGACCCTGCCGCAGGCCGCGGCAGTGGAGGGCGACCAGCCTGACCCCCGCGTCGCTCACCATCTCACAGCCCCTGGCGCTGAGCCTCCTCAGGTCCGGGCAGTGCTGCGCGAGCAGCCGGAGACCCAGGTCGCTCGCGTCACTCCTGCCGACGTCGAGCGCACACAGCCGTCGGCAGCCGCGCGCCACCGCCGCCAGCGACGCGTCGCCAACAGTTGCGCAGCCGCGCACGTTCAGGTAGCGCAGACGGCGGCAGCTGAGCGCCAGCTGCGCGACGCCAGCGTCCGAGACGGTCCGGCAGTGCGCCAGGCTGAGGTGGCGCAGGCCAGGTCCGAGCGGGGCCAGCCGGCGCACGCCCACGTCCGTTATCCGGGGACAGTCGGCCACGCTGAGCTCGCGCAGAGCCGGACACCGGCCGGCCACCAGGCCCAGCGTGCCGTCTGAGGAGGAGAGGCGCACGCTCAGTCCGGCCGGCCAGCTGAGCAGGCTGCAGCGCTATGATTCACCACCGCATCGCCGGTTGTGCGGTAACAGTAAACGCCTACGCACACACTGTCATGCAGCACGCTCGCCTGATTAGTCAACTTATCGTACTCATCGCGCATTCCAATTGCGGTAGTATTCCCGTTTACGGAAGCAAGAGATACGCGTCACCGGTGTCACGAGGAATACTGAACAATAGTTGCCAGCGCGCGGCACCACAGTGGCAATGTTCCTATTAAGTGTATTGCAGCTGGACGTCCACCGAGCGGCGCGCTTTCGGAGCCGCCCGCTGCGAGGAAGGGCGTACCTGTCAGCTGGTGGCAGCGGCGCAGGTAGAGCCGCTCCAGCTGCGGGCAGCTGGCGACCGCAGCGCGCAGGGCGGCGTCGCTCAGGCGGCCGCAGCCGGACAGGTCAAGGTGCCGCAGATGCAGACGGCCGGCCGCCGAGCTCAGCTGGACACAGGTCAGCCGGTCACATCCTGTGAAAGTGGGTCCGGTCAAGTCATGCAAACAGCACAGTTTGAGTGTTTCTTACCGGCAGAGAAGCAAGCGTTCTCGGAGAACCGTGTAAAGAGTAGCACCCATTGTGCCTGGGTATCATTCATTGCCTTCAGGCTACCAATTTTGCATTTTTGGTCGGGCAATAGCAACATAGTTAGCAACATTCGGCGTCCGGGAGATCGTGATTTAAAATTGAAAGGCAAGCCATAAAACTGCGAGCCACAGCAATGCCAAATGGTGTAGTTCCAGACCACGAGTCGGCTCATTCATTATCTAATAGGGCCCACACCCTTTAACTTCCCCTTCAGAATGAGCTCATGTCTACTAAAACCGGCCGTAATGACAGTCACGTCGTGCCAGTGCACACTGTCATCTCCACGTGAGGCTGCTCTGCTAGCCCGCCACCGCCTCACTGACCAGTCAGGTCCAGATGCTGGAGCCGTGAGCAGCTGCTGAGCACGGCCGTCAGCGCCCGGCTGCTGATGGTCGTGCAGCCGCGCAGCTCCAGCCGGCGCAGCTGCGGACAGCGGTGCGCCAGCTGCGCCAGGCCGGCGTCCGTCAGGCGAGAGCAGCCGTCCAGCCGGACGCGCAGCACGGCTGGGCAGAGCGCGCCCGGCTGGCGGCGGCCCAGTAGGCGGAAGATGTGGCCGAGGGCGCCGTCTGGGTCAGCGCAGCCGCCCGTCAGCCTGATGTCGGTCCAGAGGCAAGGCTGCCAGGCCAGCCGGCGCCAGCGCCGGCAGACGCGCGCGCACCGGCTCAGCTCGTCCGCCGACAGATGCGAGAACACGCGCAGCGCCAGCTCGTCCGAGAGACGGACGAACGGTGCCGGCCGCCGCGCCCGTTCAATCTCCAGTCGGGTGAAGACGAAGTCCGTGCTGGGAGGCACCTCGAGCGGCGGCCGCCGCGGCCAGTCCTCCGGGCAATGCGCCGGCACCACGACACGGTATACCGGCGCCGGGGGAGCGCTGGGCCGGGCCGACTCTAGAGGCGGCGCTGCACGTGCCGCTGACGACTGCCAGCCGGGATCGCGGACAGGTGAAGTGACGCCAACTGACGTCAACTGTCCCTGCAGGCAAATACGTAGACGACGTTAGAGAGGATGACCCATACAGATATGCATATTATTTTGTTATTCTTAGCGCATCTAGCTTGGCACAAGTAACCAGCGTAGTTGATGTGCCCTAAAGCAACAAGTATATCTACAGCTACCTGTCATCAAGAAAAAACATTCATCGTCAAATGGACGATAACATAGGATCCGTTATCAGTGGGCACCGACGTAGCCCAAAACATCTCATGATCCATAAACTCCGAACATCGAGTCCAACCTACCGCGATGCCTAGATTACCTTAAGATCGCCGATACATGGCGGTCCACGCCCGACCCAGATCCGCCCGCTGATAGTCTTGTGGTTGTAGACGGCTGGTGACAAACGCTCTACCCAGTCTTCTGCGGTGTCATGATAACTTTGAGTAGCGCGACTGCCTGGAATCCGTGCCGATCCCACGCAGCCTGCCGGCACCGCCTCCGCGGTGCTGAGGTGGCGTGGCGCCGACGGCGCGACCTCCACCGCGGCGCTCGAGTCTGAAGAGACAGTCGAGAGGTCAGGTGCGGTACTCACAGCGAGTGACCTCAGGCGGCGAGAGGCCTGGCGTGAGCCCGCCCCTCCCAGGCCGTCGGCCAGCAAATGCCTTACAATGCTTGCAGAGACACGAACGTATTTGGCTCAGTGTTGGTGCGCAGCAGACGCATTAGCAGTGCACAAAGTAGCAAAGGACATCAAGTGCGCGAAGACAACATTTAGTAGTGTGATAAACGTCGGATGTGGCACAAATTCATCGCATATCAATCCTCAAGTTCGCGATGAATTGCATGCGTCCCGCACATCTGTAACTGGTAGGAGGTTTGCACGGATGTCAGCATGTACCCATTTGCTCAGCAATCGCAACAGAACTCACCAAGGGACGTCTGTCTGGAGTGGTTAGCGGAGCTGTAGCCGCTGTCGCAGTGAAGCGTGTTGCTGCACGCCATGCGCTGTCGCAGCAGCCTGTGCAGGCTGTCACGGGTATTGTCCAGGTCACATGTAGCCATGGCTGCGCGCCTCCGGGTCACTTGGCGAGCTCTCAGCGGGGCCCGTGCAGTCAAGAGGGGCGTCAGACGGGGACTGCCCAGCCCCGCACCCCCCCCCCCCCCGCACCACCCCCTCCCCGGTCGGCAACATTCCTCGGCGGCGCTCGGGGGCCGGCAGCAGCAGCCGCCGGGCAGCGGTCGGGCCCTGTTTGTGTCGGCTCCGCCTCGCAAACAGTCCAGCCGCCGCCGACGGAGGGGGACGCACTGCGGGGCCACCCGCGCCACGGCAGGGGACCTCCAGCAGCCAGGTGACGTCACGGGAATTGGCCGGCGGCCGGGCGATTGCGGCGTCCCTTTTGCCTTCTTAACACTCAGGCGACCGGCCGGAAGTGGATTCGCTTCGGAGTTGTTCGTTGAAGATGACTGGCGGCCTACCCTGCAAACGCCTATCCCCCTCTGCCCCCCCCCTCCCTCCTACCCCCCCCCCTTCTTAAAAGCGAATGTTCCGCATTTGGGGATATTAAAGCAAGCATGAGATATGATGAAAAAGCTCACTTATCACTATTGGTATGTTTTTAAGCGGAAAAGACATTGTAGACAGCCCAATTTTTTTTTTTCGTAAATTGGATCCTCAAGGCCTCATTTTTGATTGTGTCATGGAACGTTTCTGTGACGTAGGAGGTGCTGCCACACTGGTCATGCATAATTTCCACGCTAAACGCCTACTTGGAGTGCTTCATTCTCCAGCGAGGTGGCCGCATGCCTAATTCAACATAACCTCATTCAAATCCACAGTTGCCAGGATTTCAATGGCCTTACTATCGCGTCAAGCATGCCTGAATGACTTTGAAATAGTCTGCACGAAAATAAATCTGCACATCTTCGCAGGGGTACATCTCAGAAACTAGAGAGTTTTGCATTTGGAAGGTCAGGGGTGTGAACTACAGCGAGTGATCTCCAAGATGGCTATTTTGTTCATAATTCCACACAAATGTGGGACACCCCTTAAACATTATGACCAGTTGTCTGTTGTGGCAAGAGCTGGACAATCTGCTTTTCTGTTTTGTTTATCACCTTAGGCCTCCATGTATTTTCACCACAAGCACCGGGTGCCGCTCAATTTGTGTTATCAAAGAACTGCTGCATTTTCCGCAACGCTGGCTTTTGCCAGGCTTATTTCCATGTCATGGTCTCGTTGTGTATTCGGAAAATTATTCCAAATTGTTTGCCTGAAGAGCAAAAAAAACCCATTGCAACAGACTTGCAGTCCACGCTGCTGAGCTCCATGATGGTCCATAACTATTTTACTAGCTGTGTATTGCCATCTGCTAAGCTAGCTTGCCAACTGCATGGCGTCAGACTTATCAGATGATTGGTGTTCTAAATGGACACCACGGCCCACAGGGTAGTATGTAGTTAGTTTAGATAGATAGTAAGTATGTGCGGATAAAATGTCGTTCATGGTCTTCCAAGGCACACATACGATACAAGCAAGTCATAAACCCAGTCATATTTAGTAGACGGTCGGAAAATCAAATATATTGTTTTCTTGATTCATGACACCAGCTTAATATGATGCAAATACTTTAGGATGCGATGGAACACGTCACGTTCTGTTGTGTTCCGTCATTCAGGCACGATGTCATGCCATGAATATCAAATGCTATTTTTGTGGCTGTCGGCTCTTCCATTTAATTGACGGCACGACATTGCGTTAAGCCTTCTCTGTATTCGTAAGTTGGGGTGAAAAACCTGCTGCCTGTGGACCGTGGTGCGTCATGTCTCGATCCCAATAGCCATGCATTCGTGAATAAAACGTCGTGTGACGCTTATGCTTGCTCGTCCGGCTCCTGATATGTATATCCCTTTTATAACGTCTTTAACCCCTGAAATATCAGAATGTAATCAAGTTATGCGAGAGCTAATTAATAATATACACGACGTCGAAGGATTAATATCAGATTTAGCGGTATGCGTCTCACCATTGAAACATCAGAGAGCCAACAAAGCCAGCTAATGAAGTAAGTCGTACTGACGTCCCACACGAGTGCAGTTCAGTGCAGTAAAGTGAGGTGTAGGGCATTGCAGTGCAGTGCAGTGCAGCGCGTTTCCTGGACAGCGTCTGGCAGCTCGGGTTGCGCCGCCGCTCGACGCTGACGCTACCAATGGTAGCCCAGCCGAGGTGCACGCCACGGCCCAGCTGTCGGCCAGGAATCCACTCCACCGGGACAATACCGTCACCGGCCGGCGGTGCTCGGGAGGCGGGCCGAGTCACACGCCTCACGTCACCCCCCCCTCCCGCACCTGGTTATCCTCTCCCCCTCCCACCCCGCCGCGCCGAGGCCGGGCCACAAAAATCCCGCTGTCCCTTCCGGTCGTGCGGGTTAATAAGCACTGCGCCCCGTGGGTCGGAATGCGGCGTGCCTTACTGGCGGCGGTATGTGCGCAGCCGATACTGTCCCAGACCCAGGAAGGTGCGCTACCCTCACAGACGTAGCCGAAGGCAAGCCACTCTCACAGACCCAACCGAGGGCTAGCAACCTCACAGACCTAGCCGAGGGCGCACCACCCTCACAGACCCAGCAGAGGCACACCACCTTCACAGACCCAGTCGAATACGGACCGTCATCGCAGACCCAGGCGAGGTTTGCACCACCCTCACATACCCAGCCGCGGGCGCCCTGCCTTCCCAATCAGCTTTGGAAGTTGGAATGCACAGCTTGTCCCCGTTAACACGCAGGGTGTGCTAGCCACACGTAAAAGTGAAAAATCCCGTGAATAGCATTGCATCACTGTTCTGTGATCAGTGTCGTAGTACTCTCGAACCAAACCTTCCAGGCTATGCCCAGTCGGCCGCCACTAATGCGTGGATCATGTCATGGGGCAATGACGACAGTCGTGCAGCAATGACGACAGTCACGTATCAATGACGAAGTCGCGCAGCAATGAGG
>NW_023596192.1:0-15596 GCF_011947565.3 Pollicipes pollicipes
CCCACTTCGACGGTGAACGCCGAAGTGAGCATGCTAGGCTTGAAAAGAAAATGCCCGTATGTTTTATGCAGAAATCTTTTTAAGCCCAATTCACCGTCACTAATGCATGCGTAAGCTAAGCTGCTCTGTGCAGTTTGTTTATTTCAATTCAAGATTGAAACTTTCCAACCATAATCTTGTTTGCAAAGTGGGGCCTAACTACCACACATGTGGCAGCGCCATCCATCCATAAGAGACACACCACAACCCCATAGGGTTACCTTGAAACCCTAAAAGTGTATTTTGGCGCCTGTAGGAACTGTCACCCTCGCCAACCGGCAGGAATGGTGTCGATGGAAACATTAAATTATGGTGTTAGGGCGCATTCTAGTGTCGTTTGTTCATCCCTGTGTAAACTGCCTGATTCGTACCCCACCCAACAGGCAAGAAAAAAGAAGCGAACGACTTAGCCATCGAGCCAAGCAGGCGATGGTTCGCTCAGTCCTCGGCTCGCGGAAGGAGAACATCCCTGAACATGTGCCATTCAGGTCAGAACGCATGAACGGCACACAACGCGTGTGGCCGTTGATTGTTGACTGACTGGGACACGTGTGGCGTGCGTGAATGCTGTCAAGTGCAAGGAGCTGCATGTGAGGAGATGGTGAAATAGGCAAACAAGCCTCTCTGAAAAGCTTCAAAACATCAGTTGCCGAGTGTCACCGTGCTGGTCACGCCCAATTATGTCATACGAAACGAAGACAACCTTTGGCTGGCCATGAACCGTTCTGGGGGGCACCTAAACTGTTGTGTTGTGTGTCCCTCGGTGGTGGGTATTTCCGCCATCCTACGCCATGCATCGTGGGCTTGCGTAGTTTATTGACCTCAGTTTTAGCCTATAATCGCTATACACGTATATTAAGGCTGTCCCCTGCCGAAATTATGCTGATAAATATGTAGCATGTTCTGGAAACGTCCGATTGATATTTGAATGCATGAAGTCCTCAAACGCTTGGTGGTGCCTAAAATGCGTGCAAATTAGTTGTATGCGCCTAAAGACATTTTCCCCGTCACTTGCCGTCGAAACGGGTGTAACGTGCAAGTAGCTTACTTAAGCAAGTAGCTTAGGTGTAGCTTATCTGAATACGCTCGAAATCAAAACTTTCTCACGAAAGAGTAGCCGGCTCAGACTCCAATTTTTGATGCCACCGACTAAAACCATCGCCAACATTTCGGAATATTTGTGAAAAGAAATATTCGGCCCATTGTCATGCATCGCGTCTTGACCTAATAATGTAGGTTTGCCTCGACCTAATGTAAAAGTGTCGGTTTATACTGCGCTGGTGTCAATGAAAGGTATGCTTGCACTACTTTTCAACGAGGCTAACATATCCCTTCCGTTTGCAGCACCAGCTAGCTGCTCTGGCAGCACTTGGGGAGCTGAGGTGGTCTCGACTTCTCGCCACCCACTGTCTGACAATGACGCAGTCGTCTCGCGTACCAAGTTTCGGGCAGTGGAAGCCCGGGCTCGTCACCTGCAGGCGACGCTGGAGCCGAAAGAGACGCAAGTGGCGGCGAGTAATGCTCTCCACGAGGAGGCGTCTGAGGGTCGCTGAGGGGAAGGCGTCGACGCTGGACAGGTTGGTGAAGCTTGGAGTGCTGACAAGCAAGCAACTCCGCAGTGTGACGACCTCTCGTCGAGTGCGGTGGACAAATCATGATTTGTGTCGTGCATTAGGCCTGCGATGCAGGAGCCGCAAAGCCTACGAATGCGTCAAGTCCGTCCTGCACCTGCCGCTCCCATCCTCGCTCACCCTGTCCCGGAGGACGCGTCACTTTCGCGTTACGTCAGGGGTGATGGAGGCAACCGTTACGGTTCTGAAGGCGGCCGCCCAGGGCATGAGTGACATCGAGCGTCTCTGCGTCACGTTGTCCGACGAGATGGCGCTGGACGGACGAGTCTGCTACGACTCCCCTCCCGACCAGCTGCTGTCAGCTTCGAAACTGCAGCTGCTCATGGTTTGGTCCCTCTGTGGGTCATGGAAGCAACCGTTGTATTACGGTTTCGATGAACCGATGACCCAAGAAACACTGACGGATGTCACAACGCGCTGGAGACGCTCGGCCTCCGCGTGGTTGCCGCTGTGTTCGACATGGGGACTCCGAACGAACTCATGTGGCGTAAAGCAGGCGTGACGACTAACAAGACGTGGATTACTAACTCCGCTGACCCAGGACGGTGAAAATTTTTCCCGGAACATTACGTATCATTTTGTTTTTTACATTGTGTAGCTATCAGTCTGTTTACTTATATGTTAGCCGCAAGGCTGACACCTAAAATTACAGTAAAATGCATCACCTAAATTTTCAGTATTCCGCACATCCTGTGCAACATCTGTGACACACCCAAGGCAGTCAGCGCATTGTTCGATAGCTCATACAAACGCGGCTAGTGTTAAGTAATTTTGTCTTCGTCGTATCTGTAATGCGGAACATGTTTTGTTTATGAGCATGTTTATTTGATATCTAAGAAGCGAAGTGCTGTGCAGTGCCTTGGGTTTATCGGATTACTTAGGATTACCGGTTTTGGTCTTCGCTGAAATATCAGGGATCCCATATTTAATCGCATGTACGAATGTACTCGAATCGCTAGGCCTACTATGGTCGCGCACCTATAGCGTCAGGCCCAACGTCAATGTAATCGTGTATTTTTCCTCCAGGAAGGTGTGGGTGTTCGCTGACATCCCTCACCTCGTCAAGCTTATGAGGTGCCATGCCGTCGCGGAAGATGGGGGCTACTGGTCCCAGACGGACGTGGTAGTAACTTCCTGCTCAGCCGGGCCACATTCAGCGAGCTGCTGGCTGTTGACGGAGGCGAGCTGAGGATTTGTCCGAAGCTGACAAGCTTCCACCTCGAGGTGAGAAGCCATAGCAACCATCTGCGTGCTCTGTCGTGGTCAGATCGGTCTGGTGAGATGAGATCAGAAACTGCGTGTCGAATTTTGCTTTTGAGCACAAGCACAGTTTGGCGTGGTCACCCACAGGTCACGTGGTCACCCACGCAGAACGACCGGAATGATCGTGTCTCGGATTCCACTGAAAATTGGTGACACGGGTTATCTGATGCGTAGAACTCATGTGGCACAATATTGAATTTCCCTGATTTATGGTTCACGAGATATGACCCGAGACGCTTTCTTACGTACCTAAACTATTGACACGTTCTTAGAGCGGTACCACAATAATGATCCACAGGATAGTATAAGGGTGTGTATCTTTTGAGGCCGCAAATATTTGTACAGTGGAACTGAAAAAGGAAATCACATAAGTTGTTCAGTGCATGTGCGAAGGGCATATTTACATAGATAAGGCAGTACTACTAGCCTTATTCCTCGGAGGAAAGTAGGGAAGTGGAAACATAGATCCGTTATTACTTCGGCAACATGCCTTTGTCGAAACATGCCATGCCTTCATGCGACGGCATTTGGGTCACGGTGCAGCGAGCCGTGACCCGAGAGAGCCTTACTCCTGATGTTACCGGTCACATTCTTTGAGCCAGGGAGTGTACGAACTTTGCATAAACAAAATGGCCTCCAGTATCTGGTTCTTTCATATCGAGGCAACAGAGATCGCAGCCATGGGCGAGAAGCTCGTTGTAGGTCTCGCAGTGCTGCACGGTGACAGTGAGTTACTGTCCTTCCCAGGCTTCCGGACAAAGCGCCTAGAGAGTGCGACTGGCAACGCAGCTGTTCTCCCAGTCCGTGGGGACCGGCATCGCCACCTATCTTCCTCGTCGTGGGGCGCAGGCCGAGGCAGTACTCACCACAGCCCGGTAGTTCGACACCAACAGCCGCACGCCTTACGACGCGAAGCCGGAGCGCTGCGGCTACGGCATCACGCTGGCAGCAAAGGTGGCACAGAACGGGGCCCTGGCGGAGATGGAGAAGCTGGTGCATGGGATGTTTACACGAAGTCATCCTGACGGCCGCGTGGCGCTACTCCCCTTTCAAAAAGGCATGCTGCGGAGTATAACGTCGCTCCGCGGCCTGTACGAAGAGCTCCAGCGAATTACTCCCGCCTTGGTACACATTCTGACATCACATCTTAATCAGGATTGCTTGGAGAATTACTTTTCACAGATCCGTGCTCTTGGCGGCACCAACACGGCACCTGACGCGGTGGAGGCGCGGTGGAGGGTACGAGTGCTGCTGATGGCGTCATCTCCAATGGTAGTTGCCAACAAGCAAGGCCACGCCGTTCGACTGGAGCCAGACACAGCTTTCCTTCGCACAGGCCAGCGTCTAGACCAGCCAGACAACCTGACAAACGAAACTCTGCAGGGTCTCCAGATCCAGGTAGTATTGCTCACCATTGTTTGAATGCATTACCGTTGTTTTCCGATAATGGTAAAAATATCACCGAATTCCAGTAGTGCTATTGCAAAGAAACGGAGCTCACTACATAGAACACGGAGAGTCTGACGGAACGCTGGGTGGATCCGCATGGAATATTTCGGAATGATTATTTGTGCCTCATCCCTCAATTGGCCCGGTTCGATCACATGTTTAAATGTCACGTACAAAACATAAGCCGTAGATATCGACAAGGTGCACGCAGCGCAGCGCTCGTCGGCCGTTGACCGTCCCTCTTACGCGCTCGGATTACGTCACGCTGGACCACGAAAAATGTTGAGGTGTATAAAAACAAGGATGCGATAACAAAAGAATGGAGATGTCTGGGTCCAAAGCGCTTTGCTGTCGCAATGGCAAACAAAACTACTGACTTGCAATAGGGTCTGACTAATGCACCTGTCAGGTGCGTCGAAATGACTGCGTTTCGTTGTGTCGCAGATCCGGGATCCAGCTGTGGCGGAAGCGGCAGCGCATGCGGACGACGTGGAGGCCGCCTACCAACACGCAGCTGCGATCCCTCCAGTGCCCGTCCTGGAAGAATTCGAAGAGGACGACGGGGTCAACGAGTCGGGCGAAGGCAAGCTCAATGGCGGTGACGGGGAAAGAACCGAAAATGGCCCCCGCTGAGGCGCCGCCACGGACGAGGTCAACATCGAGCACGAGGCGCTGGCCTTCGTTGCCGGCTTCGTGGCAGCCAAGTGCAAGCACCACGATCCAAGCATGGGATTGTCGACCCGAGAAGCACCACCCAGCTGTGTGTCAGACACCCGGATACGCACCATTAGTCGGGGCGGCCTGGTGTTACCGTCACCGGCCTGGATGAGCGTTGTCGAGGCTTTCGAGGTCGTTTTCCAGCTCGTGATGGGCCGAGGCATGGACCGAGACATTGGTATTGTCGACCGCCTCACTAAGCTTCTGCTGAAAAAGTTTTCTGCGTTGGACAAGCGGATCGTACGGAAGCCGGTGACGACTCGCATCCATCTCCGCCTCAGATGGCTCAATTAAGCTGGGGCTGAGCGGGCTGCTGCCAGGCGCGCAGCCGAACAGGTGCGACAGCATGTGGACAGCACGATGCGAGCATCGTTGTGCTTATGTGAACATACGTTGGTGAGCTTGAATGAGCGTCGTTGTGCCTTCTTTTTTTGTTTGTTTGTATGCTTGTGTGTCCGAGACATAGACGGCTCTTTCGCAGAGGACGATTTGGGTTGTTTTAGACAGGTTATCATGTCGCGTATTTCTAGAGTTAAGCTGAACAAGTCTATAGTTGTGTTCTCCGCACTCCACCCCCCTGTTTGCTTTATGTATTCGCCAAGTGTGCACAATGGAGTGCATGTTGTGCGCAAGAATCGCTTTAAATAAGGGACGTTTAATTAGGAGTCATACGGGTGTACAACGCATTGGCAGGGTAGCGTGACTGATCTGACATTGATAAATACCACGCACCTCGACCTTCGGAGGCTTCGTAGTACAGTTGACGCAATATGCAATGTCCACAATGCCCTATGTTCCACCAGGCAGCACACCACTTCCGTTGTTTCAATCTGCCAACATCGCACACCAGTGCAACCCGGCGCGTCATTATGTATAGTGCTGAGGTTCAACGCGACAGGTCGGATGATGATCCTGGTGCCGCGTAGTTCCTCCTTTGGCAGTCGCTGGAGCTTGTGCAGGTTCGTCAGCCCGGATTTGAACAGCTGTGGGCTGGCCAATTTCAATGCATTGCCATAGACTCAATGTTAGGTATCCTCAGCGAGTGGGAGTGACATGGCACATGGGCTCCCGGTTCCTAGGCCTATGTTCGCTGTTATTAACCCAGCGTGGTAACAAATCCCTCTTCCATATTTCCTCATCGCACTTCTTGAAGTGCCCTGCGGCGACCACCAGATGCATTTGGTTGCAGGCATACCGGTGTGGCAGACGCGAAGGTAACGCAGGTGGGGCGGAGGCTGCGACTGTGACGTCACTGTAATGGCCAGGAAAAAGTGCGGGAAAAATCCCCGGATGATCATACCTCATTACACGGCCTTGCGCCCGGCTATGGGCCCCTTCGGAGCCAATGTACCCCTTCGGGGCCCAAGGGGGGGGGGGCATGGCCCCGTGTCCCCCCCTCTGGATCCGCCCCTGTGACCCAAACCAGCATTTTTCCTACTGAGCAGATGCAGCCTATAACTCACCCCGAAGTGATTAACTCATGAGCTAATTCACAATTCAGCTTGTGTTGAGCGCAGTTCTGGCTAGCATGTCTATATATGTGTCTGAAATCCTGCACTTTAGCACATGGTCAACTAGTTATGTTGATCACATCAGACAAAGTGGCAACATTTTGGCATGTTAATTGTGTTCTTGACAAAGATTTGGTATCCCATGTCTGACATTACAACTAGATTTGGGTTGAGTCGTAAGTTGACATCATGGATGAGAACTCAACTTCTTTGGAATACGTATGCTAGCGATATGAATATATATATATATATATATATATATATATATTATATATATGTATGATCGTCTCTTCTCTCTTCTCTCTCTCTCTCTCTCTCTCTCTCTCTCTCTCTTCTCTCTCTCATCTCTCTCTCTCTCTCTCTCTCTCTCGCTCTCTCTCTCTCTCCTCTCTCTCTCTCTCCTCTTCCTCTCTCTCTCTCTCTCTCTCTCTCTCCCTCTCTCTCTCTCTCTCTCTCCTCTCTCTCTCTCTCTCTCTCTCTCTCCTCTCTCTCTCTCTCTCTCTCTCTCTCTCTCTCTCTCTCTCTCTCTCTCTTTCGGTATCTTTAATGTTCATTCTTGTTTGCGGCCAGTGCATCAATTTGTGTCCGTTGGCCTCCAAGAACGGGAGAGATTAAACAGCCGCCAAAACCTGTTGACAATCCTATGCTCCGAGCCTATGGCATTAATCAATATGCAACGATCACCATTTCATGCCGCTTGGTCGACAGCTTGTTTTTCCTTAGGACATGGTGACCTTCGGATAGGTCAAAGGTCACCAAAATTCCAAAACGTGGAAAAATCGGCCCGGAAACATCCCTCTACAAGCGGATGGAGCAGATACTACTACAAAACTTTCACTTAGTGATGCGCCATTGTTGGAATCCTCTCTTTTCAAAACATGGTGATGGTTGGTTTGGTCAAACGTCACCAAAAACGTCCGACACCTCCAATATTGGCTGCAGACACCCCCATGTTCCGAGCCTATGAGACCGATCGGCACGCAACCTTTACCGCCTCTGCACAGTCGAATTCTGGCTGCATGTCGGTGTCGCTACGGACGTGAGCCATGTTTGGATGTGTTTTGCGCTGGTGCGGGCCATGCTTTGCGCCGCTGCCGCTGCACCTGGCTTCAGCTGTGCTCCGTGTCAGCGTCTAGCCATGTAAACGCCTGCACAGGCGTGAGCGATGCTCCACGTCCCCGCCGACGTACCATTATGGCATGCAAAGAATGTACACCCAAGTGCATTGTTTGTCAGTTTACGGTTTTTCACTTTCAAATTCGCAATACTGATCCCGTCATACGTCCAGATTGTATGTTTGCGGTCGGTCCAAGTCGCTCATAATCTAAGATGTTTTTTTTTCTTCTCAAAAATAGGCGCGTGCGGAATAAATCCAAGAGGCAACGACGAAAGAAGGTAACTTCCGCGATAAACAACGAAACAGCAGAAGTTCTTTCCCTACGCCGATTCAGTTAACGTCGAGAGCATGTCCGCAACGCGCCGTTTTCATTGGCTCCCGGTTCAAAATGTCACCATTGGGCGACAAATGTCACTTGTCTCGTTTTTCGTTCTATTTTCCCCTAAGCAGCAGAATTGTATGAAAGGGCATATATGCATGAAGGATGGGTGATGGCTTAACCATGGAAAGTCTCCAGGAATTTGGATGTGAACGTGGCAATGGAATACCTCTTACAACTACAATGTCAGTGATTCTGACGTCAACAAAACGTTCCATGATAAAATCAAATGATGACGTATTGAGGAGCGCTAGTTATCAAAACATGACATCCTGTTGTTGAGAACAGTCTTCCGCATTTAAAAGCATGCCAATAGCTCTAAGTGAGTATTTTCATCGTGTATCAGACTTGTCTCAATATCTTCCAGTAGGAAACAGTCCTCTTAAGCCTTCGTGTTTGCGGTGATGCAACATCACCTGTACAAATAGCAGAAGGCAATTGGAAGGCTCAAGCGCTAACCACAGAAAGCAAGCAATGGTAGACAGTTTTGGATCCTACCCGGAGGACTATGCATTGAAAAGGTATCTAATGCAGCTTTTACTCAAACGTTTTTGGACCGGCACAACGCCACGTGGCGGTAGTTAAGGAGCGCTCTCGAAAATTGGTTCACATGTCTCATCGTCGGATTATTTGGCACATGAGAGGTTTCGTGGACCAAGAAACCTAATTTTGTCTGAGTGGAGCACAAAAGCTACTTTTATTTTGCGCTCACGACACAGTCACGACACCAGGATTCAGCAGCTGGGTCGACGCCACGTCACGTCGACCGTCCACCGGCGTCACGGTACGCGTACGCCCGCACCTGGGCGGCACCGTTGCTCGCGCATCACCGCGCTCTTTCGGTGCCGAGCCGCGCTAAACACCGCCGGAGGCGTGCCACACGACGACCGGCTCAGGTCCGCATCGCGGTCACAGGTGGTGTCTGGCGATGCCTCCAGCCGGTACAGCTTGGCGGTGGGTCGGCGAGTGAGATTTCCGCGGAGCAGAATTGCCGCGGCACGACAGCGGCCATCCGGTCTTTTGATGAGCGAAGCCACCCTGGCCGAAAGTCACGAGCCGCGAGGGCCTCCGCCGTGGACCAGCATGACCTCGCCAACCGCCGGCAGACGGGTGGGTCGGCCTCGGGGCTGCTCCAGCACCGCAGCACCTGCAGACATTCAGTCAGCCAGTGTCGGATCAGGCAACCCCGACACAGGTCCACGGCTTCTGCAGGCCCTGTCAAACGTAGCGGAATCATTTCAGTACTCTGGCTTCGCACCCGCTCGAGGTGAATGACACGAAACGTAACACACACGTGAGCATTAGTGCCTAGATCTTGTGTCTTCGTCAGCGTACAAGGGAACGGAATAGTCGGTCACCAACATCCAGAATGGCTCTGACATGGCTCTGACCTGGAATGGTGGCAGAAGGCTCTCCACATACCTATGGAGGAGTCCGTTGTGGCACCGACACCTACTGCGTGTGCCGACGACCCTGTGTATGGTTCTCCTGTGAATGAAATACTCTGCAGAGAACAGAGCAAGGGTGACGCGGACGCCTGGTGCAAACATCGACGATGTCCCTCGTCCACCATCAGCGCTGTGATGTGACTCCACTCGGGCACAACCACTACAGGCGGCTCGTCGGTCCTCGTTGTGGCCTAAAGCGCTCCGTCCCCATCCACACGGGGTCTCACCTTCATTAGCGGCGAACCCACTGGCAGAAGGGAGCCATCTCTCAGCGACTCCAGCTCCCGCGGGGCGCCCGACGCAGTGGTAAGTGGCAGAGGGTGCAGGTCCGAAGCAGTGATCGGCAGGTTCCGATCCGGCCCGGGGGATTACGTATTGCAACGGCATTACAACTTTGACTTAACGTTTCTGAACCGGTGCGACACACAACTCCACGTGATGACATTTCAAAGATCACTCTGGAGAAGTGGCTCACGTGTCTCGTCTTCCGGTTAACTGGATGAATTTAGGTAGGTGATTTCACGCTCAGCCAAACATATAGTGGGGGCACAAAACAATGCCTATTTATTTAAGTGCGATCCATTGTCCCCTTGTCCGAGGCGCTCCTCATGTCCGCTAGGTTCCGTGGAGTGCCGTGCTTCCGCCGTGGGACAAGGACACACACCAGTTCGGAGGCCTGACTGTGGTGCCTGTGGTGGCGCGGCTCCGTTGCCGGCGGCTGCTGCTGCGCCTCCGGTGTCGGCTGCGCGGGCGCCGGCTGCGCACCAGGCGCCGCCCTCGCCCGATCCACCCCTGTCACTCTGGACGCGCTCATGCCGGTCCCGGTGCCGGCCGGGCCCACGTCCCAACTGCAGCAGCTGGGGCCTGACCGAGATGCCGCAGGGGCCTGACTACCGGCAGCGAACACCAGCCAATGCCAACGACAGGAGATTCGCAGGCTGTTCATTATTGAGGGGGAGCCCCTCCCCTTCCCCTCTCCGGAGGAGCGCGTCTGGTCCTGGGGCGCGTCCTGCTATTCCTGATCGTGGTCCATCACATCGAGCAGCGCTCGCCTCTGCGCTGTGGCCGCCGTCCAACGGACGAGCTGTGTCCTGCGACTGACGGCGGCACCCGCGGCCTGTACCGGCTCTCGTCTGCACTGTCGACCGTCTCGGCGTGGAGCCGTCGACTGTGCCACCAGCCGGCCGTCGAAGCTGAGGGTCCGCCCGGCGCCCACGCGACCGCCGCCGGGTCTGCTGCGGCTGACTGTCCGGTCCGGCACCGGCCGCCGATGCCGACCCCAACCGGTGGCGCCCGGGCCCGTCAGGTACTGGCGCAGCTCGTCCAGGTCATCCCGCGCCCGCACCACGTCTACCGACCGGCTCTACACGCCCGACACGGCTGTAGCCTGGTCCACCTCACTGTTGGCGCCGTGCCGTGTCGCGACGTCCGCCGTCCTTCAGCCTGCACAAGGTCGGCCAGCATACGGCACGAGGTGCACGGCTTGGCCGAGAGCGAGGCCGCCTCCACCAGCCCACACCTGCGTTCCGAATCAGCCGTCCTGGACCGACCGGCACCAATGGCACGGGTTCTCGTCAGACCCGACTGCTTCACTGCTGTCAGCCGGATCAGGCCGGCGGCCGGCAGGCGACAGCGGCGGGCTCAGTCGGGCCACCGTCACGGCTTGGTCGGCTGCTCGGCCGCACTCGATGCCGCTTGCTGCCCACTGCAGCGGCCCATGCATGCGATACTTCAGCAGGCACCACTGCAGTCGCCGCCGCCGCCCGCCAACACTCGTTCGTTGTTCATGAAGTCCACCTAGAACAAGAGCGGAGTAAAGCCCCCAAAAAAGTGGGGGAAGGCCCGGTGCAGGGCCGACAGAAGGCACACAAACCGTTCGCCGCATGCACAGGAAAGCGCAAATAATTCTTTTTAGGAAGGTTTTGTCAATGACCAACACCACCAGAGTTGCCGCACTCAAGCAGAACCAACTAATGACCGCACAAATCGAGAGACCAGACCGGAGCAAAGCGGAGCCTATCGTCACGGGTCCACCCACAAGCAGTGTACAGCACGCTCGGCTAGCAAAGACGTCACGCAGTCGTGAATCCAGAGCCTTGGCAAGGGGGGGGGGGGGCGCAGGGTTGACGAAGGGGCCCTAATAGTGGAAATTTCTCCCCCCCCAAATCGCCTAGATATGTCCCGTTTGTCAATGAGAGCTGCTCTTCGATATTTTTCATTCTCTCTCTGTTCTTGACAAAGAAGCCAGAAGTGACCGCGAGATAAATTTGGACTGCATTTTCTAATGTATTAACTAAAGAAATCATGCGTAAAACGAGTTCATCACATAACGCGTCGGTACTACCCTATTTTACAACGGTCCATTGGACTCTTTCTAAACTGATAGAACTAAGAACCTTCGTCATAATTCTCATCCGGGTTCTGCAGAGGCCCGCGAATGTAGAGTGTATATCAAAATGGGTTAACATTTTGTGTTAACTTGGCCAAGCCATGTTTATCAGGAAGTGTTCAAGATTTAGTCAAAATCGTTTAGTTACACGAATTATGTACGCAGTTTTGAGCATGCACGCTCGCAAACCTTAGTAACAAAACCTCCCCGCGAGGCGTTGCAGTCTCCGTAAGCCGCGCAGCGTCGGACCTGTGGCTAATACTAAGCCGTGGCCAACGAGTGGACGAAAATGATGGCGCATCTGAAAGAAGTACCTTTGAACGCTTTGGGACATCACTGCGTACATTTGGAGGGCAGTCCGGGCATATATTTCATAGGTGCGATTTTTGGATCGATGTTAAGAACAGCCTGGCCTGTGCAGCACCGCAAGATGGCGCTGGCGGTGGAACTGGGGCGGTAAATATAGAACATCTACTTTTCATGTTGCTGTAACTGTTCATCTATCAGGAATACAGCCTCAAAGGTAATGAAGGGTAGGCCCAGTGTTTTCTTTGCACGCTGTGAATTTATGTTGAAGGACATTCGGAACCATTATTTTACGACGGTCGTTCTCGCGCGGGGTGCGTGGTGTTACTTCCAGTGGCCAACGCCATTCCATTTCCCGGAAACTGCAACCCAGACCATCGCTGTCCTCGCTCCCGAGATTTCGGGCGCGCAGGCTCAAACCTTTTGATGTTATTTGTTTCACTAACCAATTCTGCAAAAAAAAAGTTTCTCAGGCAAACGTAGCATGGCCTGGCTCGTTTTTAAACGCGTTTCGACCCACTGTTTTCAACACAAATGAAATTCCTTGTGTCTTTCCGGGCAAGAAGGTCTGCCGAGTAGAACACTAGGACCCACATTATAGCTCCCGGTCAGGAGCTGAAGGGCCGTTCCGTTCCACCGCGGGGTGTCTTCCGCCGTTCTGCTTCTATCATTCTGCCCGTGCTGCCATTCGGGCACCACGGGGTGGGATTTCCTTGTCGATCCGGATGCCCTTAGAGGGATATCATATCACATTTGTCCCTTCCTGACGCTGAGGTGGTCCAAAAGTTGGCGCATAGACTCCAGCTTGGCTTAATGGACCCATGCTGGAGTTGGACTGCAGGGACAGCCGCTCGGTACTGGCTGGCACCGGACTGGCACCGGACCCTTGCATGGTCTCAATGTGAACACGCGTTACAAACGTTATCAATCATACGTTAATCAACAATCATACGTTACAATGTTTCTTTTCATTGTTAGAGGGCCCCGGCCAGCGCAAGAGGTCCTCTGTCATTCGGGGTTCCGTCTCCGTTCCTGTTGAGCAGATGTTCCGCTGACTGACTCGAATCCGCTTGTTAACGCAGAACACCGTGTCAGGCACTGGGCCTCTGATAGGTACAGGAGTCCCGTATTGTTGCAGGGGCTGTGACCAGCGCAAATCGCCGACCCGGCCTTGACCCGGCTTGGGAAATGGGCCCCAGGAGATCAGACCGACACAGAGCCGACTGTCTGGTGTTGGTGATCTCTGGCCGAAATAAAACGCTCTGACTCGCGGGTCCCAAATCAGTACAAGGGACTCTCTAACTGGCATTTCAGATCACGGTCCTACGGGCGGGGTACGAAATGTGACCTACAGCCAGCTCTTCGGGCCCCTCAGCCTTCCTATCGGACCATTGATCTTTGGTCCCGAGGATCCCTTCGTGCCCCCTCGGACCTACTCAAGCAAAGCCTGTGACCGACTTGGGGCCACCAGATGACACATGACACCCTTTTAGGCACTGTGGACCCCTGGCCGACGAAGGGGCCCCATTCATTGTTTCAGGGCCCAGACAATCGTGAGTTGTGGCCCCCTGCCTTGCCCCAATTTGGCAAATGGCCCCCAGGGTTCAGAGTGACAGGGATCCAACTGTTCGGTGCTCGTAATCTCTCGCCGATCGAGACATCCGCATTGTTTCAGGGATCCCCAAACGGTGCAAGAGGACCTCTCACTGATATTTTAGGTCACGACTCTGCGGGCCGCGATTCTTTATGCCATCTACAGCCAGTCCTTCAGGTCCTTATACCCTCCAACCGTTGATCGTTGGCTCCACTGGGCCGTCCGGGCCCCTCTTCGGGCCTCATCGAGCACTGCCCCTGGTTGGCTCGGAGCCCCATGGAATACAGGAACCTATGGTAGTTACCGCGGGACTCTGACAGCTGCAGGGGTCCCGACTATTATAAATCGCTGTCTCCGGCTTTGTAGCTGATTATGAAGCAGGCCCTTAGGCCAAGCCGACACAGAGCCGAGTGTGCGGTACTGATGATGCTTGACCGACATATCGGCCCATATCGACCCAGGGGGCCCCTGATGAGCGCGCAGAGCCCTCGGGATGGCATTGAAGTGCCAGGCCCTGCGGATCGGACCCCTGAATGCCACCTCCGGTCAGCATTTTGGGCCCTTTGGGCCTTGAAATTGTACCCTTAATCATAGGTCCCGAGGGGCCCATTCGGCCCCTCGGGACCTACGATTCTGACCATCTATAAGACTTGATCATCCACTTAAGGACAGGGGAAGGCACGTGTCCATTATGCCCCCCCCCCTTGCCTGGGCTACTGATGTCATGCAACGTACAGCAACTCAAGCGTTCAATTCAAACTCCATTCGCTTGGTGGCAGCAAGCGCCACCTATATCAATGAGTTGCGCCTTCCGTCGCTGGTGGCAGGAGCATCGGCGGTTTGTGTGTACTGCACTGGTATGGATGTCTGAATGTGTATGGATTGGTTCATTGACTGACATACTCATTATAATTTGTTTGTCGCCAGATTCGTCAAAAGTAACAGCCATGGCTGATGTTAAAAGCAGTTGTTGATAGTTTAGGGTTCTGACAACGCCGGTGTTTCATTCTGCCTGTCGGGTACCGCTGTGAGCTGGGTCTACCCCGTGGTGCTTGGGTGGTTATCACACGTTTGAATATTCAAATCATGTTCGGTATTTTTCATTTACTCGGCATTAACGCATACGTGGTATGGAAATTGCTTCCATTGTTTCCAAAGGCGTACCAATTTAGTGAATATTTTAGCTGCATACAAACGTGACATAATGACGTCGACGCAAAACTAAGAAGCACGCAGACATAAAGTGCACAAATTTACTAAATATGGGGTTATTGTGGGATAGGGAATTCAAATCTGTTTGCCCTAATTTACGAATTATGTGGGTAAGTAACAGGCGCGCATGTCTTCAAGCCTGCGGAAAATGTTGGCCGCGAGAGAGGATCCCTAGCCACTTACCCTGCTCCTCGTCAAACACAAAGTTCTCTTAGGACAGTTTTGTTGTAATTAATCGCGCAAAGGAACACAGTTGGAGCCAGTATTGCGCAGTCTCGTACAACATCGATTCCGTGCTCTTCAATATACTCAACGTTTGTATTGGAACAGGCGAGCAGTTACGTTGTACTTTAGGGGTAAACACAGAAGTAAGGGCCATTTAATCTCGTGGTGAGTTAAAATGTGCATCATGTTTTAACTCACCACGGACCTAAGGCTAAGCGGCTCTGGTCTCTGAGGTACACGCCCGCGAAAATGGAGAAAGGTGTACCGGGAGAGTATTCAAAGTCATCTCAGCATTCATGCCGTATAATATTGTCAT
>NW_023596193.1:0-45828 GCF_011947565.3 Pollicipes pollicipes
TAGATCTACCTTGTAATATCCTTCATAATCCTGCATACATCTATCGGATCCCCCCTAACTGCGATATTTCAGTGAATACAAATCTAATGCCCTAAATCTAGATGTTCTAGTCGCTTATCACATTTATCATCCTAGTTGCTTTTCGCTGTACTCTTTCCAGTCTACCTACATCTTTTTGAAAGCGTGGGGACCAGACATGTACACAATGCTCTATGTGTGCCCTGACATGAGCTAACTTCAACTTGTAACAACATTTCTACTCTTGTAATGGACGTTCCTGGTTATAAGTCCCAGCATCCAAAGTGCCTTGTCTTAGCAGCCCCACATTGTTTTTCAACCTTAAATCCCTATAAATTATAACCCTTATGTCCTTTCCTTCCTTGACCTGGTCTAACTCTCGGCCTCCCATTTTATAGCTAATACCCTCACTGCTGAAACTACCCAAGCGCATCACCCTATATTTATCATAATTGCATGACATCTGGCACAGAGAACACCATGTCACTTGTTTATTCAATTCGAGTTGAGTTTGGGTCATCTGATCAGCATTATTCCACAGCCCTACCAGTGTAACATCGTCAGCAAATTTTAGCACCTAATCCCTGATTCTATCTCAATACCATCCACAAAAATATAAAGAGCAAAGGGCCCAACAACCGACCCCCTGTGGAGCCCCACTTTCTACCCGCTCCACTGAGATTTTTTACCATTGAGCACTGCTTCTCTGCTTCCTATCTAGCATTAATCTAGCAATCTATTCAGTGCCGCAAAAATGATATGAAGAGGAAATATGGATAATTTGATAACAACGCTTGGTTTTCTGATCCTGGTTTGTCACATCGGCTCTGCCTATTTCTTCATGGCTTATTTTGGCTTCGGGTGCTATCGGTGTGCCCGCGTTAAAGTACGCTTACCATGACATTAAGTATAAAGGCGTAGGAACGTTTCAAAAATGGAGGGGGGGGGGCAAGCTCAGGGCGTACCTCAGGAAACTTAGGGATGACTCAGTGGTTAACTTTACGTCATGGCCCACTGGTGGACGAAAATCATAACGGCTCGGATATATTCACCTTTAAAAACTTGAATCGGTTGGCAATAAAAGTTATGTGACGATAATTTTGAGCATGCGTACTCGCAACCGTTAGAAAACCTCGACTCCAGGCGTTGCAGTTTCCGTAGGCCGCGCGGCGTCCGCTCAACAGCTAATGCTGAGCTGTGGCCAACGGGTGGACGAAAATGATGACGCTTCCGAAAGAAGTACATTTGAACGCTTTAGCACATCAAATCTTACATCTACAAGGCAGTCTGGGTGCATATTTTACGTGTGCGATTTTTAGGCTGATCTAGACCGGATTGGCCCTTAAAGTACCTAGAAGTGGTGCCGAAATTTGGTGGTGGAACTGGAAGAGTAGAGGTAGATTCCCTAATTTTCGTGTTTCTGTAACTATAAATTTGTCCAGAAGACAGACTAACACGGCGCCCTCCGTCTGATGGCACTTGCAATGTCCGAAGTCGTTCGGTTTTACGGAGACTGCAACCCAGACCATCGCTTGCCCTTGCTTTTGAGGTTGCGGGCGGGCATGTTCAAACTTTTCGATGCACTTTTTTCACCAGCCCATTCTGAAAAATGAGCGTTGATAGGCAAACATGGGGTGGCCTTGTTCGTTTAAAAAAACATTTCGTCCTACTCTATTCAGCAATAATGAGACCTCAACTCTATTCAACAATAATGAGGCCCCTTATTTTCTTTCCGCGCAAGGGGCCCCTCGAGTAGAACATCAAGGGCACATTACCGGTTCCGGTCAAGAGCCGGAGGGCCACGCCGTCCCATCGCAAAGCGTCTTCTGGCTGTCATTCTAGCGACACAGGGTGGGATCTCCTGGTCGATCCGGTGGCCATCGGAAAGATATATCATATCAATTGTTCCCTTCGTCACAGGGGAGGCCTTCTGAACCACGCAGTTGGCCCCGGATTTGGTCCTCCATCTGGAATTTGGATCCATTTGGAACCACGCAGCCACATTGATGAACCACCCCCCCCCCCTCCCCCCCCCCATTAAAGCCTGATTGATGCACGAACCCCCCCTGATCGCCAATGGAGGTCCAATAATTGTCACACAGGCTCCAGTTCCGTGTCTTTCTTTTTTTCTCCGGAGATATTGAGGAATCCCTGAACCAAAGACTGTAGATGAAGTGGGGTCCCTAGGCTTGAATTAACATGGCTAATCCATGTTCGCCTTAAAATGTTCAAGATTCAGTCAGAATTGATTACTGATAAAAAACTACGCAGTATGGTTTGAATATACGCGCTCGTCAAGTCACAGCAACAATAGGCTGAACGCCCGGCGTTGCAGTCTCCATAGGCCGCGTGGGTTTGGCTTTGCGGCTTGTGATACTAAGAGGTGGTCAATAAGCAAACGAAAAAGATGACACATCTTGAGGAGATGGCTGGTGAACTAGGTAAATCGGCATGTATACATAAATGTGGTGCAAAAGTAAGCTAAACATAACCTTAATCTCAAAAGTGTGGGGGGGGGGAGCAGTTAACACTGCTGCGCCCCCCCCCCCACCACCACCATGCCATGGCCCATCCGCCCCCTCGCCCCTGTTCCTACGCCCATGATTAAGTATCCTATTTCCGGTCGCAGCCCTCACTATGGAAGACAGTTGGTTTGGACACAAATGTTGCTGACCAGCCCCAGTTTGCCGTAAAACCATGTGACCCACCGAGCTTGAGGCAACAGGAGATGGAGGACCAAATGCTGTATGCCTCCGTAAATGTTGCATCAGTAAGAGAGGTGATAAGCCATCGAAATTAAAGCGAGTACACCAGTCCTCAAAAAGGAAACAGTTTGGTGTGAGGCGAGATTGCAAAGCTGACTAACATCAAATAAGAAGGGCGAAGACGTCCTGAATAGTGCGGCTATGTACACTTCGTTTTACTAATGGCTTCGCTTTTTGGCATATCGAAGCGTTCTGCGGCACCTGGTCATCCTTATGACAGGTCATTCCCTGCTGGCTAGCGAAAGGACTAGCGACTTTATATCAAAGAATTAGACTAGATGAGAGCGTGCGACCTTGGCCTTCCCTGCTGCCGCACACTCCTGAGCCAGCGTTGCCGCCGCAAACTGCCCATCCAGCACCACCACCATGGGCTGTTCGACCAGAGTCGCCGCCGCCAGCTCCTCAGTGATAGTCGCCTCCGCCACCAGCTCCTCAACCAGAGCCGCCTGCGCCGCCAGCTCCTCAACCAAGCAGCCACCCCTGTCAGTTCCTGAAGCAGAGCCGCCCTGCGCCGCCAGCTCATAGCAGCCACCGCTGTCAGCTCCTGAAGCAGAGCAGCCACTCAACCACAGTCGCCTCCATCGCCCCCTCCCCAACCAGAGCCGCCTGCGCCGCCAGCTCCACAACCAAGCAGCCACCGCTGCCAGTTCCTGAAGCAGAGCCGCCCGCGCCGCCAGCTCCTCAACCATAGCAGCCAGCGCTGTCAGCTCCCGAATCAGAGCAGCCACCGCTGTCAGCTCCTCAAACCGAGCAGCCCCCGCCAGCTTTTGGATCAGAGCTGCCACTAACTCCTCGATTAGAACCGGCCCCGCCAGCTCCTGCCGCGCCGGTTAATCACGTGGCTCAGGCAGCTTTGCCGATTATGTACCTTTATGGTTCACCGCACGCCGAACGGAAAGTGGATTCGGCTTAAGTGGCAGAGATGGCAATAAGATCCCTGCAACATCGCGAGATTAGCGTCATCGCCACCAACAAACGGTACCCTCACCACGTCAACGCGTCGTTTTTTAACATCCGTACAGTTCCCATTCAGGATCACGGCAGTACGAGTCCATGTCTACAATCAACCGTACATGAGCGTAAAATGGACACTCACAACATGCAAGAAAATGGCACAGTTGGAAATCGCAATCACTGGAGTTTGAGACTAAAGGCCATCTGTGAACATCATGACACCCCCCCTTCCCCTGGACACTGAATACGAAATTGCCGCGCACCACCATGTGGCACTCATCCCTGTACCACCGCTGGGTTTCGCCGCTATCCATTGAACGGATCTTTCACGTGGTGTCAAAATTTTGTGAACTGGATGGGGGGGGGGGGAAGGTGAGAGAGTTAGTGAACGCATTGATGGCGTGGCTGAATTAGGTGATGGCCATATCGTATGGACGCTTGCGTATATATATTGTAGTAGTTCCTTTTGTATATCTGAATACCAAAACATTCAGAACATAACTAGCATACTGACCGCTCGAACAGCTTTCAAAAGCAATGCCTGCATCTACGTCTGTTATTTGGTCCTGTGGAAGCTCCAAAACGAAATGACATAGACATTTGTCCTTTTCCTTAATGATAACAAAGGCGGTTTACCGTGTGCGGGAAATATTACTTGTCAATATGTAGTTAACATTCAACAGCAGACGACAATGGTAGATGAATTCTACATCAAAACCCGGGTTGGTGTTTACGAAAGAGCCAACGCGATGGCAGGACCTGGGTTCCGGTGTGAGAGCTGCTAGAGTGAGAGGCAGGCGACGCCATGTGGCCTCACCAGATGAGTGCGTCGCGAAGGTCCAATGACAACAACATTGGAAACCTAGAAACCAGCGCCTGGTATTTGTGAGGAACCAGTGGGAGTCAGAAAGCCATATTTGTATCTGCGAAAGAACCAGCATGGACCAGGAACCAGAGCACGATTTTTGTAACAAAGAACAGCGATAGGATTCGGGAACCAGGAGTGGGGTTTATGAAAGAATTAGCCGAATTCTGGATCTGAGGTCCCTTTTTAAGGGGAATTGAGAACCAGAAACTGACGTCGGGAACCAGGCACACGTCCGTCTAAAACCAGGTCTAAAGAAAGAACGAGGTCTTCGAACGCCCAACACAAGGTCTAAAGAAAGAAAGCACGAGATTCGCGGCGGACGCCGCCGCTGTGCGCCGCCGCCATCCATGGGCGTTTCTGTTGCTCGCGGCCGTCCCAACCAATGGCTCGATATACATTTTCAAGGGCGTGCAAAGAGGCCACCTGAGCGCCTCAGGGCACATTGTGCATAGTTCGATCGTGAAGGCTCCAAGGCTGGCTTCTTGCCACGCGCGTTCACTGAGTGAGCGCGGATGGGCCTGGGTAAGAGGGACACAGAGTTGCGAGATAGCACAACCCATTGGATCCACGGGGCATCTGGGTGTGTTGCAGATACAGCTTCGGGGTGTCGGTAGAAGACACCCTTCTTTATGCTAGGTGGCAGATCCTAGAAACATAGTTTTTGTTTTAGATCCCTTTGGCTTTTTGCTTTTTCTCCGAGTTGACTTAAAACCGTAAAAAACTTGTTGTTACTTGAAATGTTTTCCGATCTGACATTCCCCTTCGACTTTCTCCTATTTGACTTCAATACCCCTGTAATTCGTGTCGTTTGAATTGTTTTCCAAACTAACTTGTATCTCTGTTGACTTTTACCCCTTCCACTTTTTCGGATTTGACATTCAAGGGAATGTTCAACAGTTGAGAATTTTGAAGCAAACATCAGACACGATGAAATTAGCTCACTGATAACTACTGGAATGCTTTTAAATAAAAGCGGTGCTCTAGACAACACAATTCTCTGCTGACTAGATATGCTCGTCAAAGTCCCATTGTCTGTTTACATCATCGTACGTTGCACAACATTGATCGACAGCCAATTAACAGCTCTTATATCAGGAAATCTTGCTCGCGAACGCCAAATGCGAACAAATCGACAGTTACATAGTTTTTGGTCTTGATTGCCACATGGCGAACGGAATGACAAGGTTTGAATGACGTTATAATGTTGTCAACGATGCCTGGGTGGCTTTGAAATGGTCCACTCTAAATGGTCTTGACATCTAAGCGGGCGTGTAGCTCAGAAACTAGTACGACTCAGGTCTTAGAACAGCTGGGCTGTGAACTGCACCAAATGGTATTCAAGATGGCTGATTCAATTTAAATCCCATACAAATGTGGAACGTTTTCTTAGAGCAAACTTTGGTTGAATTTGTTAAATTATATTCGCTTTGTTCTTTTGTTTATTAAATCAAATTTTTGTTGAAATTGTTAAATTGTATTTGCTTTGACCTTTTATCCATCAAAACTTTCCCCGATACTATTTTTGTTCCTGTCGACTTTTATTCCTTTCAGCTGTTTGCGTCAGAATTGTTTCATTCATTTCCATTCAGTTCATTGCCCGGGGCCCGTGTGAGAAACGTACCTTCGCGGGTCTTGTCAGCGATGATCTCCTGACCTCCACTGCGGACGTAGGCGGCGACCGTCCCGCCCACAGCAACCAAGCCCTCGAGCCATTCAGTGTGAGTCGGACGGAAGCATGGAGCCAAAAGTCTGCCCCGTCCCGTCTGCATTCCTTTTCGTTACGAACTCTACTACTCACACACCCTCTCCATGTAGCATGAGCTGTACGAGCTTTGACATTCCTGTGGGTATGGACTGCAAACACGGCGCGTGACGCCATGCAGATAGCCGTTTGGAGGCCAACTGAGGAAGGATTAACATGCCAGGAACAGGCATTTTATGAGAGAAGGCAAGGACAGAGGTGCCGTAAAATTGACCAAGGATAGGAACCAGGTAGCCCACACGTTATATAACAAGGACGCGACTGAATAAGCGTTCCAGCTTGATTATTAATACGTTTATTACTTAATGCTAAGATCAGTTTCAGCGCAACACAGTTCTCTTGTTCTGCAAATTTCGTGCCATTCGGTTGGAATTGCCGGAGATATGGGTGTAACAAAAAGCATCAACAAGCAAGTGGTCCGGGGGGAACCTTCACTAATACAAAGATGACGACGTAATTTCCAAACCAGAGATTGATAAATGCGACCAATAACTCATGCCCCTGGTAGATTCTTTCATTGAACGGTACCCGTTCGGCAGCTTTGTCTGGCTATGCTTGTAAAAAAGAAGCAGTGAACATACGAGCTACTCCGTTAGTAATTGCGCGGGTTAGTCTGAGGTGGTTCGCCACAGCACGTGACGACCCCACTATGTGCCACAACGCTGCCGCCGCAGGCGTACCTGCCTGGAGTTGCCTGCCTGAGTTGCCTGCCTGGAAACTGCTCCCTGCCAGCGAGTGCAACCGTGACGTCTCTGTCTGGAGCCCGCTGATCAACTTATGTAATGGCCTGCCAGCGCCGTCGCTGCGGCGGACCCCGCACTGATCGTAAGCTGCCGAGTTGCCCACTGACAAGGACAGCTTCTGTGGGATTGCGGTGGGTGATCACATGACGAATGAATGTAAAATGTAAGGCCCCTGAAGTATGTGGGTAGTCATTTGTCGAGATGTGGTTGCTGGGGATGCAGGTAATTTGAGCGACCGCACACATGGTGATGAGCAGTGGATATGCGAGATCACAAGTCTACATCAAACTGCAAGGCTTTAAGACAGCAATTGAAAATAGTCGGGCAAAGCCGTTTTATTAGCAATAGTTTTGCACGTTATTCGGGCATTTGTGCGTAGACGCGTGGGTCGGGATTTTTCGAATCAAAGTATTGGCGTCTTCGTGGGTTTACACTGCGAGAGATTAGTCAATACGCAGCTTGTCTGCGTCTACTCAAGAGCCCTGGTCACGTGATCGGTTGGCTGCCAGAATCGGTGTGATCGGACTCAGCGCCCTTGGCAGTCAGGGTTTTGGAAATCCGCGATGAGCTTGGTGGATTAAACACAAGGCTGCAATGATTCACGTCATGCCTATTTAAGCGTTTACCCATTACTATGTGCCGCTCGCAGGTAAATCAGTGTATTTACCGCTTATATTTGAGGTTGACACTAAGGGTAGCTACAGGTTTTGCTGGATAGGCTTCAGCCCTAACGCGTCACCGACCTTGCCCCGGGATGAGTTTTGCTCTCGTGCACGGTGGCACTACAATTGTAACACACTGCGAGTACGCTGCAGCGCTGCAACGGAGGGCACCATTCCATACGTGCCCGTGTTTGAACGTGGCAGACGGACGCTCCATGGCGCAACTCGGCTGCAACGGTGGGCGATCTTTCGCGCATGTGCCCGTGTTTAAACGCGGCAGCCGGACGCCCCTCACGGCAGCCCGGCTGCAACGGTGGGCACCCTTCCGCACGTGCCCCTGTTTGGACACCGTAGCCGGGCGCCCCATGTGATAGCCCGGCTGCAACGGTCACGGCAGTGGCCGGTTGATCCGGTGCTCCTCGCCACATACGGACTGGGGTCAAGAAAACAAGAATTACAGCTGGTACATTAACTTCATCCCAAACAAGCCTCCATCAGTTGGAAGGCTCCACGCTCTTAAGTCTCATCATGGCTGTTTTCAAAGCTTTCATACTTGTAAGCCGAACCTTTGGTATCACAGGAGTAAAGGCAATGTAGGTGTACATACAGTTATCTCCGATCCTACTGCTTGTGCACCATGCACAAACAGGTAAACAACACTATCCAATGGATAGTCAAGACTGCACTGCAGGTCAAGCGGGGTCCCCAGTCATCTTGATAAAGAAGCATCCGCATAACATGTAACCCATTCACACCGTACTAATTCCAGTTCAGAAGTGGCCTAAGCCTGCTGCTCAGCAACCATTTAACATGTAAACATCAGTTAAGACGCACATAAAAACCAGGGTTATACTTCACTCATGCTCTGAAAGTTAGTGTCATGTCTACTCCTGTCACAAGTCACGAAATGTCATGCTGTGGCTATGAATATATCACTCGGTTAACTAGTTGAAATGAATCGTAACGATTGTGGCCCTTTACACCATACCAAGATATCCTTCAAAGATAGCACAATAAGAGTGTAAAAGGAGGGGGTATCTTCGACGGTTACTCTAATGACACAATACAAACGTCTTCTTCCTATCCAATACTTGTGTGGTTGTAAAGCCTGCTTTTTCACCTTGTATTGGCGGTGCTGCTGCAGTACACTCTCCCAGCGACGGCATGGTGCATGGTGCTCCCGCTCCTGCCCGCGCGCCCCGGGCCGTCCCGACCGCGCCGCCCGGTCACGTGACACACCGCCGCCGGGTATGGGCAGACACACGCTGACCCGGGCCATGCGGCAGCCGACCGCGGCAGGCCCGAGCGCGCCACACGAGTGTCCAGCCTTACGTGATGACAGGATGACGGATGGAGTTGCGTGTGGAAATATCCGTGAAAAGCAAAAATTCATGGTGATGAATGCACGGGAAAGTGAATATGACATACTCTTAGCGGAGGGTTTGACACTTTGTTGTGCCATTGCCGTATGTCCTCTACCTCGTGGAAGTCAATGCACTGCATAAACAAGCACCCATAGGACACGTATAGCAGGAGTTATATACACTGCGCAGCACATATACAATAGCGTACGTCTAATCATATTAAACTCTGGTCTATGATGTACTGGCGTCTGGTACGTTTGCCTTGGTCTCATTTACGCCACCGACTGAACTCACCTTCAACATAACTGACCGTGCGCCGGGTTGAGCGAGCAGGCTCTGATCAATTTTAGTCACAACAATGAGTTCCGATTCAAATACAAGGCATGCAAAAGAGGAGGCGAAAACAAAAGCGTGCGCCATCTTAAGCCTTCCAGTTGCGAAGCATACCCGCTCTATGTTATACCGGCTCGACTACGCAAACCTGTAATCCCGACCGCGGCACCATATTTCCCTCATGCTCATCTGCATCGTTATTCCACCCATCGACGTCCTTGGGGGTGCACTCATGTCCACCGGGCTTGTACTGGCCTGCGGGGGCCGTCGTCGGCGTTTGGGTCTGTCAATGTCGGGTTCGATGACGATGGCGGCGAGTGAAGCGCTGGTCACCAGGAGACAGGGGAGCTGGTCCACCTCAAGATGCATTCGTTTCTGGCTTCCCGCACTTCCTTGCTATACATGCTAATGGGAAGCGACAGTGACTCGGTCACGTCTGTTCTATGGACTAGCACTTTGTGCACAAACGAGGGGAAATGACAACATCGCTTCGACAACTGAACCGTGATCAAGGCATATTGTGTGTGCTGCTGAATGTCGATAGGTAGGAATGAAGACAGAGCGGACAGGATGACGGCCAACCCTCGAAGAAGCTGCAGGCATACATTTCGAGGTCACCATTCCCACCGCCACCAGTCCGGGATTGGCGGAGCTTCTCGCCGGGATGTGACAGCAAAGGAGCCGGCCCGGCACAAATAATTCCCTCCGAATCAAACAATACTATTGGCTCGGCGGAGTCTGGGCAGCGAATGCAAACCACCAGACGCTGCAGGCGGTTGGCCTTTACAACAGGGGGCGCCCGCTGTCCACATCTGCGGGATCATGCGACGAGTGAAAACCGGCCCGTTGCAGCAAAAAAACCGGCCTCTTCCCGGATCTGGCATGACGGCGGCCCTATTTTTTAGTCTGACCGCCGCCTCAAGGGAAAGACTGCCGTCTCGGACGGCACTAATCAAGTTATAGGTCGCCGTCTGCCCGTCCGACGTGATGTACCGGGCGGTATCCGACGAGTGGCTTGTGGGTCAATGTGAACGGACCAGGGCAGGGGGCGGATAATGACGTAACTGGACTATACATAAATGATCTTGTATATACGCAGAATGGGCTGCGAAAGCGAGGCACGGATAGTTGAGTGACTAGATGGAGAGTGATCGCGTGTGAGTGTGGCCTCGTAAATACCGGTGACTTGCTTAGTTAGCGAGGGGGGTGATCATGAGGCCACCGCGAGGCGAAATGTTAACTTTGAAGTGATCAACGATCGCAGGCCACGGATTGGTCGGACGATCCACAAGGCCGGTGTTGGCAATGGCCGAACGTTGCATTTTACGTTGCGACACTCTCGTGGCCTGGCCTCCAGCCGGAGATGCCAGTTGTTGGCGGAGCGGATAATTGCACGTCGCCATTGCTTTCAAATCGGTCGGGTAAGACTTGCACCGGACTCGCAGACTTTCGTTCGATTTGCATCCCGCTGCGGCTTCTTTTTCAGGGGCCGAGCCACGCAGCAATGGTAGTGGCCGCGAAGGGTGACAGGGGCAGAACGCGCCCGAGAATCATGGCTCGGTTATGATCATGGTTCAGGAGGAGCCAGACGGCTGCAGTCCTGCTGCTATGGAAGTCAATGTTTGGAGGAAAGCGTGACTCGAAGACATCATTTCGTTTATTTTTGGCTAGGAGAAGGTCGATGCGTATTTTCCGTCTTTCACTAAACCTCAGGCATGGCGGTATGAATGAACGTGGGTCATGACGTGGCAGGGAACCAATTCGGACCGTCCGGGATGCAGGGTTACGCACTGCGGTAAGTGGACCGATGTCGGGGGAGGGGGCAACGCATATGCGTGCCAGGAATGAGCGGTGTGCTGTGGCAATGCTTGCAGTGAATTATTCGCGCCAGCGAATGAGGATGCTTGTATTGAATGTGGTGAGGTGCCGATCCCATGAGTTTGTGAAGATTATGTGTGGACGGGGGGTTTCCAGGGTTTATATCCAGCAGGCTCTGCTAGTGTAATTCATCGGTGGCGCGGGTTACCGGCCGATTCACCAGCCAAGCGATGAAGGTGAGTCGCCGTTTTTAACGACGCGGACGGCACAATCGTGCACGGAAAGACAACCGCTCATGGTGTCTGACGGGTCCTGCAATCCCGTCAATGCACGGGCTACCCATCTGCTGGACACCGCGCTCACTACACTGGAGGAAGTGTGCAGCTGGTGTGGACTGGCGCGCGCGCACGTCCGGGCTGCTGTCGATCGGCAGCCCGTCGCCGCAGGTGCGGCTCATGGGTCAGCCGATCCCTGTGATCGGCGAGCGGTGCTCGCACCGCTACCTGGGCCGACCTGTGGGACACACCAGGCTGTCGTGCCCGCCGTTACAGGTGCTGGCCGAGGCGGAGCAGGCCGCCCGTCTCGTCTTGAACAACGCGCTGGCCCCGTGGCAGAAACTGGACGCGCTGCGCGCATTCATCCTGCCACGGCTGACGGCCACTGCCCCGGCTGGGTCTGCTCCCGAAGCGGGCTCTGCGTCAGTTCGACGCCGAGCTGCGCTGGAGGGTCAAGGGGGTACTCCAGCTGCCCTCTCGCGCGTGCCAGGAGTACCTGCACGCCAGCACCTCGCGCGGCTGTGTTGGCCTCACCGAGCTCGCCTCTGAGGCCGACATCCTCCTCATGGCGTCTCAATGGCAACTCCTCACCTCCCCGGACGAATTCGTCCGCGAGACTGCTGCCTCTCAGCTGCAGGAATCTGTGCGCGAGCGCCTCCTGGCTGAGCCTACCCTGGCACAGCTCGCCGACTACCTGAATGGTAGAGAGTTGAGGGACGGTGGCGACGTTTCGACGCGCTTTTCACGAACGCGCGTCGCCACCAAAACGCTGGCCAAAACCATTCCGGTGGCCTGGCGCGCGGTGGACGGCGAGCCGCGGCTTGCGGTCGGCGACGACGTGGTGCCGCGTCGCCAGGCGGCTGCCCTCCTGCGAGAGGCGGTGCGCCAGGCGGCCGCCGAGCGTCTGTACCGCCTGCCTCACCATGGTAAACTGATGCAGACGATCGGCGACCAGCGCGTGAGCAGCCACTACATGTACAGTGGCAGCTTCACTCGCTTCGCCGAGTGGCGCTTTGTGCACCGCGCGCAGCTGGGACTGGTGCCTCTAAACGGCGTCCGTCGCAGCCGTGTGCGGGGCGACGAGCGCTGCCGGCGGTGCGGGTACGCGCGCGAGACGCTGCACCACGTGCTGTGCGACTGCATGCCGCACAGCGCCGCCTTCCAGCGCCGTCATAACGCCTGATACAACACTCCGTAGTTGTATCAGATTGAACGATTCCCTAAAAATGGCCTTCGCTGAAACCATGGGCTGACTTTGACCTGTCATAGCTCAGCGACCATACAAAGTACATCTAAAATTGGTATATCAAACGATCCGCTATGCAATTTTCTACAGCTATGCAAAATTTGGCGGGACTACACCGCGCCGTCCAGAAACCATTTGGGAAAAGCCCTCGGGGAGGGGTCAATTTGCCCCCCCCCCCCCCCACCCGAGCGCGTGTTAATGTATTCTGTTTCACTTCAACGGCCTAAGGTGTTGAAAAACGAAATAGTTTTGTCAGGCTCCTGATATTACGCCCATGCCAACTTGAACTAAACGTCTTTTTTGCTGAAGCATCAGTCACGAGCTCATAAGCTCCATCTTTTGTGAATTGATTTTTTCACTCCAGCACGGTCTTTTTGCGATGGAATTTTTCACTCCCACCCTAATTCGAAAACGATTCTAGCTCCCTGGTTGTCGATGTCCGCCATGCTTTTCGAGTTGAGAATGGGGATCAACGGCCGATGATCCGTCATCACCTCGAACTGCTGCGTACCGCTGAGATATATGCTGCATTTTCGGCCAGGGCCAGCAGCTCGAGTTCAATCACTGCGTAGCGTGACTCCGTCTCCGACAGGAACCGAGATCCCCATTGGATCAGGCGCCAACCGCCAGCCCTGCCCAGCTGACGGGGACAGAGACCGAGACCGCCGGCGCCGGCTGCGTCAGTCTCCAGCACCGTCTGCCGCAGCGGATTAAAACGTCCGGCACGGGAGGCGACAGCAGCGCCATCTTCACCGCGGCGAACACCTGATCGTGGGCCGGCGTCCATAGCCAGGCGTTCCGCGGCCACAGCAGCTGACGGAGCGGCTCAGCGGCCGCGGTGACGTCAGAGGAGAAGGACCCCAGCTGGTTGACTAGGCCGAGGAATGATCTCAGGTCGGTGATGTTGCAGGGCTTCGAGAACGACTTGATGGCTTAAATCTTCTTATCGTCAGCGGTGTAGCCAGTCGCGCTGATGTAGCCGCAGAATTCTACTTCCGCCTTCGCGAAGCAGCACTTTTCCAGGTTCAGCGTGATCCCATGCTCTTCACACCACTGAAGTATTTAGAGCACATGCTCCACATGGGCTTCGTACTCAGAGTCATAGGCGAGCACATCGTCCACCACTTTGTAGGTGTTCGGGATGTCTCCAAGTGCGGCATCACCGCGCTGGTTGCACACATCGCCTGAGCTGACGATGCCCATCCGGGCCCCTCTTGTACCTGAACCTGCCCCACGGCGTGATGACGCACGTCAGATCTTGATACTCCTCTCTGATTGGGACCTGGTGGTAGCCGGCCTTGCTGTCCAGCTTAGTGAAGACGGTCGCGCCAGGTGTGATTGCCGCCACCGCGTCCTGCGGCGAGCGGACTGGGTGGGCCGGCCTCTTCATGAATCGATTCAGCTTCCTTAAATTGACCTTGAGGCGGCAGCCTGACACTGCACCATCTGGCGACCGCCTGGCCACCGGGACGACGGGGTGACACCACGGCGTGGGGTGCTCGACGGGCTCTATCATGTCCTTGCTGAGGAGGAAGTCCAGCTGCCCTTTGACACCCTGTCTCCAGCAGAACGGAATGTTCCTCGCTGTCGATAGCGCATGGGGGACGGCGTCATCTGTCAGATCGATTCGCATCGGCTCCCCCACCATCTCCCGCAGAAGTGATTGGACGTCGAAGACGTGGGGAAACTCAGCCTTCAGGGCTTCAGACTGACGTTTCCGTTGCTGTGCCGAGGGAGCGCCACCGGTGCTCTGTAACGGTGGCTGCTCGGTGTCCTGTAAAAACTGTGGCCTACTCTTTAAAAAAAATCGAGCAGAAAACATCGGCAGTCAATTTTGAATTCACTTCTGCTATTGTTTCGCGAAAGGCATGTTGCCGAAATATCAACCAAACTATATCTTCATTCTGATTTTTCCCAGGAATAAGGCTTATACTACTGTTTTATCTGTGTGACCAATGTCCTTCGCTAATACACTGAACAACTCACAAAATCGATATTCTTCATATACGAATCGAACGCGTGATGATAGATAAGTAAGGTGCATGAGGCGTTTTAATCGACTTAAGACCGTTTTAGATCCATGCACCCACCAAATGGATAATAATTTTCAGGTGGAAAAGAAAGGCGACTTAACTGGAGTTATGGTCATCTAGGTTACGTGATGACATGCAAGTGAACATAAATGACATATCTACAGACAGCAACAGTAACGCCGAGTCGAACACTGCCAGTTAATTCATGGAATGATGGCTAGTTCAAAATACAAACTAAAAAATGTCTGGAAACAAGCAGTTTCTGGTATAATGCGTCATTTATTCTTGGGCCCCGTTTCATTTGTCGTCGGCACGATTGTCAGCTGGAATGCGTGACGGCATGCGTGCTGGCGGAGTGTTCGGTGTATGCGCTTGCGGGAAAGTATTCTGACTTAAGCTTCTTTTTCCCCTTTACCTTCAGACCAGACGCACATCCCCATTCTGGCTTACCGCCGACCATGGCACAGTGCCCATGAAGTGGTGTTTGGATGTGCGGCTCCTGCTCTGATGTTACCATCAACTATCACAGCCTTAAGTTGAGTGCCTCTTCCCATTCTCATCTCGGTCCAATTTCTTCCCGTCTCATTTTAAGGGATAACTCGACTTTGTGTGAAAACGGTCTTTTGATCCTTCACTGCTACTTGCGCTAGCATGAAGCCCATCCTTTCATTGAAGTCCAACATGAACGGACAAAGCCAATGTTCGAGACCCGTGAAGTTTCGTTCCTGTTCTCCGTCTTTTACGATACACCACACCTATCATTGTCATTCACCTTTTCATGTCTTCTCTTGGCAGTTCAATTCCCTTCTTATCTATCCTACGTCGCATTCCTCCCAAAGTTAAAGACAATTCCGCCCACCCCACCTAACCTGCTCCCAAACGTAGGAGCTACCGAATGAACGCTCGCTTTTTTGTCAGAGCGATTTTCAATCTGGTAGCGCTTTCTCTGCATGCTGACGGGCTGACAAAGAATCCTAGCAGCATCGTCAGCCGGCGCGTGACGTCACAGACCAAGTAACCTTCTGGTCAATTGACGTGACGTAGGGAGGATACCGGGCCGTGATTGGTGCTGAAAAACGTGTTGGCAGATCGAACGCGGCATTGACTTTAATGCAAAACCCTACGACCTAGAAAATCCGGAACTTCTCGTTTTCTTTAAAATTTCTGTAAGCGTACAACGCCCAAGGTGACGAGAGCATCTCTTGAGTTTTCTAGAGACATAAAAAGTATGATCTTTTGACGTCACCACGCCACATCGCGTTTCGTCGTGTTCAGATATAACGAGTGCTGGTTGGTAAGCAGTGTAACCTAACCTAACCTGTTGAAACCGATATAGCCAAGTTTGGGCTGAACGCCCGCACAAATTAAATCAAGGTTTTAAGCTGAAAAAGTAGGGCGACTGAACTTGGCTTTAGGTCATACTAGGTCATCTGATGACCCTCCGCAAGCAAATAAATGGGATCCATTTCAAGATAGCACATGTAACGCTGAGTCGAATGGGGTCACTTGCTTGATCGAATGAAGCATGTTTCCTAAGACAAACTTATCTATGTCAGGAAGTTATCAGTTTCTGGCGCAATACATTACATCCCGTTAACTTTGATACAGAACACAACGACCTGAAAGATTTCGACTCCCTCGTCCTTCTTAAAAGACGCCACAAGTGTGGAACAACTCAGATAATGATGGCATTCCTTTTCCTTTCACGTAGCATGACAAACTGTGACCTATAGACGTCACCACATTCCAGATCGATATTTGTCATGCACAGATATAACACATGACAAGGTACAAGCAAGAGAACCTAACACTGCTAGTAAGTGTTACTAACACTAACTAACACTGTGTAAACCGAGCTGGCCCTGATTTCAATGAAATTTGAAATTTGCAACGATTGAATTTAAGATTCGGGTGAAAAAAATAAGGCGACTCATGTGTAATTCAGGTCATGTCAGGTGATGTGGTGACTTTGTCAGGTGGCTTTCACAGGAAAGTATAAAAGTACCAGTAAAACTACAGGAAGTACACATTCCAGACCACAAATATAATGACGAGTCGAATGACGCTAACTGCTCGATCGAATGAGACCTGCTCCAAAAAATGAACTCATTAATGTCTTAAATAATCAGATATGACGAATGCATTATTTCTTCTTGAGGCCAACACGGGTCTTAACGATCTGGAAAATCCCGAACACTTCGTATTCTATCAAAGGTTCAGCATGTGTGCAACATTCCAAACAGTAAGGCCATCTCACGACTTTCGACAGGGCATTAAAAACCGTGACCTCCAGACGCCGCCGCGTACGGTATTAAACATGAACAAATATTCCACGTAGATAGATATTCCATAAATATATAGATATTCCTGACTAAGCCTTCGATATTATTATATATTATTATACATTAACTAAGCCCTCGATATCTTTGGCTTAGCAAAATTGTTTCTATTAAAGTTTATCGTAAGTCAAATCCGCAAGTGGTGGCATTTACATACAACAAGCAGCATGAGCCGTCTCGGACTCTCAAGCACGCGGACTCACAGCATGGCGAACATTCACTTAGCATCTATCTGTTTTGATCTATGCAAATGTTACGTATCGGTCAGTTGACATTCGTCGAAAGACATACCAGGGTTGCATGAGGTAAAACTGACAGTGAACGACAAACTCCACCACCACACATCGCCTTTTAAATGTCAATGTGATGCCTCACACTTTCCTCGTCCGATAGGAACCATCGCTAAATAGCGTTACCGGGCGAATGACGCACTAGCATTTGGTCTCGCGCTTCACAACATGTTACGCATTTCTGAGAGCTGTGTCTTGCCATGCCAGACGACTTAGCACACATGCACACACCTCCTGTAGTCACTCGTGGGCAATTTCCAGTTCAGATAAATGTTGTCTCTAACAGCCATTTAACAGCTTTGTCAATGCACATCGTTTTCGCCCATTAAATTCCTCTTTGGCAGGCCGAGTGGGATCCCGACAGCGACTACAAACCGCCGCAGCACCCGGGGGTGGTGAGCTGGACAGTGGCTTCTTGCACCCCTCCCCCCGCCCCTCCTTCCCATCCCAAACGTCAAGCAATGTGAGTCGGAATCAATCGCAGGAGAGCGCACACCGGACCAAAATAGCGATTCAATGGTCTCCGCTGATCCAGCACATTGCACTGCTGGATCCCAAATGCGCTCCTTATTTGTGAAAGTCATAATCTGGCGTTGACATGCATAGTTCTCGGAGGTCGGCGCCAGCCACAGCAGCCGTGCGCCGCGGATCTCGCCATGGCTCTCGAGCACTGCTGGCACGGATACCACCCGACAGGCACCGACCCCGCGGCTGCAGCCGCATGTTTGGGTCTGGCGCGCCCGGGTCGCAATACTTTTCAGCTGCGGAGCTGGCTTAGAAGCGGTGAGAGACATGCTGCAAGGCCGGTCACCAGGACGCCAAGTTTCCCGGCAACAGCACCAGTTTTGTTCTCAGGCCGCCATGTCCATTCTCATCAGCATACCCCCTGTGCTGAAGGTGGTGCCACCTGTCCCTCTCAACCAACGAGCGACACGCGGGGATGCATTGCGGACACCAGTGGGACGTGATCACGGCGTGGCGCCGATCGCAGCCGTTCCACCGCTGACAGGCACACTGAGGCGATCGCTGACGAAGTTCACGGACTCAACGGGTGGTCACCATAGCAACAACTACCCTATATCCGGGATCTGCCCTTTTTGATGCTCCGCGAAACATCAAGAAATAGCCTCGTTATCTGAGTTGGTACTCACTTGTGGCGCCTTCAAAACAATCAAAAGGGCCGAAATTATTCAGGTCGTCGGGTTCCATGTTAAAGTCAGCGAGAATTCAAGCAGAGCGCCAAAAGCTGAAACTGTCAGACATTGATCAGTTTATCTTTTTAACTAAGCTTCGTTCGAATGATCATCTGTCACCATTGGTCTCATACATTTTCTGTCCAACAATGCATCATTCAGTTGGTTGTGGAACTCGTGGAACTTGATCACGTGACCTGGCATCTTCCCAGACCACTATCCCACAGCCCGCTGATGACTTTCAGACCTGGAACGCAAGCAGTCACTTCGTGTCGCCAATACGCTCAGTGAAGAACACCGATCAACAACAACAGCGGAAGCAGCTCCGCAGTGGCATTCTCAAGGAGTTCGCCGACGTCTTCACATCTGATGACAGCAATGCATCTCTTAAGCCGATGGCAGGCCCACCATTGGTCATTGGTCATTCACGTCACAGAAGATGTCAAACCCTTCGCAGTACGCGTTGCCCGCCCTGTGCCGTGCGCATCGAGAGACGTGAAGAGCCAGCTGGAAGAAATGGTTTGGCAGGGCATCATCGCCTCCTTGGGTGACGAGCCACCAGATTGGTGCCATCCACTGGCGCTGGGCACAAAGTCTGATGGAGGAGTGCGTATATGAGTTGGCCTCACCAACCTCAACAAGGTTGTAAAAAGGCCTCTGCACCCACTCTATACTCCAAGAGAGGCCGTCTCTGGTATCCCCGTGAACGCGAAGATGTTCTCCACGCTGGATGCCAAGTCAGGATACTGACAGCTCCCTCTTCAAGAAAGCAGCCAACACCTCGAACGTTCATCATCCCCTGGGGGCGCTTAAAGTTCCTCCGAGCGCCCATGGGCCTGGTCTCAACAGGGGACGAGTACTGCCGAAGTGGAGATCAGGCTCTCCAGGATCTGGACCACATCGTCAAGGTGGTGGACGACATACTTGTTTACAATGAGGCAATCGAAGACCACGCAGACTGTTTACGAGCTGTTCTCACACAATGCCGCCAACATGGCATCACGATCAACGGGAAAAAGTTCTGGTGCGCACAGGAAGAAGTCTTCTTCTGTGGCTTCAGTATATCTTCAGCCGGGAAGGAGATCAACTCGGTCAAGATCACAGCCATCACCAACTTCGCAACGCCACCCGACATCACCGAGCTGAAGTATTTCATGGGCCTCGTTCAGCAGTTCGGGGGCTTCTCCACCGATATATCATCCGCTGCAGACGCACTTCGTGGTTTACTGAAACCTGGCAACGCTTTCGTGTGGACAACGGATCACCAAACAGCCTTCAACGACGTCAAGAAGGTTCTGGCGTCACCGCCTGTACTGGCTCATTACGATCCGCATCTTCCGACGGTTTTTCAGACCGACGCTGCCCGTCTGAAAGAGCTCGGATACACCCTGCTACAACAGCACGGTGATAGCTGGCACCTAGTCCAATGTAGGTCCAGGTTTCTCTCTGACACCTGAAGAAGTGCCGCATCTTTTTGCAGGGCCTGCAGCACTTCAGTCATCATCGACCACCGGCCCTCGATACCGATATTGAACGATTACACTCTGGACGCCGTCGAAAACCCACGTATCCAACGTGTAAGGGAGAAGACCAGTCTCTACAACTTCACAGCCCTCTGGCAAAAAGGCAAAGACCGTGCCATCCCCGATGCACCGTCACGTGCTCCTGCTGAAGAACCGACGCCTGAGGACAACCAGTTCGTCCAGTCTGTAGACCACCATGTCCATCGCTCGTGCATCGTCACCATCAGTAAGGTGTTGACCCAACAAGCGCCAGCACATCTCCCAGACCCACGATTCGGTTGATCTCAAGAGGACAGCACAAGCCGATGAAACCTGCCAGCAACTTCTGGTTCCTGTATCCCATGGTTTCCCATCTTCCAATGAGATGCTACCACGTTCCTGACTCCCATTTTGGAACGTTCGCCACGAACTTTCGTCCCACGACGGCCTAGTTCTGAAAGGCTGCCGTATCCTCATTCCGCGTGGTTTCCGGAAGGTCACCGTGAAAGCACTTCACGACGCTCATCAGGGGATCGAGCGCACCAAACGACGAGCACGCCAAACTGTCTGGTGGCCCGGCATGAACAGCGACATCGCCAATACTGTGGGCAACTGCAGTACCTGCCAAGAGCTCCATCCAAGTCCGCTTCAGAGATCGATGGCCACAGACCCGCCGCCATCGAGGATCTTTGAAGATGTCTCTTCGTCTTCGTCGGTCTTGGAGTCCCCGTCAGACTCGAGGACAGATGGAGGACCTCAGCACAGGAGCCGCGAAGTCACCAACTGCCTGAAGCGTTGGGGAGTACTGCATGTCATGTCCGACTCCGTATTACCTACAATCCAATGGACATGCGGAGACTGCAGTGAAGGCCATGAAGCACGTGGTCTCCAAGACGGTGACTGTGGCTCTACCGACAACGACGACTTCTACCGAAGACTCCTGGAACTGCGACACATGCCTCGAGCCGAAGGACGTTCTCTGGCTCAAGTGGTCTTCGGCTATCCTACCCGCTCCTGTGTTCCCGCTCATCACAGCACCTTTGCTGCTGAGTGGCTGGAGCAAGCAGAGGAATGTGACTCCAGGGCAGCAGCGTCTCTCCGCCGTGCACAACAGCACTACAATGATTCCGCATATGCACTGACGCCACTTAAGGTCGGGACACACGTTAGGTTGCAAGATTCGATCAGCAAACGCTAGGACAAGGTAGGCACCATCGTGAGCGTCGGGTACCACAGAGATTACCTGACCAAGACACCAACCGGCACAGTCTCCTGGAGAAACAGGCGCTTCCTTCGTCCGTCACTTCAGTCCCCTCAAGCGCCATCACACGGACCGACGACTACCTCGGCATCGGAAGGAAAGGCCCCAGCGCCTCACCGTCGAGTACGATTTCAGCTCCCGCCGCCATCAGTTCTGCAACGGAGCATTCGTCAAAGAAGGACACCAAGCCGCCTGGGCTACGACATCTAAGAACTGCTCCTCCAGCAGTCCCGAAGGGGGGGGGGGGGGGGGGAATGTGAGCACGCCCAGCCAGTCCGGTGGCGCAGCATGCTGTCCCTGTCATGTATCGGCGCGTCCTCGGCCGCGCGGTGGAATGCGGCCGGTGGAACCTACCGCCGGGGGCGCTGGCCGCCGTCCCGTGGCTGACAGTACGGGACGCTTGATAGGTGCGTGTATGCAAGCTGACTTATGAGTGGTAGTTCACCCGAACTAAACGTTATGTCATGCCTGCCTGGGGTGGCAGGGACAGAACGCCACTGGACTCGGTCCAATACAGCTCTCCGCGTCGCTACACGCTGACTGAGTTGAACCGAACAGCTGGACGAAGACATCACAATATTGGTGTACAAAGTGCCCCCGAGCCTAGATACCTGTTCTAACCAAAAAGTCACTGGTGCTCATTTAAGGTCAAATGCTTTGTTGGACCTTTCTCAGGTCATGGTGGCCAAAATCATGGAAGACTGCGATGAGTTTTGCATTTGAAAAAGTGTCAGAGATTGCGCTAGGCAGCATGGTTCCAAGAAACAAAACATGGGTCATTTTAGGTCAGTGACCTATTCTGAGCCTTAAGAGGTTCATGAAAGATTATAATGTGGTTCCTATTATCAATGAATTTTAAATGAGCACCAACACCCACACCCACACAGCAGGTTATAGATTAACAAAGCAGGTCGGTTTTGACCTTAGTTTCCCTTCGTACTTGACTCTAGGTCAATGGAATTTGTTCATTCATTTGTTGTTCCGGCAAAATCTATCTCAGGGGTGTATGACTTTGTCCAACACTCCGTCGTTGCATCAGATTGAACGACCTCTTAAAAACTGCCGTCGCTGATTCCATGGTCAAGATTTGACTTGCTGCAGGTGAGCAATCTTACAAGGTGCATCTATATCCTTGATTCCGAACGATCTGCCATTAAATTGTCTACAGCTATGCACAATTTGGAGGGGCTATGCCACGACGTTTGCAAACCATTTTGGAAAAACGCTCAGGGAAGAGGGGGGGGGGGGGGCAATTGACCCCCGCCCACCCGAGAGTGTGTTAATACGCAACACGTTGGATCAGTGCATTTTCAGAAATGTTCCGCAAATTTCGAACGCTGTTATGTAATGTATTATAGGTATCTATCTATGAACTATGCCATTCTGGCTATGAACTATCAACTACGAACTTTAAGCAATTTTATGGTCTAAATTTACGTGATTTATGTTATTTATTGTATATATTATGCGATATAATTTATGCGGTTATGAAACGTGAATGAATGTGATGCTATGTGAATGCAGTGAGCATAGAGTACGCTGCTGTTTTCCACTATGCCAGTTAGCTTTGGCACATTTCGGAGTATGATCTTTTGGGTTCCTGTGTGGTTTTGCACCGCATGGTTGTATTCACATGCCGGTCTGACAGATTATATTGTTGCTGATAGGTCTGTGTGGTATGACGCCATAATCTCTCTATAATAATGACCGTTTTCAGGCTCTATCATCTTCAAAAATTTCAGTCAGGCTCCGCTCCGGCCTCGCGGACTGAACACCGACCACGCAGGCTGAACACCGACGACGTGGGCCACACACAGACCATGCAGGCTCCACACCGACCAGACAAACTCCAAACCGACCACGCAAGCTCCACGCCGACTACCCAAGCTCTACGCCGGCCTCGCAGGCTCCACATCCGTCGTGGAGACTGCTGCTATAGCATGCGCCCTCGTCGGACGTGCTCCTCAGCATTCGCATTACACTGGGTTTCATCGAAAGGGATGGATCCGGGTGGCTTAGAGTTTTTGTGCGCGGCCCCTCGGTGTCAAATCACGTCAACCGTGATTTTGGCCAGATACTGGTGTAGTGCAAACATTTACCTGTTTGTTTAAAATTCTTCCGAAATATTTCACGAAAATCATACCAGCTGGACACGCAACATAAGTCTAACACAACACACGGCACGGGATGCATGAGGTCAGCGTCCGGTGCCCAGAGGAACCGTCGCCGGTGATCCCATTGCGATACAGGCCAGATGACCACTGACGTCATATCGGGAACATTCGGCGGCAAATGGCTGTTCCTTTGACCAGATGCGGTAAGAGAAGCCCCCCTGGGTATGGCTATCTGCGGCCACGCCAGGCTGATCGTCACACGACGACCCGAATTTGATGCTGCCGTTGAAGGAATCCACAACAGTAACCCAATGCTGCAACATTGCACAAAGAGCTTTCCCACTGCATCAGGTTTCTTACTCTGCGGCTTACATGAAGGGATAGGCCCTTCTCCGACCTTGGCGCGGGGGAGGGGGGAGGGGCGATAACTGATGATGGGCACTGTTCGCGAAGATCGGGTCGGCAACATCTCCTCCAATGATGTGTGAGCGTTGCGGTTAGCGTGGGCGTGGCTTCAGTCAGCACCGCTCCAGCCAATATAAAGCTGGTCGGCCCATGACCACAGGCATCACAGAGACCAGCGAGTTCAGCCATGAAAGTCCTGGTGAGTCATCTTCTTGCGATGCTTGCTAACGAGGTGCATCACATTATTCTGTTTAATTTTATCGGGAGAAACAGTCCCAGTCAGCAGCTTAAGGGACTGTTGCACACTTGGATATATTGAGCCGCGCATCAGACATGATACACACAACTCGCTTGTAGCTGTTCGTATGCTTTTAACTGCAAACGGCTGCTGTAGATCACAATTTCACCGATAAGGATATATGGACCTTAAAACGTTGTCATTGGGTTAAGTCATGGGACGTTTTTAGGACGCTTGAGTCGCTGTCACATCTGCCGTGTCAGAGGTGTCGCTGTAATGAACTGTGTGACTCACTTGAGATACTTGTATGAGCCACAAAGCGGCGTTGCTGATCTACATGCGGCACCTTGATAAGCAAGCATTATGTGCGGGTTTTTTGTCTTTTCTCTTGGTTTTCTTGGATATTTTCCGTGATATAATCTTCCTTACCTGCTCTTGCCTTTTTGGCTACGGCACTTTTCTTAAGTTATTCGACACTTAGTTCCATGTTTGTCATATCTAGTCGTTGGTCCTCGTTTTTGTTTTATCTGGGAACAGGCTGCACGCGCCAGTCACGAGTGGGTCGAAGTTTCCCTGATGGGTCGAAGTTTCCCCGGCCCCGTCCGAGCGGCAGACACATGCCTGTAAAAGGGTTCCGGTACGGGCTAAATCTTGGAGTTTGGGTCCCCAGGTGCGTATGGTCCTGCCCCACCCACACCCATTCTTCTGCATCTCACAGCCCTGAAATGGCCTTTACTGGCCGAAAGGACTCTAATCCAACTAACAAAGTAACCAAAGTGGTCCAGCCATACAGCTAGCAGCGCAATGTGCTAGTCAGTTGTCTCTCATCGTTTGGACATTAGGCGCTGCATAACTGGAAAACACGAAAGGTTAAACAGCCACATTGTCTTGGTCATGGGTACAGCACGGTCAATTAGGTGGGGGTTTCGCGTGACTTTCTATGAACTTGCACGTGTCGGGTAAAAGTACTATAGGCGGTGGGTAACGGGGTACGCAAGTCCACGTGCATTAAGTTCGGAAGCAAGATGATTAGAAGTATTAAAAAGGGCGTGGCTGGAACAGCAGGGAATATGATGGGTAGCAAGAAGTGGGTAGCTCAGCGCAAAACCACTTACAAACTTGGAATAGTACCTTTAACAGAAGTGATTTTCAATTGCGAAGATATATCGTTAAATCCGTTCTTTTATTAGATAAATGCCACTGTTATCTGTTCATGCGTTCCTTGCCATCTTGCAGATGACAAAACGATTTCTTTCGCTCAGGTCGGCATCGCTGACTTGAAAAAAAATCCGTCAGGTTTTTTCGGCGATATATTTTCAGCAGCAACGTCCTATGGCATTTCTCTCTTCTTTCATTTATTTCTAAAAGCAAATATTAGGTTCAGTTTGTCTGTTTCAGGTGGTCATGTTCGTTGTCCTGGCCGTTGCGGCTGCCGGCGACGACCCGCACACCGCTGGCGAGCCGAAGGACCTGGTACGGCCGGACGCGCTCCAATACTGGATGAATTTGTTGGCCCCCTTCGCCAAGTATGCTGGTGGTTTCTTGGGAAATATCCCTGGCTACGCCCCGGGCGGTGACGACCATCAAGCCTACCGTCAAAACGCCAATTACGGCACCAGCTTTCTCTTCACTCCTGTTGTCGGCTCGTTTAGCTATCTGGACTTCCGTGGTGTGAACCAGACGGTCGATTTCTCTGTGGACGAATCTGGCTTCCGCATATTTGGCACCAACCTGGGTGTGGATCCTCCCAAGGAGGTGACCACAAGCGATGACGGCTACCGCAAGTAGCGCGGCGCTCTCTGAGCAAGCCCGCCTGTAAGACGAGGCCGCTCTTGGTAATGGCATAGTACCTGCCCTGCCAAGTACCTCCCCCTCGGCGTCCACTGCTTCCGGCGCTCCCGTCACGTTCCAGGGCACGCACGGCCCGGAGGGTGTATCTTACTCGTACAGCCCTCTTCACCCGAACCCCTCCCTTACCTTCGCCTGTTTTGGTAAGCGTTTTGTGCGCTGCTCACCTGCGAGCAAATGCAAAATCTGCGTCCCTGACTCGCTCCCAAACGTTCTGGTTGTGTTCATTGGCCGTTACACCAGAAACCTGTCGTGTTTGGTGCATTCTCTCAGCATGATGCCAGGGTGCGTGTTTATAGCTTACCGAGGTCGGTTGGAACGAGTGGTATAAAGATGTGGATCATTATGACACCATACAAAATATACTAGGCAGCAGTGGCATAGTTTATTTACTGGAGGGTTTGAGTGGGGTAGAGTGGGGATGGGAGTGCGGGGAAGGGTTGAAGAAACGCGTCCTAAGTTTTGCATGATGGGGTTGTGTCTCCTACATTTTTGCCCGTACACTGCATATTTTCACCTATTCCCACTCAAGATACCGTTTCGGATCAGGCTGTCCCCGGATTCCAGTTTGACCGTCCAATCTCAGAGAGATGGCCGCACCCATGCTCGAGAGCACGGTAATACCGCTGGTATAAATACTGAAAGAGTTTTCACTGCACATCGCGAACAGCAGCTTAGCATCTACATGTGGTGTCAAAAACGAACGGCCTTTTTGAAATCAAGGGCGGGGATGAGCCCGCGACGCGTACCATTTCAGTACCCAACACGGGATGGGTGCGACACGATCTCAACCCGACACCAAGTGACTGGGGTCAGGCCACATGTCGGTGCAGTTCTGACACAACAGTACTGGTCTTGGCGCTGTAACGGCGTCCACCAACCCGAACACGTACGCTTTAGATGGATATCGGGAGCAAAACACCACTACAACACTTTGTACAGACAACTCCACTGCAAGGGCGGTCATGACAAGAAAGGGAGATCGCTGCCGGCGAGAAACGAACGAAAGACGTCCGACTGTCGGACGTCGGACGTCGCACTCAAGAGCGATCGCACTAATTACACACACTGCCTGTCACCGTGGCTTGAATAGCCCTTAACGTTAGAGAAAAAGGGCAATTGCCAGAATCGCCTCGAGTGCCCGCCAAGGCCGTGGGACCCACGGCTGTACGATTCACTAACCTTTGACATGACCGTCGTCGGCATCTCTGGCCGTTTCGGCCACTCCGGTCGGAACACATGTGCGCATAAAATTCAGCGAGTTATCCACGATATACCACGTAGTTGAATGTTGATACCTATGTGGACAATGTTATGTTAGAACATCAATATGGCATCTTGCAAAGCTCAATATGTTAATTAGGATAACAAATGTGCTGTAAAACTTTAAGAAGTTCAGAGGGAGCGGCCGGCACAGAACAATTCCACTGCATACGGCGCATGAAACACTGCAGGGGATCTGGCCAGTACAAGATTTTGGAGAGCATTTTTGAGTTTCGGACACTTTTTCCTGCTTTTCCCCTGCTGGGTGGGGGAAAATCACAAGTTCTAGTGCATTTACACTGTTCCTTGGGTTTCGCCGTCATCGAATTGGTGTTAAAGAAGCGAGAGCTCATGAAATTCACAATAATTTTCTTGTCGCTGCTGTGGGAAAATCACTAGGTTGTATGAGTAAACCACACACAGCGCAAGCTGGTCGGCCGCATGATGTCGGCAGGCTCCGTTCTAGTCATGTGTAGCCGATGTGCTGGATTCAGAGCAGGTGATGCTGCTCAGAGCTGAACACTGGGACGATGCTGGTGGACGGTGACATCCCAGAGGGGTCAGCGCCCGTGCTGACCTCTTGACATGGGGGGTGACGTACCGTCAGGATGAACGGACGACCCAGAGAGCAATGACATTGCAACTGGAGAAGCTTGAGTCCATCTTGAAGGGCAAAAGTACCCTCAACCGCCGCTGCCACCATCTGTTGATGAGGAACGAAAGAGGGACATCCGACGGGGCCGAGAGATGTATTCCAAATCTCTCGTAGTTTCGCACAGAGCGTCCGTGGCAGGCGAAGGCAGTCAGCGTCAACAACATTCTAAATGATGACTTATACGTCACACGTATAAGGAGCTCGTAACATAAATGTACATGCATAGATGCACCGTCACCATCTTGCGGCGCGTAGAAGCACTACAAGTAAGTCACGCCGCCTACTACAATGACAACTCAAATACATTTAGATACATCATACAATACATCAGTGCTACCGTACATAAATGGATGATATTCCTCGCAAATGCACTCGAAAACTTAAGCAAATGTCGATTGTAATTACAACCGCGTGCTACAACACTGAAGGAGGAACATATGTTTTAGTGACTTGGACCTTTTCAGCACGGTCGTATGGAGAGACAGATTGTGAGCAAGTTGTAGGCACACTCCGCTGTCTCCCAATTTTTTGAGACATCATCTTAGTTCAGTTTCCAGTATGCTCTCCGTCCTTATTGTGCAGTCTCCTCAAAGCAAAATATTAACCGCCCGCTGAAAACGTTGACTCACCATATGAGCCTCACATGGCGTCATATAAGCGTCAAGCTGAACTTGTCCATCGGCTTTGTTTACTGGGAGAATAACATACGTGATTCGTGGATTCTTATAACTTTTTATCTCTTTCTTATAAAAACAGCGTGCTCCAGAAATTGTTATTTCAAAACTAATACTGTACTTATGATCTTTGAGCGTTACTTCACTCTTGTCAGAGTGGCGCCTTAAAACGCTCACTTGCGGCATTTAGCACTGTAAATCATTTGGGCTCGTGTGCCGGTGCGTGTCTTGCAATATGGATTGCAAGGAGCTGGTCGGTGTAGGTAAATTTGAATGCAACATTCGGCAGGTGAACTGAGTGAGGTACGAGTAGAAGCTGGCTAAGCTGTTCAGTGCATTAGTGGGGGATTTTAGTCACGTAGATACGACAGTAGTATTAGCCTTATTCCTCGGAAAAACCAGGAGAACGGTGATATAGTTAGGTTGATATTTCGGCAATGTGTCTTTCTCGAAACAACATCAAAAGTGTCTCTATAACTCCTACTATTGCTTCGAAAAAGACCTGTTGCCAATTTATCAGTCTAACTATATCTCCGTTCTCCTTTTTTCCCGAGGAATGAGGCTAATACTACTGTCTTATCTAGCTAACTCCATTTCTTACACTTGCGGACTGGAAGTGCCATTAATGGAACAAGAGTGCTGCTTTTGGAGCAGGATTCAGGGTGATTGATACATCCCATTAATATCTTTGCCATGCTTCGTCACTCAGAAAGAGCTGATACCAGAAGCCTACAGCTGTTTCAAGTCACAGTGCCTTCTAATATATGCCTGATATCTCGAAGTGTGAATATTTGAAAATGCCCTGAAAAGTGAACTAAGGATGCTAAATTCAGGAACATTTTTGCATTCAAGCTTTGGGAATTTCGTGCGTGTGTTCTAAGTGGTCTAAATTGTATGGTAAATCTTCTTTTGGAGCATGCAAGGTAAAACAGAACCTTACGTTGGGGATAAGACCCGTCCCATTTTGTGCAAGATTTAGAATGTATACAGGCTTAACATCTTGCTGACATCTTTGTCATACATTGTAGGCTGGTTGATTGCTTGAAAGCAATTTCCACTGCGAAGATTGAGTTGGTCTTTGATGAAAAGCAAGCCACAACATGTGTGGTTACCAGGTGTCTTGATTCATACAAACAATGCATTCTTTGGTAAGATTTCTTTAGTATTACATGGATACCTTGATCATAAACTAGGAGATATTTAAGTTGTATGCCAAAATACACGCGCAAAACACATTCATTAGCGTATTAATATATATATATATATATATATATATATATATATATATATATATATATATATATTCCCTCAGTATACTGCGGGAGTACTGAGTACATCACACGAGGGGGTCTATCACTCACTTTTTAGTACCAAAAGTAATAAGAAATAAATCCTTGAAAGCATTTCTCTGCTTAGTATCAGTCATAGGCCGATTGACTAAGAAGAACAAATGCAGTTATTTCCTAAAAATGGTTGCAAACGGGCGGAAAGAAATTGACTGTAAAATCGGCATGCTACACCTTTTAGGTCTAGCTTTCCTCTTCCGGTTGCGAATCGTCTAAACCCTCACCCTGATAGGATGGGGGGGGGGAGGTAATCCAACCTTCCTAAGGTTTTCCAGGATACTGTCTTTCAGTAGCCTATGGTGCATCCATTGCGCGTGTTTTCACACGAGAAACGTGTTTCTAGCTTTTCTGGTTTTGGAGCAGTGGCGGTTTGGAGGAACGCTGCAGAGCGATCTATGGCCTGCGCGGGCAACGGGCGGTATTCCGCGGCATCTATGCCGCGGAACGCACGCAGGGGGCGGCACTGCTGCCTTCGCAGAGTTATATATGAAAAACATGTACTCAAAACACATAAAATTAAACACCATCGTACTCAAAATTGGATAAAAATCACGCCTGCTTCAGTTTTGTGCCCCTTATAGGCGTGGTCTCGTAGGCATGATGAAATCTGTGTGTGATTTTCTGGAAAAGCCGACTTCAATGCAAAGGTCTATTTTTGGACTTTAAGTTTGAACAAAACTTTCCTGATACGCGTCGAAACTTAAAGGGATGAACATGTAACTTGTTAAGTTTAAGAAAAGTGAAGTGGATCAGTGCTTGTTTTAAGCAGAGAAGTTGCTTATGGATTCATGACTCATAATTATTCAATGCACGTTATCGTTGCCGGTGCAGGGCTGACGGGCCACTCGGTCCCAGTGCCAGGTGTGTTCTGGCCGCCATTCTGGCGACACGGGTGTCCCTTTGTCCATCCGGAGACACTTTGAGGGATGCACCATACCATCTTGTACTCCATGAACATGTGCTGAGAGGACTGTAACAGCTGTGCAGAAAAACCAATGATATTTAACAATGACAGAATGGAGCCTTTGCTACTGAGGGAGCCTTGGGTTTGCCCCTCAATATCTCTGGTCACCGTTAACGATAGAAGGACATTATGCCATTTACAACATGAGGCAGTTGCACCCAGTACAATTTAAAGAATATAACTGGTGAAGAAGCCAAAATCGGCATGCATGGTTAAGGTAATACAAAAATAAGCTAAACACAACTTAGATCTGGTAGTTAGGGAGAGGGGCAGGTAACATTGCTTCTCCCTCACCCTAAAAAGTGGGGCCTGTCCACCTCCATCTGTTCCTGCACCCATTTACGTAAGTCTCCTTATGGTCGGTGATTTCCGAAATGCCATAACCTTTAGCAAAGATGGAATTACCAGTAACTTACTAAATCTTTTGAAGGCAAACGAGATGGCGGTACGTGCTGTCAATGGTACAGGTAAATACCGAAGCATGTTTCGTATCGTCGCGGTTGATATTAATGATCATTTGGGTGAGTGACAACCTTGTCGCAGGCACAAAGCAACAGTGTCCTAGAATTGTCCACTTTTTGATGCTAAGCAGCACCTTATGAGGAGGAGTTTTCACTCCTTTTCCTTGAATTTAATGATAATTTTTCACCCCTACCTGATATTGTCTAACCACACATGTCAAACCCATATTTCCGTTTCAGAAATTTTAAGGCGTCATAAAAACTGAGCTCCCTTGAGACCACCAACCATAAACGAGGCTACACAGAACCTGGACGCCCATGGCTACATCCGTGGCTACGCAGTAGGAATTTTACGAGAATCAGTGTCTCACAAATTCTACTGTGATACAAATGGGTTAGGCAGGATGAGAAAAGGTAAGGGTGCTGTAGGTCAGGCTTAGTTAGGCTACTTTCATGGAAATAAGCATTGGTATTTTGCAAGAAACAGTGACATGATATTTGTATTTCCCGACTCTTTCTTAACAGAAGCCAGATATATGGCCGTGGTGTTTAATTTGGTGATGTGCTGATGTGCAGGAGTCCAAGGCTTTTTTGTTTGAATGCTTTATGCTTGTTGAATTTGTTGCTGTTGTTTTTTCTTGAATTCCTTTGCTTTGCATTCTGTTAAAAATCCTTTGGAAATGAAGCGCGAAGTGCAGCATCAAGACATTGATGTTACATAGTTGTTGATGCTCATTACACTTCTAAGAAATTACTACGCCTTTAATGTGTTCTGTTTCACTGTAATGACCTAAGACGTCGACAAAGCATTTTTGTCATGTTTCTGATATTGCATCCATGCCAACTTGAAATGTATGTCTTTGCCTGTTGAAGCATCTCTAAACCGATTCAATCCAAAGTTTAAACTTTGCAAATTAAACTTTTCACCTCTGTACGGTCTGTTTGCGATGCCATTTTTCACTCCCACCCAGGTTCAAAAGCAATTCTAGATCACTGAGATGCAAGATGTTGCTGAATCAAGGCAAAGTATGAGTGCTGCCTGTGTTTGAAAGGTCAGATACTGACTGCATGGCTATGCGGTTGTTGACCACTTCTGCATGAACACTGTCTTGCTTCAGTCCCGAAGGCGGCACAATTCCCTTTGGAAATGAAATGTTTAGAAGGCTGGATGTTGATAGGTAGGATGAACGACGCGCCTGAGCCTTTGCTCTTCTTCCCACCTTTCGCCAACGACGAGACGAGAAGAGTGTTCTGTCTTTTTGTGGGCGGCTCGTTGGTGCAAAACTAAGCCTACGGTGAGGTTGATAGGCTGTTGTTTTATTACAATCCTTTGCATTCTTGCTGAAAAACTTGAAATACTCCACACGAATTCAACCAGCTGGACATCCCGCATACATTTTACATGACGCACGGGACGGACGAGGCCATCGTCTGGCGCCCAGAAGAACCGTGGCCGGTGATCCCATTGAGGGACAGGCGGGACGACCACGGACGTAATATTAGGAGCATTCGGCAGCAAATGACTTCTTTATGGCCAAACACGGCAATGAAAGCCCGGGTTGCGATCATCTGCGACAGCGTCCGGCGGATCGTACCACGCCGGCGATAGCATTATACGGTCTTAAAGCACCCACAACATTTTAGCACGGCCAGCATAGCTTTCCATCAACAAGCTCATCACTCAGCGGTTTGCGTAAGAGGATGGGGCTCTTCTCCGACCTAGGGGGACGGGTAAACGAGGGTCATCACCGACCGCCGTGACGCAGTCGACTAAACCCCCCGCAACATCCGAGTGTTACCAGTCGGCGAGGGCGTGACTCCCAGTTAGGACGGCCTCCAACCAGTATAAAGCTGGCCGGTACCGGTCCACAAGCTTCACAGACCCCAGCGAGTTCAGCCATTAAAATCCTGGTGAGAGCTCCGCTTGCGATGCTTGCTAACGATATGCGTCACGATGAGCTGTTTCATTTCATCAGGAGATCCAATCTCAGTTAGCAGCTCAAAAGAGCTGTTCCGCACTTAAAGATATTGAGGCAAGCTTCAGATGTGATACACAAGGCTCGCTGGTAGCTGTTCGCATGCTTTTAAATGCGAATGACTGCTGAAAATAGTCACTTCGCCGTAAGAAAATATGATTCGGGTCACATCATCGTTTCATTGCGTTATTCAACTTAAAAAAAAGAAATCAGCGACTGCGAGAGTTGCACGTCAGAGTAATCGCTGTAGCGGACGGCGACACACACTTGTAATGCTTCGACGTGCCACATGGTGGCATTGTTGATCTATGAGTGTGAACTGAACTTACGTGCGTTATGTGCGTGTGATTTTGGCCTTTTCTCGTGGCATTGCTGAATTTTTTCGTGACAGTATTTTTGCCTTTGCCGTTGCACCTTCAAATACGGCGATATTTTTAAGTCATTTTTCTCAGAATTATGTCCGCCTCCTCTAGCGGGTGTCCGAATAGCTGTGTTACCTATGGCGTAAAGCGGTCCGTGATCGCGACATTCGCCATTGCAAATCCTTTCTTCCCTTTATCCTGCGCCCCTCGGGATGCCAATGGATGTAGGTTTTTAACGTGGTATTGCCATGGTGGCATACGCCTCTGGATCTAATCTCTCTAGTTTCCTATGAATACTAGGCTGCACAAATTCACGTGCATCCAGCTCAGAGCCAAGAGGGTTTGAAGTGTTAAACGAACATGTTAAGGCTGTAAACTGCAGAGAATGAGCAAGAATTAAGCATTCGGTAACAGTGACTTCCCTATGGGTAGATGCGACATGCAAACCCTTGAGACTTTGGAAGTCCCAAGTTCATGGCAGGCTGCATGCGCCAGTCATGAATAGGGCCGAATACCCTCTTCGTGCGGCTCCCGTCCGAGCGCCTAGCAAATACCGTGCAGACAGGTTACGGGCTAAGCCTCGGCGGATAGGCCCCCAGGCGCGTGTAGTTAGACCCCCCAGGCGTGTAAATAGACCCCCAGACGTGGCGCGTGTAGACAGACCCCAGGCGGGTGTGGTCACAATGATCTGTGTGATGAAATCATCTGTGGCGCGTGTAGATAGACCCCCAGGCGCGTGTAGTCTTACCCCACCGTCATACATTTTCCCTTATAGTCTGAATTGGTCACGATTGGCCGGAAGGGGTCTCATCCATCCCGCCTAAACCCAGATCGATACATGCACTTAGCGGCTTCAAGCTGACTATTTCTTCAATCACTGGTACTTAAATGGCCATATTTCAACCATGAGTGCAACGCAGCCAATGCGATGATGAACCTTCACATGACTTTACTTTGATGACATGCATGTCTTGGGTACTATTCCTATCGGTGTGTCCGATCTTTACCAGGCTCTACAAGTCCGCGTGCATCAAGCTCAGAAACAAGGGGATTTTGAGCCTTAGATCAGACATGGCTGTGGCTGTAAACTTCAGACAATGAATATGAAGATAGGCATCTCAGTTCAAAACCCCATACAAATGTGAAGCCATCCCTTTACCGGAAGTAATTTAGAATTTGAAAAATCCTTTCCAAATTCACTGCTCCATTGCCACAACGGAACCGTCATCGGTCCCGCGGGTAAAATCAGCCCCAAGATATTTAAAAACGTATTAGCATAGCCGAAATGCGTTTTCCTCTTACAGAGGTTTTATTAACATAGCGATCTCATCTTTCAGCTCGGCACGAATGGCGTGTAAAATAGGTGACAGGCTCGTTCTACTAAATGTTTTGAGCAGCAGCGTCCTATAGTTAACACTTTTTCAGATGGTAGTGTTCGCTGTCTTGGCCGTTGCGGCTGCCCAATACGCCCTGCCCTATGGCGGCCTGGCCTACTCGGTATAACCGGACGTCGCTACATACTGGACCAACTTGGCCGCCCCCTATACCAATTACGCCTCTGCCATCTATAAAGACATCGCTGCCAACGCCCCGGCCGGTGTACGCCCCCAACACGACGGCCCTCAGCACCATATTCGACGGCAAAATCCCCGTCTTTTCCCATCGAGGGCTCGTTTAGTTACGTGGACCCCAATGGTGTGAAAAAGACGGTCGACTTCACTGTGGACAAGTCTGGCTTCCGTGTGTCTGGCACCAACCTGCCGCCGGCTGCTGTCACCGACGTGAAGACGCCCGCCGACGCTGCTGCTACCAAGGGTGGCTACCGCAAGCAACACAGCGCTCTGCCGATCGGCGGGGCCCCTGAGGTGGCCGCCGCCAATGCTGGGCACTCCCGCCTGTACAATGCAGCCGTTCTTCGTGTGTAACCTCAGACGTACGCTGCCTCCGGCGCTCTTGTCAGGTTCTAGGGCACGTACTGCCCAAAGGGCGCTTCTTAAGCGTACAGCACTGTCCACCCCGAACCCCCTCCCTTACATTCGCCTGGTTTAATAAGTGCTCGGAGCCTACTCACCTGCGATCAAATGCTGACTTTTCATCTCTGACTTGCTTCCAAACGTTCTATTTGTGTCCATATGCATATACGCCGGAAGCCTGTCATGTTTGGTGTATTGTCTCAGCTTGTTGTCAGGGTGCGCAGTTACAGTTTACCGGTCTTGGTTGGAACGAGGGGCGTAAAGATGTTGATCGTGTTTGACGTAATACAAAATATGCTTGGAAGCGATGGTATGGCTGTATTCAATGAAAGGGTGGCGAACACATGCATCCTAATTTTTCATCATTCCATGCTGTACTGGAAATGGAGAGAATATACGCATTCCAATTCTCCTTTTGATGTGATTGAGTCCCCTCCATTTTCGCTCATACAAAGCGCAAGTTTCACATTTTTTGGCTTCATTCGCCAACATTATTGACACGCAAAATGGCATGTGTTCGAGTTTGACAATAAAACAGAGGACAATACTGCCAGTTAGGAGCTAAAAGGGAGTTTTCCGTATTGAGATAAGATTATGAACAGAGATCATCATTCCACCATACCATGCAGTTACAGCCACGTCATGTTTAAGACTTAAAATCCTTTTGTTTTTAAGCTTGACGTGCGCGAACTTCTGCAGACTATTTCGTGCAGCCTATTTCGAGGTCGAACAGATACTCACGACGCCTTAGAAACATCATACGAATGACAGCACCTCGTTACCCGTGCAGTGCTTAAGGTCAATACCAGCGATCATCAAATTAGTCGTGTCTGGCATACATCAGCACGGTTCTGGCATCAACAGACAGCAGTTGACCTTCAACCACTGTAATGTGTTGAGTGCAAGTATCGAACACGGACCACTTTTGTGCTACATGACACAGGAATTTGTGCAGTGGTACAAGTTATGACTGAAAGAAGACTGAGATCGAATAACTTAAGAATAGTGCCATAACCGCATACGTCAATGCAATTGAACAATACAAAATCCGAGACGAATGTAGAACACCACGAGAGGGGCTAACATACAAGCGCAGAACGATATTCGGGCCTCAGTAAGCAAGCACCAGTAAATACCCTCTACTCTCGACGTACTCAAACCACGTTTTCATGAACATGTTTATTTACGTATTACTGACTACTGGTCGAGAACAGTTTCTTCCTCTTAGAATTAAACCATCACTGAGAAGTGAGCTGATTTCATCGCACCTGATGCTCACCTCAATATCTTGAAATGCGGAATATTCTATTCAAATGCTCTGTTTGTGTTCAGTTGTCTTTGAAGTAAATGTTCCACCTTTACATGGGGTTTTGAACTGGAATAGCCATCTGAGGACCTTTTGATGCCATTCACTGTCGTATCCCTTTTAGACCCAAAACCCTCTGGTTCCTGAGTTATACGCCCGCAAAAGTGCGATAAGGTTTATTGGGAGTCTACTCCAAAGTCACCTTGGCATTCATGACGTCATAGAAACGTCATGCGATCGCGGTCATACTACAGGCTGTTTTCTGTTCATGCTCAAAACAGCATGGCTGCTCATACATTCGCAAAAGCGATGATGCGGCACGTATGATACAATTCGTGGAAGGTGGTTGGCTGCTGGAAGGATTTCGCTGCTGAATGCGTGTCGCGATCGTAAGCGTGGGCACTTTCGGGTTGTGCGACACTCGTGAATGGGCCATTTTCCTTATTTCTATGCCACATGTCACTTTCATAATAAAGAGCGCCACTGTCTGCAAAAAAGTACGGCACCCAAAAAAACGACACTCTCCCGAATGTTATAAAAAGGAAGACGCGACGGCAAATCTGCCTTTTACTCCTGCATACGCCAATAGAAGACGAAAATCTTCTGTTGGCGTATTTCTTACAGGCAGCTTGGTTGGTGCCCTGTGTACCGGAGCAAAGAACCTTGCAAGGGTTAATGGGCTAGCAAGGCGTCGTAAATTAAGGGTCAATATTAAAGCAATCTCGCACCACACACACACACACACACACACACACACACACACACACACACACACACACACCACACACACACACACAACACATCACACACACATATATATATATAGATATATATATATAGATATATAGATAGTATATATATATATATATTATATATATATTACTAAGTATTTAACGGACTCATACAAGAAATTAACTCTTGAAAGAACGAATTTTGTCCGACAAATGCAACCTCTTAAGTTGTATTACCATGAACTCCCGTTGGACTTTGTTTGACGTGGTCTTACCGTGAAATGCAGTGTAATAACCGAAAACCTATGCGGATGTAGCGGACTAAACCGGGTAATTTGATAGTCCCGCGGGTTGTGCTGGTGTGGGCTCACACTGATTTAACATTAGAGTGGATCAGGTGCCTGAAAAGGGTGTGACGATTGGTGGCGGGTGCCAGTGGCTTGTATTCATCTTGATGGGATGGGGAGTGTGCGTGCGGCGTTTGTACTTCTGAGATAGAGCATTGTCTTGGTATTCTCTAAATCTAGTGACTCCCAGTACAATGTGAAATATTTACTGCCTGCTTCTACCTTTAGATTTGCGTTTGGACATGACAAGGTAGTGATGTTGGCAAACTGAACGAAACACTAGCACCCATGCTCAGGGTGTTGAAAGGCAGTTTACTACTTCACTATGATCTTGTCAACATTTTGAACCTATTGAGGTATTACAGAATGTAATTTTTCAATTCCATGCCATTGTATTAGGATTCATTTTGGCAGTAGGGGCAGGTCAGTGCAGCTCATCAATTGACATGTTTGGTATAAGGTCGCATGATACGGCTCTGCAAAATTGTCCTTCCCTTAAGAATTCTGACAATATAGTGCTGCATTATTATAGATGCACATACTACTGTTTTATGAACTTTTTTTACACAGGCTAGCATTGCTTGTGAGCCATCAATATCTTAGTAACTGCAATTTGTGCGAGATGATCGGTGCTGAGAAAGGTAGAAAAGCATTGCTGTTGGTTTCTTGGATAGCAATTAACAATGTCTTATCATGAGCCTTGTGCGCACTGGCAGCTTCATCACTTCCTTGCATTTTGCCCATCTGACCATGACTACATGCACTTGTCTTATCTGCAGCCTTTTGCAAGGTCAGCAGGTTTGCAGTTCCATTGTAATATTTTCTTGTTATATATGTGTTATGTCTCGTGTGAACAATATTTTGAGTGAAGCAAGCCTGATGCCTGCCAGCATGTTGCATGGCTGTAGAAGCAGAAGACGTGTTTGCATTTTTGTCTCCTGTGTTTGTGGATTCACAAAACAGGCTGAGTAAGTGATGTCACTTATTGTGTGCTTTTTAAGAACCGTATCCTTGTACATTCTGCCATGCCACAGTACTGAGGTACAGCACTGAGGTAATACCACGATGACACAATGTCATACTGACCCGTGCCATTACACAAAGTACCACGTCGGTTGACTACCCTACGTCCAGCCTGTGAGATAATAGCTTAAACATTATGACTGGCTGGTAAGAGCTCATTTGATAACGCCAAAGGACTTTCGCCAGCGCGAATGCTGTTGCACCACGATGGTTATATTCAGGGTTAACTAGAAATTGCACAAATAATCCCAAGCAAGACAAACACTCTTGTTGTCCCAGCCTCACCATCTTCACCATAGAACTAACAATGCTTTGGCGACTTATTCATAGCGATGCTACAAATTTATTCATTTTCGCATGCAACTGCATTCCAGTTACAGATAATCAAGAAAGTAACTACTGTGCACATCACATGACATCAATGTCAGGACTACAGCCTGGCAGGCAAGGATATGTCGATAATACAGCCCAACGAGCTGCAATAAATGTTCTTGCTGATATTTTTCACAACGTAAAAATAGTACAACTTTGGCCAGTTGAGATGACTGTGCGATAGCTGTTGTACAGCATAAACAGTGCGGCAACAGCATTTGTATCGTATTCATTCAAACTAACAGAGGTACTCTTGGATAAGAATATGGTTTTCAAGCAATTAATGATCATACCAGGTGCACTAATTAGCACATACTTTTGCCAGCCATGACAACTTGTTCTTGACGACAACAATAGGAACAAAATGTTTTTGCTGAATTTTCACAACGTAAAAATAATGCAACTTTGGCCAGCGTGAGGTGGCTGTGCGATAGCTGTCGTACAGGATAAGCAGCGTGGTAACAGCATTTGAAACATTATTCATCAAACTAACAGAGGTTACTCTGGAGAAGAAAATGGTTTTCAAGCAAGAAATGATCATACCATGTGCACTAACTAGCATATACTTTACCAGTCCATGACAACTTAAGAGATATGCTGCATCTGCCGTTGTAACTATTAAAATGACATCTACTCATCACCCGTAAACCAATAGATATCGAGATGTGTTGAATTACAAGAGCTTTGGATGGATAGCGGCATGAAAGGTAAGCGTTTCAATATCATTTATCATTGTTTGTTCTAAAAAACAAACTTAGTTATGGACGCATGAGCACATTATCTATGCTAAGAACATTGATCCCATCGGGTTGGAGCGTGCAAATGCTGGTGGAAACCAAATGTGCCCAAAAATATTGTATTTTCCCGTTTGTAATGCATATATGTGTATATATATATATATATATATATATATAAACAATTGAAATACCTTGTTTTTCGAGGAAGTATACCAGTTTCATGTCTTAAACCTATCCACCTTTTTGTCACTCAGAATAATTGTAGCACACAATCTGAAAGAAGTCACAACTGTTTGCAGTTGTGCCATGTCATTGCCAAGTTTACTCAAGTATGATTACAACCCGTCAACAGCCTGCACCATAACAGTTGAGTCACCAGTATCCACGACCTGACGTGTAATTTCTCTTTGGCTCTGATATCAAACTGATATGACAAGTAGGTCATTGGCATGAAAAATGCAAATAAGGCAAGACATCACCTTTCTGCAAATAACAGAAGCCTCAGGGAGATAGATAGGCAGGAGCCCACCACATTCCTGTCAATCTGACATGAGAGCCTCTGAGAAACTCAGCGGGAGGGGTTTGGGTCATTTTTGACCGTTTCCTTTTGTGCAACGCCATAGGGCTGAAAACTAAGTGCAACCAATCGTGGCTGGTTTTAGATGCCCCCTCTGGCTGTACTGCCCCCCTCCCCTGCGCAGATTTTGTTAGACAAACTCAATTCCAGTCCGGCCCCCCGCTACCTTCACCTGCAAGTGTGGGTTTGTATCGTTTCTTGTGGCGTTCCAAAGGAATTACAACGTCATTTGAACTGATATGAACAACGAAATGCCTTGAAATAGTATGGCAAATTTCAGCGCCTTTAATGATTCAAGAGAACACTGTGTGCATCCATCCGTGAGAACTACCTTCGTAAAGTCAACGATGAAGCATGAGGGAGCTCATTCGTGTTTTCACGCTAAAAACGTCCGCACATATGCCGAAATCTGTAGTCATTGGGTGTCTCACCTCAGTTGATGCAGATATTTGGCTTGCCCACCTGCATACATTCTAGCACTGTTCTATTGCCCTGCATTCGGACAGGTGAGCATCCCTTAATCAGCGGTCATCGTTGTTCTTGCTCCTTAGATTACGAGGGCTCTGGGTCTAAAGCTGTTCGTGTTTCTTCTTTCACAAGTCCATTCTGCAAACGAACAACGTTCCCAGGCGAGTATGAGTGGAACCATTTTCATTTTTACCTCATTTCGATCCACTCCATTCATCATTTTCTGCCACCATTTTACGCCTTCAAGGTAAGGAGCCCCGTGAGTACAACACTAGGGGACACATTATTATTACTGGTCTAGGGCTGAAGGGCCATTTCGTCCCAGTTGCAAACTTGCATTCCGGCTGCCGTTCTGGCGACAACGGAGGCCCCTTGGTCGATTCGGAGACACTTCAAAATGATGCATCATACAATACACATGTGTTCTCGGAGCTGCACTCCATAAGCACGTGTGGGAGGGGGATTGTAAGCAGTGGAAAGGCCATGGAAATTGACGGAATCAAGTCTCTGCTACTAAAGAAACCTTGGGTTTGCCCTTCAATACCGTCGGTTCGCGCGTTTATGGCAAGATAAATGTTACCTTTTACTACATGAAGCAGTTGCATCCAGCAGGCATGACGAAGATCGCTGTTAGACTGGGGAAATCGGATGCATGTTTAAAGTAAAACAAAAGTGAGTTCAACGCCAACAATATCTGAAAATTGGGGGTGGGAATGGTAAGCTTTGTGTCGAATGTATGCAGGTGAGCATAACCAAATATCAGCACCAGCTAAGTGAGGCACTCAATGTCTGCAAATGTTCCGATATCTGCGGAGGCTGTAAGCGTGAAAACACTGACTAGCTCTTTCGTGCTTTATTGTGGACTTTTGAGGGTAGGTGTTGCGGATGGATGCACATAGTGGTCCCTTAAAATAATTAGGGGCGCTGAAAGCTATCATATCATTTAAACGCATTTCATTTGCCTCCCCCCGCCACCTTGAATTAGCATTTCATATCGACTTGCAGACATGAGTAGATGGATTGAACTATGCAAAGCTGGTCTGTAATGCTACAGAGACAACATCTGTATCACTAGTAGTAAGTGGATGTAACAGGGATGGGGGTGGAGACGAGGCCTGAGGTTTGTAGCGTCTCCTCGGTACCAAACGAATGGTCAATGGTTAACAGTACCACGTGGTACGGTGACCCTTGATAAGCTTCTGTTTGTGGCAAATATGTGTATGCTTGCTCTAAACTAATATGAGATATCCCACGCCAATTGAGCCCACGACACAACATACATATGACATATATGACACAACCCCAACGACTTACGCGACGGACGAGGCCAGCGTTCTACTTTGTTGTTTCTTTTTTAGTTGTGAGCGGTTCGTTAGTGCAAAGATAGTCTTGCAGTAACCTGCATAGGCTGCTGCCGTATTGCCAGACATCTGTCTTCCTGCTCAAAACTAAATTGAAGTATTTCACGCAACTGCAACCACACAGCACCCCACAGATGTTTATATAACGCCCGGGACGGACGAGGCCAGCGTCCGGCGCTCCCGCAACAACCGTGCCTGGGGATCCCGTCGGCTGATACCGGCCAGACAACCACTGACGTCATATTGGGAGCATTTCAAGCAGCAAATGACTTCCTATGGCTGGACACGGCGGAGGAAAACCCGGACGCGCCCATCTGCGACAGAGTCCGGCGGCTCGCACTATGCCGGCGCTAGCCCTTTACGATCTTAAAAGAATCTACACACATTGCAGCATTGCCAGCAGAGCTTTCCAGCAACAGGCTCATCACTCAGTAATTTGCATCAGGGGATGGGGCTTCTTCTCCGACCCTTGGGGGGGGGGGGGCGGGTAAACGAGGGGCTATCACCGACTGCCGTGGCGCAGGCCGACTAAACCTCCCCCAGCATGCGACTGTTGCCGCTGGCCCCGGGCGTGGTCCAACAGTTAGGACGGCCTCCAGACGGTATAAAGCTGGCCGGCACCGGTCTACAAGCATCACAGACCCCAGCGAGTTCAGCCATGAAATTCCTGGTAAGTCCTCTGCTTGCGTTGCTTGCTACCGATGTGCATCACGATGAGCTGTTTCATTTCATCAGGAGATCCAGTCCCAATCAGCAGCTTGAAGGAACTTTCCACACCTGGAGATATTAAGGCAACTTTATATGATATACATGTGCAACCATATATGCTCACTACATACAAAGCTCACTAGTAATTTTTATCATGCTTTTAAAAGCAAATGTCTGCTGAATGTAACAATTTTGCGATGAGTATGATTTTGATCCTACCATCGGTTCATTATATCACGGAATGTTTTTATGACGTCAGAGTCACTGCGAGAGTTGTCACGTCAGAGTTGCCGCTGTAGCGGACGGCGAGACTCACTTGTAGTGCTTTGACATACCGCACGGTGGCAGCGTTCATCTATGAATACAAATACAATCTAGGAGGGTTGGTGCATGCGATTTGGCCGTTTCTCGTGGTATTGTTGGCAATTTTCGTGATCGTATTTTCGATTTTGCAGTTGAAATTTGTATTACGGCCCTATTCCTGGTTACTTTCTCTCTCTTTTGTCTGACACATCTAGCAATTGCCCGAATAGCTATTTACCTAGGGTGTAAAGCCGTCCGTGATCGCGACATTTCCCACTGCATCCCTCTTCCCTTTATCCTGCACTCGTCGGATGACAGTGAAAGTAGGTTTTCACGTGACGTGACTATGATGGCATACCTCTCTGGATCAAATTCCTCTAGGCGTTGTTATGGGTACTAGGCTGCACAGTTCACGTGCGTCAAGCTCAGAAACAAACGGATTTGAAGTGTTAAAACCAGACAGGGTCATAGTGGTAAAGTGCAGAGAATCATCATGAATTAAGCATTCAGTAGCAAGTGACTAGTGACATTCCCCTATGGTTAGATGCAGCAATGCGACCCCATGGGACTTTGCAAGTTCGAAGTTCAGGGGCAGGCGGCACGCACCAGCCACTGAATAAGCCAAATATCCCGTTGTGCGGCCCCGCTCGAGCGCCTAGCACATAACGCGCAGAGGGGTCCCTGTGCAAGCGAAGCCCTGGCGAATAGACGCCCAGGTTCGTGTAGTCTTGCCCCACCGTTTATCCATTGCCTTTTATTCTTCAGCATACACATAAACACGAATGCCTTAAATGGCCATGTCTTCACCAGAAGTACATCATATCCAATATCATGAGGTTTTCACACTGGCTATTATGATGACATTACATGCCTGCGTAAAATTCCTAGTTCACTTGCATGAAGCTCAGAAAGAAGAGAATCTAAAGGCTCTTAAACCGGACATGGCTGTTCCGTAAACTTCAGAGAAACGATCATGAAGATGGGTATCTCAGTTCAAAGCCCCACACAATTTGGTACAATCCTTTAAATAAAGTGATTTAGAAATTCAAAATATTTCTCCAAAGTCACTGCTTCGTTGCAAAAACGCAACTGTTATATGTCTCTCGGGTGACATCAGCTGCAAGATGTTGAAAAACATGTTAACATAACTGGAATGCCTTTCGTCTTTTGGTTGTTTTATGAATATTTGCGATCTCATCTTTCCACTGGGCGCCAATGGCTCGAAAAATATATGACAGGCTTTGTCTACTTCATATTTTCAGCAACAATGTTCTTTGAAATTGCTTCTTTCCTTCCTGCTCTTTCCAACAACAAATATTGGTTGGCTTGTCCTTTTCAGATGGTAGTGAGCGCTGTCCTGAGCGTTGCGGCTGCCCAGAACGCCCTGCCCTACAGCGGCCTGGCCTACTCGGTGCAACCGGACGCGGCCAGGTACTGGACCAACTTAGCCGCCCCCTATGTCAAATACGCTACTACCATCTATAAGGACATCGCTGCCAACGCCCCGGCAGGTGTCCGCCTCCCGGACGACGGTTTCAGCACCAAGTTCGACGGCAAAATCCCCGTCTTTCCTATCGAGGGCTCCTTTAGTTACGTGGACCTCAATGGTGTGAAACAGACGGTCGACTACGTTGTGGACGAGTCCGGCTACCGCGTGTCTGGCACCAACCTGCCGGCGGCTGCCGTCACCGACGTGAAGACGCCCGCCGACGCTGCTGCTACCAAGATCGGCTACCGCAAGTAACACAGCACTCTACCGATCGGCGATACCCCTGAGGTGTCCACCGCCAATGCTGAACACGCCCGCCCGTACAACGCAGCTGCTCTCGGTGTCTACCCTCAGACGCACGCTGCCTCCGGCGCTCCCGTCACGTTCCAGGGCACGTACGGCTCGGAGGGCGTTTCTTACTCGTACAGCTCTCTTCACCCGAACCACCTCACTTGCCTCTGAGCCTGCTCACCCGCGATCACATGCTGACTTTTCATCTCTGATTCGCTCCCAAATGTCCTGTTTATATGCCGCTACACCGGAAATCTGTCATGTTTGGTGTATTGTCTCAGCTTGATGCCAGGGTACGTATGTACAGCTTACCGAGTTTGGTTGGTACGAGGAACATGAAGGTGTAGATCTGCTTAGACGTAATACAAAATATGCTTGGAAGCGCTGGTATGGATGTATTCAATGGAAGG
>NW_023596194.1:0-29466 GCF_011947565.3 Pollicipes pollicipes
CCTCCCGCTCCACTGACCCAAGCCAGAGCCGGCCGTCCCACTGCCCGCCGGTCAGCGCGCCGCCAGCGTCCGCCGTGACGTGGCGTCCGCCGTGACGTGGCGCCGGTCGGAAGCCCCCTCGCATTACCGGTCGGCCCACAAAACGCGTTCAACGCGACACCAGATACCGGAGTGCCTGGACACCAAACATGTTCTATAGACGACTCCATCCACGTGACTAAAATGACCCCAGGCAAGAAAGTACACCGCGTCTCCACATGCGTCTTTAACATCACGGAGGATCTGCGTCGATGTCGATCTTAATCGACGCCTCGAACTTGACGCCAGTTAAGCTGGTAACTAGACGCCAAATAGGCCCGTGACACTGTTCATAGAGAGGCCTGACGGCAGCGCCCAGTACGCGCCTAACTCGACTTCTAATCCACGCCTACCGCGGTAGGAAACACGTGCAGAACTCGCCTAAAAAACGCCCATCAACACAAGAGAAACGTGACTCCACGAAGGGTGTCTGACAGAAATACAATTATCCGTCTAACGCAACACTAACCACAGGTCAAATTTCACTTTATATGCCTCAACATGGCTCCCACACATGTCTTCTCTTGCGTTCTTAATATGATACCTTAAACTTTGAGTAGTTTTGGCTAGGCTGAAGCCCTATTTATCACTAATGTTGCCTTGGTGCCTTGGAGAAAATAAAGTCGAGTAAAATCATTAAGATATGCTCGAGGCATTTCGATTAGCCAGTACTCACCTCCAGCGTCTATCTGACTCCAAACATGTTTTACGTCGGTTTGAACCCTCCCCTTAGTTTCCGACTTTTCCAGTACCACTGCCATTGTTTGTTTTTTTTGTTTTTTGCACGATTGCTTTATCACTTTTGCCACCCCCTAGGAATGACTTATGTTTAGTGTATGAAAAAAAACATCATTATGGCGTCAATAATCCATCTAAAATCGCGCGACTGTCGTGACTCTTGCCCGTTTTAGCAACATACATGTTGTGTGTTTTTGCGACATGAGCTCATATGTAACCAACATGTACGCCACGGCGGAACTGAAGTAGGCTGGGTGAAATTCCTACCGGGCTCAAGTACTTTCGAGCGTTGGCTTTGCCTTGTCTGATATTTCCCAGACAACATTCGCGATTCACAACAATGACCGCAAATCCATCGCAGCGGCGCTGTCCACTGCAGCGCCGTTCCACCCAATCAGTGTGGCGCGTTTGACCTCGCAAGGCCCTGAAATCACTTCAAACGCGCCGCCGCTCGGAAGCACGTCTGTTCAAATCAGCTGGCGGCGGCGACGCTGACGCAGGCAGACACGTGACTGCCACCCGGCGCTTGCGAAAGCCTTGTCGTCCGGCTGTGACCAGCTGGCTTCTGCCGGCGCGACGTCTTCGATGCAGCGCCCGCCAGTCGGGGATGTTCGCTGCGATGCCGCACGCGTCTTGCTAATTTTTTCCCGACGCCTGACAGGCAGCCGCCGTGCGTGCTGCGCTCCACGTCAAACATCAGCACTGGCGAGCGGGCAACAGCCGCTGCAAACGCTTGCATGTTATCGTGCTTAAGTGACGTCAAACATCGCTGATCAGAGCACGGAAGTCGCTGCGTTCGGCAGCGGATATGAACGCGGGGTGCGTGTTCTCGAATATCAGCTGGCGAATTGATGGTGTTGACATGAAACGTTGACATAGTCGTATGCGCCACTGGTGAAAGAATGTTACCAGTATGATAATTTTGCAGCGATGTCAAACATCAGAATATTTGGGTGCGGTTATGATGTCGAACAGCGGCAGAGCGAACTGCTATGACGGCGTCAAACAGCAACAGAGTGGGTTGCGGTTAATGACGTCAAACAGCGACCAGAGCAGGTTGCGGTACGGACGGTCAATCAGCGGCAGAGCAAGCTGCGGTAAGTGGCGTCAAACAGCGAAAGAGCGGGATGAGCTAATGGCGTCAAAATACGAAAGAGCGGGTTTGCGGTAATGCCGTCAAGCAGTGACAGGTCAGGTTACAGTAGTGGCGTCAAACATCACGGAGTCAAATAGCAATACTAATGTAAAACACTCTAGTAAGCTCTACCGAAACCCCCCCCCCCCCTCGCCCCCACCCCACCCCTCTCTATTGTACCAGCGTGCCGTAATACCCACGGCATGCATCACGAAGCTGGTCGCACTCCCATTAAAGAAAGCAGACTTCTCTCCCCTCCCGTGCCCCTCGCCCTTAGTCAAGTGGACGAACACGAGGCGATCACAGACCGGATTACAGTACGTCCTTGACGCTTCCACCGGTCTGCGCCGCGAGCCTTTTACCGGTTGGTTATCTGTGACGTCACACTTCCCAACACTCAAACCGCTCTCCATGCAACCACTGGGAACGGGGGGGGGGGGGGGGAACGAGAGTTTTCAGCATGTCCACCGGGGGTGGGGGAAATCCCACCAGCAAACGTCCCCTCCCCTCCCCTCCCCTCCCCCATCCCCGTGAACGGTCGCGGTGGATGCGGATATACCAAACGTATGTACTTTTCTACATGTGTAAAAAGCGCAAGGACCGTGTTGCGTTTGCGCGACTTCATCGTTCAAATCTGTGACGAAGTGAAATTTCTTGATGCTATCCCTGAGCGGCGTTTTTTCTTTCAAACCCCATAGGAAGCATCGTAACGTTGGCAGTCAAAAACGCATGAATATTTTGAAGGCGTTGTCCCGCATAACGTGCGGGACAGGCTGGCTGCTGACGTGCTGGACAGGCTGACGTGCAGGCTGCTGCGCGTTGCCAAGACTGCATAGAGGACTTATACGCTCGGTGCTGGACTTTGCAAGTCCTGTCCATGTTAGCGCCCCCAACATGCTCTAAAAGGCCCTTGATCGTGTCCATCACGTGTGTCCGTATTGCTACTGGATCTCGGCGCACAATCCGCACGAAACACCTGCTGATAGGGGCCAACGGACCGCCACTTCAGCGTCGTAGAAGCAAACTTACCCTGAACTTTGCTATCAAGGTACCGCAATTCTCTCTCCATCCAGCGTATCCCGCACTTTTTCTCACACGATGACGCGGCTGTTCTTGAAAGGGCGGACTACTTCATCAAAACCCATCTACCTGCGTTTGCGAAATTGGCTGGGTAAGGCGGGCGTCCACCTCTACGAAGTCACTCACCGCATGTTTGATGATCTGGCCCTGTGGTGACACACAATCCTGCCTCTTGTCTTATATCTTTATCACGCTAGAAAAGATGGCGTACCCGTACAGGAGCTTGCCAGCACGGCAACGAGGCAAGTCTGTCACTTGCCAGGGATCCTAGGGATCCTCTACATTACTTCGTACGATCGCCCCGCTCCCGGCTGGTGGGTCCAGAGTCGGGACCCATGTCGTGTTGTCGTCGACATGCTCGCGTTCTTAGCCCGTGTTGACTTCATACTTGTGTATGGCCGTCCAACCGCATAAGTATACAGATGAAGAGGTAATACATAAATGGCACAGCTCTGACCGGATGGCATGCAATGGACAGTTTTCGAGAGAGCGCGAGATGACCATGAAGCCGACACGCCCATAAACCCTAAATATTATCGGACGTGATTATACTCATGCATACTCTATGCAGTGCACTCATGCACACTCCCCGCACACTGGTCCGCTGTGGGCAGGGGACAAGGCTCCTGTGTCACGGCAGCGCCACCGTCTCGGCGGCGTTTTCGCTGCTAGCACCAGCGCCGCCTGACCTGGCCGACCCTGGCTGCACACGACCTGGCCCTGCTGACCCCGGCTGACCTCGGCCGATCCTTGCTGACCTCAGTTTTATCCTGTTGATCCTGATGAGCCCAGCTGACCTGGGATGAGCCCGGCAGACCCCGGCCTGACGCAGTTGGCTCCGTTCTGACCCTCCTGACCCCGGCTTACTCATTTTGACCCCGACTGACCCCTGGTGAACCTCAGTTGATACCGGCTAACCTTAGCAAACCCCACGACCTGACCCGGCGCCGGCCTGCGAGCCCGGCTGTTGGTAGACGCACCCGCAGCCATCCGCTCTGGGTCAAACACGACAGCGAAGCCTGATGGACTGGGCTCCGGAGCAGTTAAACACACAGTGTCCTTGAAAAATGGCGCAAATCATTGGCGCGCGAGGAGTCCACGGATGTACATTTGGCTTACGTTCACAGTGTGGTGAGCGCAAGGTTGTATGCGCTCCTGGTTTCCCTCCACGCCCACTCTCAGGCACTGATATTAACAACCGCGCGACGCTGCACACTGTTAGCGGCGATGGCTTTAGGGCGGTTGTCAACAGACCGTGGCTATCACGGCGCCCGTGTTAACATCCGCTGTTTATCGCGAGCAGTGCACACCGCTCTGTGTGCACGTGTCACGCCTGCACACCAGGGTGTGTCACTCGAGCAGCCGACGCCGCGGTCAGTCGACACGAATGCCATTGTATGTAGCTGGCTCAAGTGCGGCTTTGCTGGGTCTTTTCCGGCCGGCGCGTATCCAGAGTGCGGCAGCAGGGTGTGGCACGAGCTGCGTGCCACTGGGAAGTTGTCGCACTCTGAGCTCGTCCGCTCGGAAGTGACCGCTCTGTGAGGTCGTTCACTGGAGATAAATCGCTCTGTGAGTTCGTTCACTGGGGATGTATCGCTCTCTGAGCTCGTGCACGGGGAGTTCTAGGAAGCTATCGCTCTGTGAGCTCGTCCACTGGGAAGTTGTCGCACCGTGAGCTCGTCCGCTCGGAAGTGATCGCTCTCTGTGAGGTCGTTCACTGGGGAGTTATCGCTCTGTAATATCGTTCACTGGGGAGTTATTGCCCCTGACAGAATGAATTTCGCGCTTAACAGCGCCCGGAGGAGTGAGGTTACGGGCAAGTTCTGCTTAGAAATAAGTCCGTCCATTGTTATTGTTGTGTATCATAACCTGGTGTACGGTCTTCATCTACGCCAGTGAGTAATTTTCTGACCACCGAGTTCTCATAAACGGGGATGTTGTGGAAATTGGGATGGAATAAGCCTTATTGGTTCAAAGGTCTTCTGTTGAGTCAACGATCTTCATTTCACCAGGAGGGTTTAAACGATGGTGTCATGCTAAATGACGATTAATTTTACGGTACCCGCCATAACTTCATTTGGCATTACAACGCCGTTTGACCAGCACCTCATAGAAAAGTGAAGTTCGCTTACTCAACATAACAGGTATCAACTCATAATGCCGAAAGGACAGGAGCTGAAGGCCTTCCTTTCTTAAATCAAGTGTGAATAAGTCCACTGGGTATTGTCTGCCTAGATGAAGGCGCACGGCCTTGGCTCCCTGGAGACAATCGAAAGAAGGAAACCGTTGCTGTGCACGGTTTACTGAATTTGTGGTCAACTAGGGATTGGTTAGAAAAGAGACGTTTGCTGTGAAGTGGATACCAAAGCTGAGGAGAGTGATGTGTTGCATATTTACCACCCCAACATAAAACACGGGCGAAAGTTTAATGAACACGAATGTTAGCAAAACGTGGCGGAAATCTTCTGACGGTGACATAAAACTCTACGCAGCCTGCCAACAACTAGCCCACAGCGCATGCGTCGGCTCCGGTACTGCCACCTGGTGCGGGGACAACGATAACCGCTGCATGAAATCCAGTCCCCTAGGCAATGAGTCAGACCAGGATGTAAATTTGCATTCTTTCGTGGGCCTAAGTGTCCTCATTCCTAATGCTGAATCGAGCCCTCCCAATGCCTCTATGAGCCCCCCCCCCCCCGTGCAAATGAGCAAAAGGGAATACTGGGCAAATGAGGCGCTAAAAGCGTTTTAGCTGCTTTAGCTTACTTTCATATTGGTTTCAAAGGAAAACGTGATTTCTCAACATCAAAGGAATTTTGGATCAACCACACACTTTAAATTTAAATTCTGACGTCTTCAATTCACGTCTCGACGAGTCAGGGTGGTCGTAATTAGGTAAATCAAAATCAGGGGCAGCCCCAACCGATTTTAGTAAGTAGCTCACCTGGGTAAAAAAAAGCAGGTGCCAGGCTATCAAAATACCACACACGTCATCCCTGATTAGTTACCGCCACAAGCACCTGTGAGACGCAAGGCCATATGCACAGCATGCAACACAATGACAACAATGCCGCGAACCGCAATGCATGTAGTTTTTACTACGCCCAAATGTATCATTTGAGACCTCAAAGAAATCGCACCATGTCTTGCCGGCTAATACCACCGTTAGGTACAGGGATTTGATAACAGAAACGGAAGGCGTCTTGAAATTCCAGCAGCAAGTGGTGAGTTAGGTCTCATCATTGACAAACAGCCTGGAGGTTGATGCAACTGCCATATCAAATAAGATGATGTATGAACGAAAAGTGCAAAGGCCGGGTACATATCTCATTCGAAGAGATACTAAATAACTGAGTCCTTTTTGACATTTTAAACGCGCTCTCATTTATCCTAAGCGCCACGTATCTGATTAGAAAAGACGCCACTTTGTACCTATTGTTAATGCAAATACTGAAAAAGGACGATGGAAGCGAGGAAGGTAGATCATGCCCTTCTATTTCCTTCACCAAGGCGGTTTAAAAAATCCCGCTTAGTCTTGCTTTCTTCAGCAAGCGATGTTGCGCGGAGGTTGAGGCAAAACCAGGCATCGGGCACCGCAGACAAGGGTTTGTTGTTCAGAAAAGAAACTTGTTGATGTCCGATACCTTGCCGCACGACACCAGGATGTCACCGGGCCACCGCAGCTGCCTGATCAGTGTCACTTCTCCCCTAGCCCTCCCTTCGCGCCCCCTTCACCTCCCCCCCCCCCCACTGTGCCTCTCCCTGTTCCTTACCCACTCCGGTTCACGAGCGAACCGGATCCGAGGGTCCGTCGCGCCCCTGCGCCCCTTGCGTGCATGCTTCGTGAGCGTGCGGAAACGGAAGCAGTTCACACTTCTACTGGCGGACTCTCGTCGTTTGAAAGCTTTGGCTGCACTGCGCCATGACGGGGATATCTGGCAGCCGTATCTGGCATGTGTGACGTCACTAACGGCCAACGGTGCCAAATCGGGTTTGGCAGGTAACTTGCGGGTAGTTAGGTGCACAATCTGGAGAGCTGTGTCAGTTTCTGGTTCTATTTCTGGATGTTTTGGGGCCAAGGAATCGGACCTCATTTTTACCTGGAGATGTTGCTGGCGCTTTGCTGGGATAGAACAGCTGTGCTGGGATAGAACGGCTTTGCTGGGATAGAACGGCTTTACTGGAATAGAACTGCTCTGCTGTAATAGAAGGGTACGGCATTGCACGGAGACGAAGAGTTCAAGCTGAGTTTCTTGGAAACCAAAGTGTCAGTCACGCAATGGCACGCAAAATGCCCTGCTTGCGTCACGTCTCTCTCACTGTCTTGAGGCCACCGTCCGTTTGTGCCCAAACAGGGACGTGGCTTTGTACAATGGCTCGGGGCTGATCGATGCACAATGACGAAAGCTATCCCCATACTTACACCAAGAAATGAGTTTCGCCTTGGATTTGCCCCACTTCCTTCTCAAAGCTGGGGGAAGGAGGTCTGAAGCCCGACTGCTGCCTCTGCTAACTGAGAAGGAAACTGCACTCTTGTAACGGACTTGTAATACTGTTTGTTTAACTCGTTTGTTCAACTTGTTTTATAATATTGTGCATATTCCATGGCAAGTGCATGCCTTCTGTTTTCTGCCGAAGAACTTCGAAACTCCGCTCTGTAGGGCCGGTCTCACCGCGGAATGTAGGACATGTTGGTCCCGATGATGACATGCTGCTGATAATGTTGATGATGCCATGTTGTTGATGATATTGATGATGCGATGTTATTAATAATGGTGATATCATTTTATTGATGGTGTTGACGATGTTATGCTGTTGATGATGTCATGTTCTTGATGCCATTTCAAAATAGGAAATCGAAATAGACGCGTGAATATGGCGCCTTGCCTGAAATTTCCTGCGCCTGCCGCAAGCTGAAATGATTTTTGCGAAACAGGCCACTCCGGTGGAGTGGCCTATTTTCCTTTCGGTGGTGCCACGGAGGACTGCTGGCGGCGTTCCGGAGGACTGCTGGCGGTGTTCCGGAGGACTGCCGGCGGTGCTCCGGAGGACTGTTGGCGGTGACACGAGGACTGCTGGCGGCGTTCCGGAGGACTGCTGGCGGTGTTCCGGAGGACTGCCGGCGGTGCTCCGGAGGACTGCTGGCGGTGCTCCGGAGGACTGTTGGCGGTGACACGAGGACTGCTGGCGGCGTTCCGGAGGACTGCCGGCGGTGCTCCGGAGGACTGCCGGCGGTGCTCCGGAGGACTGCTGGCGGTGCTCCGGAGGACTGCTGGCGGTGCTCCGGAGGACTGTTGGCGGTGCTCCGGAGGACTGTTGGCGGTGACACGAGGACTGCTGGCGGTGCTCCGGAGGACTGCCGGCGGTGCTCCGGAGGACTGCTGGCGGTGCTCCGGAGGACTGCCGGCGGTGCTCCGGAGGACTGTTGGCGGTGACACGAGGACTGTTGGCGGTGGTGGCGCGGCCGGCACGGCAGCAGCCACCCCCGCAGAGGGCGGTGTCAAGTGCGGTCACATCATCAGTGTCTGTCGCCCCACTAAATCATCACATCATCACATCACCAGGTGCTCTTAAGTAAGGGGACGTGAGTGTATCGTTTCTTTATTTAGGGTTTGCAATGATTGTGCGGGCCGAATGACGCAAATATGACGCATGCATGTCTTACACTGATGCTTTCGTATTCACAGCAAATAAACGGACAGAAATGTGCATTCATTACTCGCTCTGTCCGAAACGAAGTCACTACGCAACACCTTGAAACAATAGGAAGACCCGTTGACTTCCCATGTTTGGATGCGACGAAGCGTTGCTTTTCAACTCCCACACTGTTGAAAAGCACGCTTGATAACATTCTGGAAGTAATGTTTTTGTGTCAAGCTTCGAACTACATTGACAGTGTACGAATTATTTGGTTATCATGCATCTCTCCTGGATTGCACTGTCCAAACTCCATCAGTGGTCTCAACAATTAAACAATCTCTACCAGGTTATACGGGAGGATTGAAACGGGGTGTAAGAACCGCGGATGGAACGACTCTTTGGACTACCGTCCTCGTTTGGTGTGTTAGTCGGTACACGTATACTTACGTAAGTGTGAGAGTATGCTAACACACCGGACAAGGACGAAAGTCCGAACAATCGTTCCACTTGTAAAGCTCTACGAGGGCCTTGATTTTTTTATTTTTTGCGTGCAAAAGTCGATGCCGTGTTGTCCGCGGTCTTGAAACATCTCAACGCAAAAGGGGGCTCCGGAGTTTTATGGAACAATGATCATTCACTGTGCCACCAAACGGCAATGCAGACTGGTTCACAGCAACACGACGAACTGCCAGCAGCCTTTTTGGAAACCTTACTAGCCAGCTAAACACCTGAAATCGGACGCAAGAGCAATCGTTTGTTACGACCCTGTCTGTTTGGTGCGAGCCGTGCTCGCTCCCTCCCTGTGCGCCGTCCCATAGCGGGGCTGGAGGGGGGGGGGGGGGGGGGGGGGTACTCATCCCATCGTAATCCGTCGGTGGCCGGGCCCCACGTCTCTGGCCCTGCTGTCCCGTGGCACCGCGCTGCTATTTCAGACCGGACCGTCATGCTGAGCTGGTGACGTCATGCCACGCCGGTGCCGTCACATCCGAGGTGATGCAGGCATGGGCTGGGCGGGCGTTCTCTGAAGTCACGTCAGCGAAGGCGGGCGGTCTGGACGAGTGCGTTTTCCTGTCCGCGGCCGGAGAAACGGCTTTAAATTGACGGAGATGTTCTCCGGCGTTCGTCGCTTCGGCGGAGCGGGGGCCACGGATGGCGGCGGCTGTCAGGGGATTGCCAGCCGGGGTGGGAAGGTGTTTACTGCCTTTCTGAACGTGTGTCATGCGCGTTAAAAAAATAAAGCAAGGAAACCGTTGACTCGTCGATAACAAATATTACTGTTTTAATGTAACTACGTAACCCTAAAATGTTTAATTGTCTGCGTTAGAGGATGCAAGTTATTGTCAATGAGCAGAGCGGAAAAGCAGAAAACACGAGCAGAAAACACGACTCCGAGAGGCTTTGGTTATCACGGAATACTGCGTGTAGACCATCCTGGCTTTTTACAAAATATGCACCATGAATTCGTAATCAACCTTGACAAGCTTGTGATGACACTTAAGAACATTTTCCTGTGATCTCGGAATTGACGCTTCCAGGAGTGAACCCACCACTCTCCCCGCCGGCTGGCCATATCACTAGCGGCCCAGAACGCCTTTGCAGAGGGTCAAAAGATATCACGTGCAGATTTTTTGTCTTCATTGTTGCCTCCACGTCAATTACGTGTGCCCGGAAAATACATTATCCTCGTCGGCCGGAGGCGGTAGCTCACTGCATTTCCAGAGACAAGACGTTGGTTATGACGACCATTTTTGCCCCTGGTAGCTCTGATGAGGTATGCGATGAAAGTCATGCTTTCCGCATCTGCTCCCGAGGCTGAAGATAATGCCCGGTCTTGAGCTCAAACCCCGCCCACTTTTAGTCAGTTCGCAGTGTATTGCGGAACGCTTGGTATGCATGCTTCTCAAACATGATTCAGCAGCTGTGGACGGCTAACTATAAGTTGGATCTGCTTCGGTTTGTTGTCTTAACGGATGTTACATTTTTATTGGATTGCACCTGTGGCCACTGGCGCTGAACATCCCTTGGATGCGCTGCACCGCCCCGTGTCACTGGTACCCACGTGTCACTAGCCAACACTGAGCCATGTGAGTAATTGTTGATAATTCTCCCACCCTTTATCCTCATCATAATTCTCTGACACTTCCAAAATTCTATGACCCCTCCAGAACTGTCAGTTAGCTCCGGCAGTCGACGGTAGATACAGCCTTTCTTCGGGAGCTGCCATGTTCTCGAGCTGAACTGTCATACATAAGAGGCCTGTTGATCTGTTGGCCTCCACGAGGCCTGTTGATTCATGACTGCAGGGGTGTTGTTTCCTATTCAGTTGGAAACGGCTCTAGCCCCTACCCTCCCCCAACCTTATGTAAAAAATGGAGCAAAGCCTGCGAGGAACGCGCCTGTTGACGTGTTTTGGCGGTAGATTGCGTCATTTTTATTTGCCCAGCCTCAAACTTACTTTGCGAAACTATACCCTCGGAAAAACGGCTTGATCAGCAATTAAGCCGCAGACGCAACTTCAGACCAGGTTCCATGCCAGAAAGAATGTGGCTCTACTTCCGGTCCGTGGGCAGCACCGTGGCCACAGGCATCCGCTCCGTGCCTCCCGCCATTATTACCCATTAACAAATCTCATCGATCTGCTCCGACATACCGAACTGGCATTTTCTGAACCTGCTACCAAGAAGTGCCAAAGTGGCATGCAAGTAGAATGTACTAATCTTAAAGTGGCATCCAAGTACGATGTACGCTAAGCTCTGGCAAGGCGGTGTCGGCCGGTAAACGGGTGGACATTGGGCGGTGCCGGCGCTCGGGAGGCGATCATGTGATCATGTGTGTGTTTGTGTGATCATGTGATCATGTGTGTGATCGTGACCATGTTTCGCACACCACATCCGGGCAACTGTACCAGCGGCACCTGCGGTTTGGCAGACGAGGCCGCGTTCCGGAAAGCTCTGACTCGATCGGTGTGTTGTCTTTTGCCGGTCCAACTCCCACCTCAAGCCATGATATGAGCCAACTTCCACCTCACGCCACGATGTGAGGCATCGACGTCGACCGTCGAGCCCCACGACACGGTCGATGTTAGGATTTCAGCGCCAGTTTCAGTGGCCGGCGGGTGAGTGCGCTCTCGACTCCAATGGCGAGACACCGTCTGACGGAAGACAGCGGGCAGCGAGCAACTTATGGGCAGGGTACTTTCTGGCGGAGTGAGTGAGAGTTAATATGGTCTGTGCAGTGGCTGGCGCTTCTTGAAAATGGTCGTGACGACATGTGTCGCGTTCACTAAAAGCAAGAACGGAACAGCACCAGAAAGGCGTATCCCGTCCCCAGCGCCTGCCCTGATGTTGAGGATGTTGGCCCCGATGGTGAGGCGGACACTTGGCTGCAGGGACGGATCGTGTTACATGTGTGTATGTGTGTGTGTGTGTGTGTGTGTGTGTGTGTGTGTGTGTGTGTGTGTGTGTGTGTGTGTGTGTGTGTGTGTGTGTGTGTGTGTGTGTGTGTGTGTGTGTGTATGTGTGTATGTGTGTGTGTGTGCGCTACGGATGTAACCCACTTCGCATTCAAAATTGGCGCTAACAGCGAGGTGGCGGCCCTCGAACTGCATGCAAGGCTACATTCCTTCTCATCCACGTTATTATTTGACTACAGCCTGGCAGGAGAGAGTAGTGCTGCAGTAGTCCCACTCTACCCGAAGCGTAGTGGAATGAAGCCACGGCTGAGCTGCATTTGCTCCCAACGCTGCCGCTGCAAACCAGACAGACTCTTGCGAGGCAGACTCCCGCGAGCCAGGCTCCCGCGAGGCAGACTCCCGCGAGCCAGGCTAGGGGTCCGTCCACTTACACTGAGCGCGGGTTCACTGCTCCACCGCCGGCCGGCGTCCTGCTGGATATGAATCGCCGGGGAGGAGGCATTGGTTGTCTTGACGACCGGATTTCACGGGGAATGCGACTTGGCAGCGGGCCGTGCGAGCTGAAAATACGCCTGGGAAGAGGCGCACGGCGGACGAGGCGCCGCTCACCACCTCAACACACGGACGGAAGTGGCGCCCACGCGCGCTCACCTGTCGCCTGCGGTCCGCGGGCTGACGGGCACACCACGACCCGTCGTGCGCAGGGGAGGCAAGCGACGTGCAGACATCTTGACGTTTGTAAGCAAGCCTTGTGTATTTAGGGGTTTCTTTATTGGCCTCATTGAGTCATCCCCTGCCCGTGCTCGAAACTACGGGTTATTCTGTCAATGGGTCATCGATATGGAAAGGGAAGCGCAGGGGTAGCAATAGCAGTGAAAGAACAGGCCGAACAAACACAGTTTAAACCTTAACATTGCTGTGGGTCGGTAATGCAGTCCTCCAGCCTCCTTCTCAAGTGTCATACAATCATACTGAACATTCCCGCTGGGAGCACTTTGTTTTGCAGAGGTCCGCGGACACTGAGCTGCCGCCTGCACCAGTCTCAGACACGCCGATATTGGCCAGACACAGCACACCATCACGGTGCATGCTCCGCAAACTGTCAGGGCTTTCCTTGTTGGTGCAGAATTCGGCCGCGAGAGACTCGGGGTACCTACCAAAGCTACGAACTCTGTACAACAGAGCATTTATTTTTAGTTGAAATAATGGCATATGTCAAAATGACTTTGAACAGCTGGCACGCTTCGTTCAAATAAAGCATGTCGGGTGACGCCAGACAGCCACCCGCCAGCCTTGAGCCTCCCGCGCGCCCGGTATGCGCTCATATTTCTACTGTGCAAAAAACACGCGGGCGGCGAAATCGACCATCCTCTGGATCCAGAAAAAAAATATGGGAAGATCCGTTACCATATCCAGTGAGACAGTAACTGAAGACAGTATCTGAAGGAAGACAGTATCAGCCTATGGCGTGGCTTGAAAAGAAATGCTTGCAGTTGCGTCCGTCCCTCAGATCGCAATCCAGCATTGAAATAAAAAAAATGCACCCTTACCAGTGGTATATTTACCTCTCGGCAAACGTTTCTGGGTGCACGAAACACAAGCTGAGAGTCAAGTGTTTCTTCTCCACAACCATCGCTAAAACGAAGAAACATTAACGCCATCCACTCGTATTCTTATTGAACAGCCCAATCCATTATGAGAAAGATATCGTGTCTGGCTGGTTCAAATCAGCGCCCTGTCTTGCATCTTCCCAACATATTGACCTGCTGGGGGCTCTAACACCACGGGCAGCCACTCCACCGGAGTATTGCATGTCCAGGAGAATGTCTTAGATAAAAATATTACATCCTACACAGCGCCCACGTGGCATTCACCGCCACATGCTCCCGGCGCTGAGACCCTTTTCATGCATCAGCACGTGCTCTCCAGTCCGAAGATCCTCTGATATCTGCACTGCTGGGCTGTCAGGGCAACTAATGCCGGCGGACGGGACCCGGGCCGGATCCGGCCCTGACTGAATCCATTCGCCGCCGGGTACCCCTCCCCACCGACAGATGGCTGGACAACGAGCACAATCTTATCCGCTGGCAATATTGCCACACGGCAGCTGGACACACTACATCGGTCCGTGCTATATCGAGTGACCACCAGCAGCCGGCTCACGCGCCATTTCCATTGGCGGCAGAAGACAAAGGCCAAGGATGCAAATTGTTAAAAAGTTGCGATAATGCTCTATGTGCAAATAGCTAAAACTGGGGTTGTTTGTCACGTGAATCAGATTTGCAAACGATTAGCATAAAGCTGTCAAAGTGATAAAAGGCACGGATAAGCTATCCAGAAAAAGAGAGCTTTCGTGATATCTGCTGCTGAACCTGCTGTCCAGCAGCAGGTACGGCAGTTGACAGCTGGGAACTGCTATTTCCTGCAGTCAGCAGGAAACAGCAGGTCCCAACAGTCAACTGTATAAGCTAGTATCAGTACCAGGGCGACAAAATCAACACCGTCCTATGCCTGTAAAAAGCAAATACAAATACTGCTACATACGCACAAGCTATTGACGTTGTGGTCGACACAGGATAAAATCCCCTCCTGTCCCCTTCATAAGCAAATCCTGGGGGGGGGGGGGGGAGGGCCACGAGGCCATGCCCACCCAAAACATTCCCAGAGCTTCATAAAAGTTTCGTCTACTTACCGTCTGTTTTAATTTTGATGGTGCGGTATCAAACATTTCTTTCCGTTTCGGAAAAACTTCATGAAGAAATGTTGGCAGCGATTTGAATATGAAAACAGAACGCATGTTGACGCATCTTAGTCATACTCGGCGCAAACATCGTGTTGGATAAGCATGATAAGCATTTGAGATAGTAAATGACGAACGGTTGCCCCCCCCCCCCCCACCCCCACCCTCAAAACTCCAGGCTAGATCCGTCCCGGACCCTTTTGCACTCCAACCAAAATTATCCCACGTCGCTCACGAGAGGCCAGGAGCTCACCAGCATGTTCATTGGAGGTTGTACTCTATTTGCATTTACACGTCAGTCCTCTCCCCTGTGGCATTGATTTGGCATAAGACATTGGCGATCTGTGAAGCTCGGTTTGAACACCACTGTTTAACTCTGAACAGGAAACGTCAAAACGCAATTTGACCGCGTGCTTGCCCAGCGGCATGAGCAGTCGGCGCGTGCGCATGCGCATGCGCACGCAGGCATCTCCGAGATGTCCATTGAAGCGACAGCGGGCCGGATGCCCGCTCTCGCCCGCGCTTGGTCGATGCCCGCTCTCGCCACCCCGCTGCTTCACACAGGTTGCAAGTGATTCTGAAGGCGGCGTCTTTGATCCTGCACCTGTCACAAAGGTGGCGTCTTTGATCCTGTACCTGGCAGAAGGCGGGTGTTTGATTCTGCACATATCAGAAGGCGGCGTCTTGGACCACACCCATGTTACAAAGACCGCGTTTTTGATCCCGCATCCGTCACGAAGACGCTTGATTTTGGCGCCTTCGAAAGCGCCACGAAGGGGCCTGAAGATCTTTGATTCTGCACCTGTCACGAAGGTGACGTTTTTGATCCTACAGCTGTTACGAAGGTGGCGTCTTTGATCCTGCACCCTTCACGAAGACGGCGTCTTTGATCCTGCACTTGTCACGAAGGCCGCAGTGGCACGCGCACCACTTCCGGCTCTCAGGTGGCCTTGGCTTGGGATTGTCTCACCAGTCGGATGTGGAATGTGGCCCACGGACCCACACCCGGCGAATCGTCGCCTTTGAACTTGGGACCATTACAACAACCTGTATTACTACTGCTTTTGCAATGTGCGGCAGGACCATTGAAATCGGGCTTGAGTGGGTGTCCTTTACGGCGGCCGAATCTTTTAAGTCAAGCTTGTGGTCGGTTAGCACCCGTGTGGTTGTGGACGTGAGTCACAGCAGGGACAATGGACGCCCCTCTTTCTGGGTATGCGCGTTCCTGTTTCTCAGTTCTCTTGGGGCTTGAGTCGAACAGCGGTACGGTGTGTTTCACCTGCCAGACATCAAAACGCTGTGGTGTGCACCAACAGACACGGCCAATTGCACAGATTTGGCTGACCGTGCGCAGTCGCGTGCTACTCCTTTGCGTAATACGAAACATTCAGCCTAACATCCAGCCAGATCCCGACACCGCCTAACACTCAGCCAGATCCCCGGCACTTCCTCAAAAACACAAGCACAGAACCAACCTAAGGAACTCCTCATTTCGCGAGCTCCATACCAATCACGACATCTCGCTGCGCGGGGTGCCGAAGTCACGGGCGTAAGTAGAGCCGGAGAGCTCCAGGTCCGGCTGCCGCCACTCAGCCGCTGCCGACCGCTGGGCAGTGTCACATGCGCTGACGGCCGTGCGTTCAGGGGAGGGGAGGGGGCAGGGCGACAAAGATTGGCAGTCTAGGCATGGCTCACACCCTTCGTCACCTCTGAATCTCCGGTGGTCGCCGCGCCCCCGCCCCCCTCCCCCCCCCCCGGTCGTTGACCCGCGGCAGGGCCTGCCCACGCCCCGGGGCAGTGTGGCTCTGTCTTCCAACAGTTGTCGCTGGAGCGGAGCTGGAGAAGAGCATGGTGGAGGGAGAGATCCCGCGTCATTCGTGTGTTCAGCGCTCTGGCCGGAGGTGTAGTGTCCTATCAATTTGGGGAGAGAGGGGACGCTTCTCCTAACTTAAGCTTCAGAACTCCGAACTCTGACGATAAAGGGGCCAAATATGTGGAGAAACTCTTTGTTGTCGTCTTTTGGGGTGGATTTCGTCACTTTTCCACTGCATTTTCCCCCCAAACACACACTCATTTTGCGACCGGGGCTGTTTTGTCTGACACCACATTGTTTGTGTGTTTCTTTTCTCGTCACTCATGGGATGTGAGCCCACCATTCATCCGTTCGCCTGTTGGACCTCCCATATATTGTTTGCGTGTATGTCCGTCCGTCATCCGTCTGTCATCCGTCTGTCATCCGTCTGTCCACACGTCTGTCGTCATGGCGTCTGCGCGTCAGCCGGCCGACCGCCCTCCACATTCGTCACTCGCACACTGGAGTACGCGAATGACGTCATTCACGCCTCGGCATCTTTCCTCGCATCTCTCTCGTTCGCCACCCGCTCACCCGTCTGAAGCGTTTCACGCACGCTTGCCGTCCGCACTGCCCCCCCCCCCCCCCCCGTCATCGCTGTCGACTCTTCGTCTTCACGCCCGCCCAGCCGCGGTCTGATGCCAGCGGCGCCCGTGGCCTCCGGCCCGACACCGGCCCGCCCCGCAGCACAATTGGCCTCCATTGTGAGCCCGCTCCTCGGCGGAGTTCTGCAAGAGGCCGCGCTCGGCTATTTGGTGGCCTCGTTTCGTCATCGACACCCGGCGTAGCGTGCCGAGGCCGAGGCCGAGCCGGGTCCCATCAGTCCCGCCTCAGCCGGCACTTCAGCGGCCGGCTGCATTGACACAGCGTCCCCGATGCATCTCCTCACCGCTGGCCACAGCCGGCTGCATCCGCCGGTCCAAGCCTGAGCTACTAGCGGCGCTGGCGATGAGGCCATAGGCCTGTCATTCAACGCGGGCAGTTACGGCGCCTGTTTGCCTGTAATTAGGACATCCCACAGTCGATTTACTTCTTTGCGAACGCAACTACGAAAACGACGCCGGAAAAGTGATGCATCTTTGCAAACATCTGCTTTGCATTTTGCTCTCCTGTTCTCCCCATCTCACCACGCTCGCATCTCCTCACTCCTCTCCTCTCTCTCTCTTCTCTCTCTCTCTCTCTTTCTCTCTCTCTCTCTCTCTCTCTCTCCTCTCTCTCTCTCTCTCTCTCTCTCTCTCTCTCTCTCTCTCTCTCTCTCTCTCTCTCTCTCTCTATCTCTCTCTCTCTCCTCTCTCTCTCTCTCTCTCTCTCTCTCTCTCTCTCTCTCACTCTCACTCACTCTCTCCCTTTCCATACATTTCTCTGTGTGTCTCTATCTTTCTTTCTTTCCTCTCTCTAACTACCTGTCTTTCCACCCTACACCCTTCCACCTCGCTAACTCTACATCTCTCCGTCTGTCAGTCTCTCCATCTTTCCCGCCCCTTCTCCTTCCTTCCTTCCAGTTCCCTAGCTCTCCGCCTACCCTGGGCCTCGCAGCAGTCTCCAGACGGCAGCAATCTCCGCCCAGCTGTTCGGTGACCTCCCCTGCTCCTCCGCCAGAGGTGTTGACGCACAACACCGCCAGCTCGTTTATTCGTCAATCGTGTCAATCGCCAGCGCCAGTACCTCTCCAAACGCCGGAGGGTGGCGCCAGGGGAGGCTGATGAAGCGCCAGTGACTGCTCAGCGGCTCCAGGGTAAACACTACTCGCCGGTGGGCAGGAGTGCCTCCTCCACACACCCCCCCCCCCCCTCCCCCTACCCACTAGCGACCCTGACCTTGGGGCGACTGTTGCCTTTGGCCGACGGCTGGCCCGGGACGAGGGTTCGGGTTCAGGGCGTCCGACGCCGGCAGGTGGATGTCTTGTGCCCCTCCCCTCCCCCTCCCTCTCCTGGCGGCGTGACCTGGACGCAGCCGGTGACTCGAGGCGGGAGGGGGGGGGGGGGGGGGGGGCTGCACGTCTCGCGGCCACCGAAGCGGTGGTGCTGGTGATATGTTTGAGGCTGTGACAAACACCAAGCCCTCTGGTTAATGACAGGGTTTATGACAGTGACAGTGACAGGTGACAGTGACAGGGCCTAGTGACAGTGCTTCAGTGCCGCCATCTCACGGTGGTAGGCTGTGGATTCAAGTCAAACTGCTGCGGCCCTGTCGATTCCAGCGCACCACTCAGATGCTGCCACCTAACGGTGACCTTAAATGTCGCCAGGTGAACGGTGGCAGTCCTGCCGAGCGGGTCTGTTTGACGGTGCCGCCACCTAACGAAGCTTTGTGACACGTCACGTAAACAGCGGCAGTCCTGCCGAGCAAGCAGGCTTGACAGTGAGAGCCATCTAACGGTGAACTCCTGCACTGCAGGTGAACGGCGGCAGTCCTGCCGAGCGGGCCGGTCTGAGGGCCGGCGACGCCGTCATCAGCATCGGCGGGCAGAACGCCATCGAGATGCGCCACAAGGAGGCGCAGGACTCCATAGTCCGCTCCGGCAACAACATCAGCATGGTCGTCCAAAGGTGGGGCACTGCGGGGATCAGCAGCCGACGTGCCGAGTCGAGCGCTGCCGCTCGGAAGCAGAGTGGAGCGCCCGGGCTCCCGCGGCAGGGGGTACCCGCAGCGTGGCTGCCAGGCACGCACTGCTGACCGCTGACCCGACGGACGCTTGGCCGTCTGTCGTCAAGGTTTACTGGCTGGAGTCATCCGGGAGACGGAGACCACTACAGCGGCGCGTGCGCAGACGACGGCAACGTCCCGTGTGCAGATGGCGACGACGTCTGGTGTGCAGATGACGACGTCCCGTGTGTAGATGGCGACGATGTCCCGTGCGTAGATGACGACGGCGTCCCGTGTGCAGATGGCGACGTCCCGTGCGTAGACGACGACGTCCCGTGTGCAGATGGCGACGATGTCCCGTGCGTAGATGATGACGACGTCCCGTGTGCAGATGGCGACGTCCCGTGCGTAGACGACGACGTCCCGTGTGTAGACGACAACGACGTCCCGTGCGTAGACGACAGCGTCCCGTGCATAGATTACGACGACGACGTCCCGTTGGCAGAGCGCAGCAGCGCAGGCGCTCCATTCCTGGCTTGCGGTCCATTTCGACCTCTCATCACCTGACACAAGGCTGGATGGGGGCCAGTCGGCTCAAGCCGCTACCCGCCCTCACCCATCAACCGACGTAGGCGGCTGTGCAGACAGCCGGTATGTTCCTCTCAGTACAACCCTGGGAAGGTGACCTGCTGTCCAGTTCGCCCTCACCTTGAGCCGACCTGTCAGGCATGGTCGTCAACCAATTATCTGACCGGTCCCACCCGCCACCTGCCACGACCCCAGCAGGCACCAGGGTGTACTTGCGGCGTCCCGTGACGATACATGCCTCCTGCCGTGTCCATCCTCGTGACTTAACGATTCCCCATTGTGTCTATCCCCACGAAGCTACGAGCCCCGCTGTGTCCATTTTCCTGTGACGTCACGAATCCCTGCTGTATCCTTCCCCGTGAGGTCACGAGCCCCCTCCTTGTCATTTCCCGTGACGTCACAAATCCCCGCTGTGTCCTTCTGCGTGACGTCACGAGTGCCCGCCGTGCCATTCTACGTGACGTCACGAGTCCCCGTAGTCCTTCCCCATGACGTCACGAGTCCCCGCTGTGTCCTTCTGCGTGACGTCACGAGCCCCGCTGTGTCCCTCCCCGCGTCCCCACCTAGGTGGGACCTCTCGGCGGAACCCCGCCCGGTGCCGTACGCTAGCCGGGCGCCAAGTTTGCGCCGCGTATTAATAGCGCTTGGCCCGCTGTGCGCTATTTCCACCGCCGGGGTGGGCAGAGGCGCGCCCAGGCCGTCGGGCATGGGGAGGTAATGTGATGGCCTCGTGAGCAGGCGCATCGAAACGTGCCAGGTTGCAAGGCCCTCTGAATCAACTCAATGGTGAACCTGTGCACCAGGCGCCGGCGCTTTGCACTGAGGCGTTTGCCTGAAGGCTAGACGAATTCGGCGGTAGTCGGTGTTTAAGGCTTGGAGAGGGAGACAGGCGAAAGGAAAAAAAGTGGAAAGCGGAGACGCGCTTTCCATGCAATTTTATCAGCGCTTCTTGGAAATATATCTCCCGGCCCCCACTAAACCATTCTACACCCCAGCCAGCTGATTGGCGCAAATGGCTGTTACGTCATCGGCGCGTCTCGGTGGTGATTGGTGGCCGGGAGATCTGAGCTGATCTGGGTAAACACGCACACCGCCAGCAGACGGACAGCGAAGGGAATTAGCTGATACCATTTGGCAGCGCCATTTGGAAGCTGGATGATGATGTCTGCACTTCGGGAATACTTCGGGCAAGGGAGACTCTCCGACACGAGTTCTGAAAGCTTCTGAATAGGATCGAACTCCTGCTTGCAAATGAAAATTAGCCTGCCCTCATCCATCCATGTTGTTTTAGCGTGCATTATACTTTTTTGTTGACCTCGTATTGCTGTTATATTACCAGCTGTTATGCCTAATTCTCTTTTCTTTTGCACACTTCCTTACCATCGATAACCTGCCGTTAATTGCGTCAATCACCTACTTCTTGACGTTCACGTTAAGATAATAATCTACCGCTTCCCACTCTCACCTCAACTTATACCTGCCTCACCTAATGCAAAGGCCCTAAACCCAGCATTTAAGAGTCACGACCTGTTGATAATTCAATTCGAATTTTCAAGTTGAGAATTGGTGTGGATTTAGATGCCGACATTGACCGCGGATGTTGGTTACTCAGCATACCCACCAACACCTGAAAGGCTGTACGCCACGTGTAAAAATCACAAATTTCTGTCATTGCTAAGAGCAATGCTCACACGTGTCGATCCGTGGCAGCCGTCCTCATCGACCACCTATCGACAACAGCGCCATCAGGGGGCAACACTGCCAACCTGAAGTGTGTTAGACCACCGCCGCCCATCGGCGGCACGTTTGGCCCCGGGCCAGCGTTCTGTCTCCGGATGGCGTTAACTAGGCCTCCGTAATCAACGCCTCCCTCTTGTTCCTCAGCGGCTGTGTTGGAACTGCACCCAAGTCAACATTGTGCGTTCAAAGCCAATTAGCATGCGGGAAACCTGTCTGTGTTTGGATTGAGCTGTGCACGTGCTCGCCACTGTGTACGACATGAGCGTACAAAGACTCGCGAGTGGGATGTCATGGAGCTGAAGGAAGACGACTCCACACTGCTAACGAAAACAGTTCTGACTATCTTATGGGGTGCAAATATAATTTGGTTGAAAGTGGCCTTGCTAGTCGCTTTTTGGAGCTCTTCTCATGACTCTGAATGCTATATTTTGCCTCCCGAAACTCAGCGGCGACGGCCGGTTTTGCGGTGGAACTGCATGGGCGTATTTACCGCCAAGGCCGGTAGGATGCGGACCCCAGTTATCTGCCCGTATTTCCTTATGCCGCATCCTTACCCTCGTCGACGTACGCCATCCTTATTTTTGTCCTCATTCCGGCGTCATCCTGCATCCTCGCAGGACCCCGTGTGTCCGGGGCCGGCTGCGTGCGCCAGCCGTCAGTGGACGAGTGCCCTCTGGTGGGCCCCGTCCGAAGACGAGTGCCCTCTGGGTGGCCCCGTCCAAGCACGAGTGCCCTCTGGTGGGCCCCGTCCGAGCACGAGTGCCCTCTGGGTGGGCCCCGTCCAAGCACGAGTGCCCTCTGGGTGGCCCCGTCCGAGCACGAGTGCCCTCTGGGTGGCCCCGTCCAAGCACGAGTGCCCTCTGGGTGGGCCCCGTCCGAGCACGAGTGCCCTCTGTCGGGACCCCATCCCAGCACGAGTGCCCTCTGTCGGGACACCTTCCCAGCACGAGTGCCCTCTGTCGGGACCCCTTCCGAGCATGGGACACGTCTGGAGAGGAGTCCCTGTGCGGGCCTGGTCTCGGCGGGGGCCTTCACGGGTGGGTGTAGTCCTGCCCACCGCTATCCACTCTTCTCCATTCCACAGCCCTGGAATGGTAGCTGCGGACCGAAGGCACTCATGTCCAAGCCAGACCTAGACCCAAGTTACTTTGACGCATAGGTAGCCATTTCTACCGTTGCGAAATAAATAGCACAATGGAAGATCGAACTGCTGTAAATATTCGATAAGGACATCACTAGCATTGGAGTAGGAATGGTAGTATTTGGGGTTTAAGGGGCGCGTCGACTGCATCTGTCATTTAACGCCCCGATGCGTAGTTATGCAACTGGGTGGAAGGGGACGAGGCATGATCTTATTTCTAAGGAATGTTATCAGCATGTAGGATACCGCGTTATAAGTAGGCGAGTGTTCGTGGTTATCGCTGTTACACCATCACTCTTGCGTATTTACTTTTGGCCAAACCAATTTGGTGGCGAACATGGCATGTAACGCCACATCTAGTGCTTAGTATCGGACTACTCCCCACCCCCCAATCCCCCCACCCCCACCCCCACCCCATCCCACCTCCTCCTCTGGACTACTCTGGAGTCGTTGCTATGCGACTATCTCTCCCTGCTCACTATCCAAAGCACCCTGGCAAAACCCAGAGCAAAGGACCGATCCAGTGTCCGGCCAACCCCCCCCCCCCCGCCCCCTCCCCCTGCTCATGATGTCCTGGACCTCTAAATGCTGCGCCCATTGCCAGCTGGACGACGGTTTTCCCCGCTTTCCGACGTTTAAAACGGTCCTGCCGTCTTGGCACGGGCCGGCGGCCGGCCGGACGCGTCGCCTCGGGCGTCGCCGGCGGCGATGTCGCGCAGTCCGGCGGCGACGGTCGGCGGCGAGTGACCCCGCGCCCGCCGCGCACGCGCAGAGGTCAGGGGGCACGGCTCGACGGCGTCGCGGGCGGTGTGATCAAAGCGCCGGCGGCGTTGCGGCGCCGAGACGATGAAGTTTCCGTGTCACGTGAGCACGACCCGGGACCGGGGTCACTCTCACACGGATCATGGAAGAGCTGCACAGCCTGGGTAAGCGAGGGCCGATTGGCAATGCCACTAGCGGCGCACGCGGCACACGCTACTGGTGCTGTTAACTTTAAGTTAACGTTAACGATAATGTCGAGCGCGCACGTTAATGTTCACGCCAACGTGTGGGGTCTGCTGGCGAGCATCGCCAGCGCCTGCCAGCCGTCAGGAAAACGACAACGTGCACCACCACGGGCGCAGCCGGGATTTTCTGAAGGGAGGAACCCGGAGCTTGGTGAGCACGCTTTACGCTGATGTTGAACTATTTCCTGGGAACCATCCAGAGTAAAAAACGATAACTCCAGGACTCAGGAAGGGTCCGCCCCGCCGCCGGGTCCCTCCCTTGGCTGCGCCCCTGTTCGTCGCTCTGAATGGCGGCTATTGAATGCCGGTTTACATCACAGCGTGGAAATGGGGGGGGGGGGGGGTGGGGGAGTGAGCAGAATACCGCTGGTGCCAGGCACAGACAGGGTGAGGAACTGGACAGCGGCGTTGTGGTAATTCTCACCGCTTATCATTACTCAGCTTTCTGGTCAGGCAGGTCGGATTCTTTGCGCGTCTTGGAGATCATCAGGATGGCTGTATGGCAACCGCTAGCATTTGTGAGATAAATGGTGAAGGTGATGTCCTTTTCCAACGTGAGACGTGTGGGGGGGGGGGGGGGGTTCGACGTGGGACAATTTTGGTACACAAGTGTGGTGGAACACACGGTGGCCTCAACAGTGTGCTGGTAGGGCTTGCACTACAAAAGCATAAGAGGGGTTTCGGAAATAATACTCGTCTCTTTCCAAACTAAATGTCATTCTCGGTATCACGTTCTATAGTGCATGGCAGTGTGTCGTTCGGGGTAATTCCTATATCCTCAGGCAGATATGAGATATGACGTACGACCCCAACGACTCCAGTCTCACCGTACGTTCTCGCCCCATGACATTTGTTGACACCGATCTCAGCGTCGGCTCTCACGGGCCTCATCTGTGTGAATGAGAACGTAAGAGCGATAGCTGTTGCCGCAAGGAGTGTGCACAAGATAATTTATGTAATGATAATTTAGATAAGTTATTATATACAGATAATTTATGATAATTAATGATAAGGATCGGAATGAAAGCAGCGGGATTTTGTGCCGTAGTTGTTTTGCTGGCCACAGACCAGATCATACCTTCCTGCGATCATTGAACACAGTGCAGTTTAGTTGGAGCACCCTCAGTAACACACTTTGGTTGCATTCGATGCACTGCTTTTGTAGTTTGCTCGGTTTTGCAAAAATGGTGGCGATGTCATACAGCGGAACAGTTACATCAACCCATATTTACCAAAATAAGCACACATTCCAACTCTCAAAAAGCGCGTTTCAATAGAATATGGCTGCTAATCATGCTGTACGAAGGGTCTACTTGTTAATTTTTGGCTGTAGGCACCATCTAATGCATTTTGCGTTATTGTGTATATTGTTTGTGTTATATAAATTGTGTTGGCTAAGGTGGATCCGCAGCTAACGACGCTAGGGATATAGCAGCTTCCTATCTCGGAATTTTTCGCCTTTTTCGACTTTCGACCCTGAGACAGTGCCACTAAGGTCAGAGCTTATTTCTTGGTGTCAGGAAAAAACCGTACAAGGTAAGGATGTATGAGGTGATGCGGACGTGGACCTAAGGATTTACGCTAGCCTGCATTGCCAGTTTTCGCCGTCAAAAATCACGCACATTACCAGCTGAAGAAATTATTCTCGTGACCTACGATTTGGGGACCGTTTTTTCCATCATTTTCATGTGGTTAACACAGGCTTAAGGTTAGAGTGGGTAGAAGATTGAGTGTCCTAAGCGTAGCTGGAGGCTTCGGGTGCCATCTTGGGCTCGACTCCGTATTAACCACCTCACCTCATCCACCTTGCGTGTATTTGTATCACGTGTATTCGCACGTGGTCTTACCATCTCACCTCACTTTGGCAACAAATTAAAGTCGCCCCCCGCTCCGTACTCTGAAGATCGAAAGATGTTCGATAACCCGTCGCCAGCTCCGCCCATTCCATTAATGACCTCATCGGCACCAGATGGGCTGCGATGACACGCGCTGACGGCGGAATGAAGCGCAACCTGGATGTCGCAGTCGGCTGTGATTGGTTCGCATCAGCTGATACTAGTCATGCAAGCTGGAGCTGGGTACGCCCACCCAGGGCTGAACCATACAGAGCGAGTGAAGCTGGCATATTGAATAAGAGGAATGTAATGGCTTGTCAACATGCCATTCGCGCCTTAGCGTTCAGAAAAAAACTGCCTGGGTGCAGGCATATAGCTCCTATTTCCAGTTCGCTTTCTGTAATACTTGCCACGCGGTAGACACCAAATCTCGGGAAATCGCTTCCATCATTCCGTGCACGCTGTAATATTGCCAGACGTGGTTGATGACGAAGGTTATATGATACCAAATTTCCGTTGAGTGCATGTGCACTCTAGGACACGACTGTTTTGCTCGCTCACCTAGGAACCCTCAGCGATTTGAGATCTCTGAAGCTCCGTCCCCGCCCCGTTGTTGTCAGGTACCGCGCTGCGACATCGATGACCTTGCCGTGACCTCTGGGCCCGTGCCACCGCCTGCGGCCACCTGCGTCTGGGCGCATTGGTGACGTGTGTGTGGGTGTGTGATGCAGTTGGAAACAAAAAGAACAAGCATTTTGTGGTTATAGTTGGAGCTGGTCAGATCAGGTGGGGCGTCAAAGAAATCAAATTACAATGCTCCGCTTAAAAAAACGAACTATCTCGAATGTGTCGATTATCGAGCAATTGTGTTAAGCATGGCACAGTGCCTCGCACGTAACTGTTCAGCACGCGCGGTAATCATGATCTGTACGGGCAATCAACGAAGGCATTTTTCAGAAACGACGGAAATGCCAGCTCCCGTATGGAATGTCAGCGTCCGTGTGGAATGTCAGCGCCCGTGTGGAATGTCAGTGCCCGTGTGGAATGCATGACGTCACGAAATGAGAGTTGGCGTTCTGACCATCTGACTATGGTGTCGGTATTGGCGATGGCGTTCTGGCCATGACGGTGTCGGTAGTGGTGATGGCGTTCTGGGCATCACATTGTCGGTAGTGGTAATGGCGTTCTGGGCATCACAGTACCGGTAGTGGTGATGGCGCTCTGGCCATCACAGTGTCGGTAACGGTGATGGCGTTCTGGCCATCACGGTATCGGCTTCCGGGCGGAATGACAGTATCAGTGGTGCACAACTTAACAGGTGAAACTGGTACGGAAGAAACTTCACGCTTGGGGAAACTGGTACAGCCCGGAACATGAACACGTAGCTTTGTTTGAGCCTCAATGCTTGAAATCGGTGCCAGCTGGACCACAAGGCGTGGAGAAGGGGGCAGAGTCAAAACAGGGTGTGGGGAAGAGGCAATGTCAATACGTCTACCCAACTTGAAAGTATTTGAACATTTCCGCCGACAGCGTTCCATAAAGAGAGGCACCTTAAAAGTATTCCATGCAAGCTTGTCAAACAAGATGATGACTTGTGCTGTAACCGCTAAAAATGTCAACATGTTTTCAGTTGGAATGGAATAAAAATATCTTCTACATGATTGAGGTTATTAAGCCAAGCTTGAGCCGCTTTTTGCAGAGATGGCACATCTTTTCAAAGAGTTTGTGGTAGCCGTTGCATCCTGCCGTTACGTCCTCTCATTTCAAAAAATAATTCCAGCCTTATGACATTTCGTCCAAAAGCAGCAGGCTTTTCTCCCCTTCCCTGCCCTCCGTTTTTCGAGACGACGCGCCGCGTCTGGTGACAGGAGGACGCTTATTGCTAGGTCAAACCACGCAATTCTAGAACTTACCGCAGCCTTTTGAGTGCTGATAACCCAACTATAGATCGTCCATCAGTGCGTGGTTGGCGTACACGCTTTCCCTTCATCCAGTATCCCTCTGCCAACTGTTCCCATTCTAGCGTTGCCAAGCCCCACCCAATGTCCCCCAATCCTACCCGACGTTACTCATTCCCTACCCAACGTTCCACAATCCCTACCTAACGTTCTCTAATCCCCTCAACGTTCCACAGTCCCCACCTAACGTTCTCTAATCCCCTCAACGTTCCACAGTCCCCACCCAACGTTGTCCTGCGGAACGTCGCCGTGACCTCCTGCCACAGCGCGTCCCGCCCTCCCCCGGTGGAACCTCGGTGTGCTTCGCTCCCTGTGTGGAGCGCCATCGTGACCTCCTGCCACAGCGCGTCCCGCCCTCCCCCGATGGAAGCTCAGTGTGCTTCGCTCCCTGTGTGGAGCGCCTGTGTGACGCGCCGTTCCTGGTTTCAGGGGTGGTCTGGCCTCGCTCCGCCTGCCGCCGAGTGCCACCAGTGTACCCAAGGTGAGCCCGGGTCAAGGGTCAGGTCAGGGCCAGGTTAGGGGTCGGGCGAGGGACAGTCGTGGTGCTGCGTTGTGTCGATGCATGCAATACAAGAAGGTGGAGGCAAGAGTGCGTCGGGTTTTGACCGAAAAACCGAGCATGGTTCTTTACGCAAGAGCGATGCCTGCAACTCCTGCAAGAGAATCGGCCATGTCAGCGACGTCGGCAGGCGCTGCTCACGGGCTTGCATACAGGTGCGGTGTGGACTGGTGCTGGTGAGGTAGGTACTAACCTTCGTGAGGGAGTGAGGTGCCCCTGGAAGAGCTACACTGGCCCCGACGTGAGTGAGCATGATGACACTGATAACAGACCACGACAACGCGGCGAGGATGCGCGCTTACATCGGGGAGAGGGAAGTAGACTGACCTTTGAAAGGGAGTATACTGACCCTCCACGACAACGCGGCGAGGAGGCGCGCTTACACTCGGAAGAGAGTGGACTGACGCCTTTGAAAGGGAGTATACTGACCCTTGTGTGTGACTACGCTGACGCCGGTGAAGAAGCAATGATCCCGGCGAGATGAGAAAGTGCCAGATCCTGACGGATGGGAGTGTGGTAACCCTCGTGTGTGACTTCATTGACACCAATGAAGAGGCATTGACCCCGGCAGGCGGTACCATGTTGACTCTGTGTGTGATAACATCACGGATGCTGAAGTCTCCGCCGCCGGCGAGGGTCGGTGATTACTTGTTATTACTGTTAAACCCGTCTTCGATGGGAGGGAGTGCACTGACCCTTGTGTGTGACTACACTGACACGGGGCGCATCACCGATCCCAGCGAGGCGCAGAGCTCACTGACCCCGCGGCCTCTGTAGGACGCGCCGGACGCTGCAGCTGCCCCGCAGCAGCAGCAGCAGCAGCAGGTGCAGCAGCAGGCTCAGCCGGCGGAGCACCCGCACCCGGTAGGCGGGCGATTCGGCCGGTTCCCCCCGGACCCAGCCCGGCCGCGGCTCTGCTGAAGGAATGGGCATGCGGCGGCCATGTGACGGAGCCGCCGGCGCTGGCGGCGCTGCACTTTGCTGAGGCCGCCAGCAGCGGCGCGGGCGCATGCCGTTGTCTTGGGAGTTGGAGTAGAGTATAATTGCACTCTGGAGTAGTTACCTCTGGAGTATAATTACACTCTGGGGTAGAATTACACTCTAGAGTAGAGTTACACTCTGGAGTAGAGTTACAAGCCGGAGTTACAGGAGTTGCACTTGAGTAGAGTATCAGTAGACTGATGAAAAGTGATGGCGTAGAAACGTAGACATGGCCGGCGTGCGTAGATGAGGCCTGACAGAAAGTAGAGCTGTTGGTTGACAAACGTGGAGAACGTTAGTGCTTGATCAGTCGCAGTCAATGCATGTTTGGACATCGCGATGCATGCATCCTTGCGACGGTTTTCATGTCAGACTGCAGGTTTATCCCAAATTTCA
>NW_023596195.1:0-238 GCF_011947565.3 Pollicipes pollicipes
GTACAGGGAAGGGAGGGTAGGGTGTTGGGGGTAGGCTGAAACACTGCATACCTTGTGCGGTCCCCAGAACTCTATATCGCTGTTGAACACTGCAGCTACCTCGAGTTCTCCGGGGCAGTACACCTTGCCCACAGGAAAATATGTGGGACATTAAAATAAACATTGGGATAATTATAAGCAGACCCGCCATGTGGGCGGCGTTGTTGTCATAGCTGGCCAAAATATGTATATATATATA
>NW_023596196.1:0-1093 GCF_011947565.3 Pollicipes pollicipes
GACTGAAGCTGCTCCTGCACTCGCGCTGGCGGGCGCTGCTCGGTCGGGCGCCGCCCTTCGCCAGTGCCCGGGGCCGCCGGCGCCGGCCACCGTCGGCTGCCAGCTGGCCGTGCCGTACTGTGCAAGAGCCGGCCGGAGAGAGCGAGAGCGAGAGAGCGGCGGTCGCGGCCGCCGGCGCGGCGAGCTGCCGAGCCGACCGCGCGGTCTCCGGAGCAGGCCGGCCGGCCGCCGGCGCGCGCCCGCCCGGCCGGCTCGTGTCGCGCCTGTGATGCATTCTCGCCGAGAAAACACTGCGGCTACGGACGCGGTGTGGAGCGCGCCACGTTTGACCGCGCGCTGTTGGTCGGAGAGACGGCTGATTAGGCAGCCGAGGGTGATTAGAAGCAGAGCGCGGGGCAGGCTGGTGCTCTCACTTGCAGGAAAGTAGGGGAAATACGGGCCACACTCCGTGAGTGGTGCTAGAGGTGGGGGTGGGGGGGGGAGGGTGGAGGCAGGAGAGGGGAGAGCCGCGTGCGTCGTCCCTGACGCAGCGTTGGATGTCATCTGAACTCGCTGCCGTGACAGCTGTGACACATTTGTGCTTAAAGGAAATGCCCGCCGACAGCCTTGACCACATGACTGTGAATTATGCATCGTCCACACCTCGGGAGAAATGCTTGCCTTGCACATGACATTGTGCGCAAGGGGTTACTGAGTGCCAACAGCCACCATGTGAGCAGTTTTACAAACACTTCACCACCGCGGAAGAGTGAGCGAATCTTCCCGGCTGAAGCAATACTAACAAACAAGTCAGATGGTTCAGAACTTGACCATGACCAAAGAATTCGGCCTCTCCAAACGACAAGCGACATCACCCCGCCACCCAGGTGGACGGCCCAATCCAGCACGCGAGTATGGACACCCCGGCACTAACTGGCGATTGTGTGCACTCTATCGCAATCCAGAGGCGTACAGCGCGGGCTTCGCGGCACCAGTTGTTACACGGATAGCGCGAAACATCCGGCCCCAGCAGCTGTCACACGGCTGAGCATTGACGCGGCTTTGTTATGCTGTTAAATGGAGTGTGATTACGCTGCCCCATGTAAATGTCGAC
>NW_023596197.1:0-518 GCF_011947565.3 Pollicipes pollicipes
ATGGATGACTCGGCACGGCCAGGCTGCAACCCGTCGGCCACCAGGGAGCGGGGAGTACGACGCCGGGGGCTGGCCGGGATCATGTGGCACGACCGTGTTCCATGCACCGGCGGCAGCTACCGGCATCATTGCCGCTCTTAAGTTTAGATGCAAATTCGCGACGTTTCAAACATATAACATCTTGGTTTAACTTCTGAAGCTCTCAACATACCTCAACTAGGTGCCACTTGCAACGTTGCAGAACCATAACTTTTGTTTGAACTTCCGAAGCTCCGGCACACAGCATCAGCAAAACAGACCTTCAGTCTCTGGTTTCTCTGCATTGTCAGTTCTTGGCTGAGAACCGACCTTCAGTGTACTAGGAGGCACACATGCATCGCACGTGACGTCACGGTACATCACTCGTGACCGTGGATACTGCCTTGAGACGTAAAATATTATCATAATAATCCTTACGACTGCTTGACATAGCCGATCAGCCAGCACTTCCGACATGCTGGAGTTTGTGAGGCTCAAAA
>NW_023596198.1:0-52632 GCF_011947565.3 Pollicipes pollicipes
ACGAAGAACCGCTTCTTTGCCTTCCCACCGGCGTGACTGATAACACGGTCGGTGCCCACCCGCTTGGCAGCTTCGTATTCTGTGACAGTAACATTCGGGAAGAAACCGCTGCGGCTCCCGCTCAGGACTTGTGACGCCACGTAGATCATCTGGCGTGTGCTGACGGCTACGCGGCGCAGCGCCTGCGGGTTGGTGGGCAGGCTGCTGGCGCCGGCATGAACGAGCGTTCTTTCAGTCTCACGCTTCACGAGTACGCGCTCTGCGTGGCTCAGCTTCGGTTCACTCATATGCCTGGCGACCCGTTCAGAGGCCGCCTGGTTTAGTCCATGGCGATGGTGATTTCGACGAGATGCTTCCATGAGAGGCCTCTGGGGAACTCCCCCAGATGGCTCAAGATGAATTTCAAGAACGCGCGAACGCTGGCCGTCATGGCAGCCCCAGAAGCGGCCGACGTAACGAAGGCCTCGTTCAGCACGCAGCGCACGCGGCGGCGGTGCTCGATGCTCGCGAGCAGAAAGCGCCAGTCGGGAACCGCGACGCCCAGACGGCCGCCAAAGCATCTGGAGCATGCTGAGGACGCTCGAGGATGCGGCACTGACATGGCGAAGTCTTGTTCTACGCAGAAGAGCGGGCTAGGCGCCGGACACAAAAGCAGGTTATCGCGTAGGATGGGCTTTCTCCTGCCATCAGCTGGCGTCGGCGCCAGCGCCTGGCCCGAGAAGTGCCCTCCGTTCGCAGCGTAGTCACAAAGGCCTCGGCCTTTTTTTGGTACTAGCTGCAGGCCGAGGTTGAGCGCAGCGGGGGTACTCCAGAGCCACTGTCTTGTGGCTGGCCGTCGAAGATCTGTTTGCGCACGTTCGCGCCTTCCCTCCGCTGTGAGGTGACGGTGCGGTTTCGACTGCGATAGGTGTCGCGCCAGCGCGCGCGCCACCGTCTTGTCCGCGTCTGGCTTCCGGGATGACGGCGCCACCACGGGCAGAGATGCCACCAAGCCCGCGTCGCGGCGCCTGAGGGTGACGAGCTCCTTTCTGAAATGCATCCACGCCTTGAGAGGAGTTGGCTGCAGCCTACAGGCGTGTCTCGACAAAAATCTGGTCTCAACAAGCATGCCGCAGGGACAGGCGGATGTCCGCGCACCTCCTCCCACTCGGGGCCATCGGGTCCGGACTGGATGGTACTCGTCCGGGGCATCCTCGTAGGGTTCACGGGGTCTAGAACAGTACCCTCAGTCCCAGACGCCGCTGGCTTTGGCGTTGGAACTTCAGACATATTGCCGGTGGTTATGGCATGGTCTAAATCAGAATCTCCAGTCCCAGACGCCGCTGGCTCTGGCGTTGGGACGTCTACAACACTGCCGGTGGTTGCCTCGACGGCGAACCAGTCGCGGCTGCTGGGGCCCTCCAGCCCACTCCTGTCGATGTCCTGATGTACAGTTGGGAACCAAAGGACTCCCTCTCCTGAGTAGCACGACTCCCCGCCGCTACTCTCTGCCGATCCCTGCTCCATGTCTAGGGAACCGTAGAAGCTCGGTATAAGCGCTATAACATGCGGGCCTAGGCACGAGCGGTAGCGAGAGGAACTGTGCCGAGCCCGGCTGTGTGAGGTGAATCTAGCAGAAGACTGCAGCCGGGTATCCCAATGGGGACCGTCAAAAGCAAAGAACTAGTCTGTGGCTTTGTTTGTTTTGATGTCAACTAGTGTCACGCGTAACGTTAGGGCAAAAACTACCTCGATATAATCGTTGATGCTGTCTTTGAAAATCAAGATATCTTAAAGCTGAGAACAGTATCTTGTAGACAATGAACTAGCGCATCTTTTATGTTCCAATTTTTTTTCTCCAGATTTGGTGCCAAATATGTTTAAAAAAATAAAGGCACCAAATAAAAAAATTTGGTGCCTTCGTGAAAAAGTCTGTAGCTCGGGCGAGCCTCCCCGACACGACCACCGTCTCCACAAAGAGCTGCCTCTTGGCTTTCCCACCTGCGTGGCTTATGACACGATCGGTGCCCACCTTCCTGGCCGCTTTGAATTCGGTGACGGTTACGTTTGGGAAAAAATCCGCTGCGGCTCCCGCTCAGCACTTGTGACGCCACGTAGATCATTGGCGTGTCCTCACCGCCACGCGGCGCAGCGCCTGCGGGTTGGTGGGCAGGCTGCTGGCACCGGCATGAACAGTTCCGATCAGAGTTCTTTCGATCCCGCGCTTGACGAGCATGCGCTCTGTGTGACTCAGCTTCGGCTCGTTCATGTGTCTGGCCACACGTTCAGAGGCCGCCTGGTTCAGTCTGGGCTGATTCTCTCTTGCCAGACCCGAGCATGGCGATGGTGACCTCGACTAGTGGTTTCCACGAAAGGCCGTTGGAGAACTCCCCCAGACGGCTCAGGATGAATTTGAGGAGGCTCCGAACGCTGGACGTCATCGTAGCCCCCCGAAGCGGCCGACGCTACGAAAGCCTGGTTCAGCACGTGGCGCACGCGGTGGCGGTGCTCCATGCTAGCAAGTAGAAACCGCCAATCGGGCCCCGCGACGCCCAGACGCCGCTCAAAGGACCTGATCATACTCAGGGCGCTCGAAGATGCGCCTGACTTTGCAAAGTCCTGGTCAACACAGAAGAGCGGGCTAGGCGCGGGGCACAAAATGAGACTGTCGCGCAGGATGGCCCTCTCTTGCCCATCAGCTGGCGTCGGCGCCAGCGCCTGGGCCCGAGATGTACATTCGGTTAGTAACGTCGTCACTAAGGCCTCAGCCTTTTCTGTGACCAGATGCAGGCCGAGCTTGATGGAAACGGAGGCCTCCATTGCCACTGATTTGTGGCTTGCGTCAAAGATTTGCTGGTGCACGTCGCGCCTATCCTCTGCTTTGTGGTGACGGTGGGGTTTGGACTGAGATAGGTGCCGCACCACCGTCTTGTCAGAGTTCGGCTTATGAATTACCACACCACACGGGCAAGACGCCACCGAGTCCGCGTCGCGGCGCCTAAGAGTGACGATTTGCTTCTTGAATGCCGTCCATGCCTTAAGAGGCGTTGGTTCCAGCCTGCAGGCGTGCCTGGACAGGAAACTGGTGGCAACAAGCTTGCCGCAGGGACAGGCAAGATGCCCTCCTACCTCCTCCCACTCGGGGCCGTTGGGTCCGGACTGGGTGCCATTCATCCGGGACGTCATCATCGGGTTTCTGGGGTCTTCAGCAGTAACTTCAGTGTCTCAGTCCCAGACGCCGCTGGCTCTAGCGTTGGGACTTGATCAACAGAGCCGGTGGTAGCCTGGCCGGCAAAGCAGTCGCGGCCGCTGGGGCCCTCCAGCCCACTCTTCTCGATATCCATATCCACAGGGGGAACCCACCCCCCCTCCCCTTCTCCTCCTGAGCGATTCGTCTCCCCGCCGTTCGCGCCCTAAAACCCCAATCATCATCATCATCATCGTCTCCCCGCCGTTACTGTCCGCTGAGCCGTGCTCCATAACGCCGGAACCGTGGAAAATCGGTAGAGACGCTGTAGCATGCGAGCGATAGCATTAGCGACAGCGAGAGGAAGTGTGTCCGAGGCTGGCTGTTTGACCTTGGTTTAGCGAAAGACTGCAGCCTGGGAATCATTGCAGATGGGAATGATAAATGGGCAGTTTCCCCGAGATGACGTGAATGTTTATCAGTGTTTGACGAGCTGTAACTTCTTAACCTACATAGCGATGAACACGTTCTTGACATCTTTTAATAGCTTTTTGCTTAGACAAAAAGTTTCAAGCAAGAAATAAAAAATTTGAGGTCCAGTTTTTATGTTGTTATATAAAAATTTTGGAAACATTTGTACATATACATGGAATTAACCTAAAAATTTTGGCCCGGCATTCTACACAGAATTGAGCAACAAATGTTATGCTGTAGAATGTTTTTTCTACAAATAAAATTTTAGGTCATTCATATAGAGTTAAACTCAAGATATACATGTCTCACTACCTAAACACTGAAACTACAAAAAGCTTTGGGAACGTAAAAGATGCGCTAATTCATTGTCTACAAGATGCTGTTTTCAGCATTAAGATATCTTGATTTTCAAAGACACCATGAACGATTATATGGAGGTGGTTTGCTCCATAGCGTTACGCGTGGCACGTGGCACGCGGGGGATGGGACTGCGGGACGATGACTAGTCGGATCAGAGGGAGTCGTCGGACATGGCGGAGCGATCACGCGGCCGCGGTCGGGTCCGGGGTGAACAGTGCTGCTGAGAAACCCGTCCAAGCACAGGTAAAAAACCGCGGGATACGCGGCTGCGGAGGCGCGAAATCCTCAGCTTCTGTGTCACCGGTTGTATTGACATGCACGCCTGAAGCTCCACCGGCGTCTACTCCGTCGTCGTTTGCATGACCTGTGGGCTCAACAAGCACGTCAGTGGTTGCACCGGCTTCAACTTCTTAGGCGATGGAGAACGACCGGTTCTCCTGCAACAAGTCACGGATCAGGGAGAGTTTGTCAACGAGGTCCCGGTGTTTGCGCCCCGCCAATTCGGACTCTACTGAAGCAATCTGTGCGGTGATCTTCTGCAACTGACTGAGACGCTCGTGCTCCGTTCGAGGAGGGCCAGCCGGAGGCAGCTGACGCGTCGACACAGATGGATTCGTTGGGGCCCACGGTGTCACCTGTGCCTCCAGGTGGTCGGCAGCATCCGAATAGAGCCATTTCTGCGCGATCAAGTCTATTGAAAATATGCACATCTGACGATCCTGTCGGACGGCCATGATGTGGCGGCAGTGCAGCGCATAATGCCGGAAGGAGAGACAGCTGCAGGTTGTTGGACTAACAGCCACCACACCAGTCTGGGCATACGCCGTCCGCCGACCGCCTTGGGATAAATCTAGCGGTACGGACGCAGATTGCACCAGTTCCCCCTGCAGGAGAGCAAGAGCGAACGACGTGACGTGTCGCTGGTACTCCAGTAGCTCGGCGTCGCAGCACGTCGGCGGACGCTTGCTCGTCTTGGCGTACATCCCGCATTCCTGTCGGCGCGCACAACGTGAAGCACCACGAGGTAGGACATAATGAATTTTGGCGGCGGGTCATTGGCTCTGCACACGGACTTCATTTTTCCATGCGATGATTCTAGATGGTTGTTTGTAAAGACGCCAGCCATGTCTGCCCCAGACAAACCTCGCACCCACTCCCATCTGATGTCATCCCAGTTTTCGCTGAGGTATCTGTCTGTGGCAGGATGCCCGATCTCCCCACGCAGCCGACTATACTCAGTGTCTGAGTCCGCAAACACCAGCTGCTGAGGGATCCGTAGGATCCGCTCCCGCTCAGGCTTAGGCGGTCCGATGAGGTCCACTTCTCGGCGGAACGATCGCAGCACGTGGAAGCTGCATAGAAACTGGTCGCAGTCCGGGAAGACCTCTGCGATGGCCGACTTCTCAGCGCGGTCCTTGTCAGTCTGCCACACCTACAGCGAACGTCACGGAGTTAGCCGGTGAACATAATTACGGCATGGTCAACGTGAGTGACGTGAGGCCCAAGGCTACAGTAAACTTGCTACAGCACGCTAACTGCGTAAATTTCCAATGATTATCCAAATGAGAACCGCTCTGTTCTCTGTTTTACCGTTGGAAGACTAGTTCACAAGCACACATAAACACACATAAACATACATAGACAAGCACACATAAATCGATTTCTTTCAATACAGCATAAAATATGCAGAACACAAATTTTAGCTGCGGCATCATTTTACTCTCTAAAGACGCACAGCATGGCGCTAATCATCCGCGTCGTCTCGTTGGTGACCAGGAACACGGCGAGCAGAACACCGCGTCCAAACGAATCCACCGTGAGGATCGTGAAGACAGGCGTTCTGATGTCTGCGAGCTTGTAGGTGGAGTCCATCAACAGAAGCTCTGGAAATTTTTCGTACGCCGACCGCATCTCCTCATCCTGAAAAAGAGGCCGCACACGGTATTATCGTCCTCCACAACGGTGGATGTAAATCCACGTTCAGCCAACAGATTTACGGCAGCTTCCAGGTCCGATTCGGTACTCTTGCTGGCCCTCATAACGTTATTGAGATCATGGCGCGTAAGGGTTTTTCCGTATGTGTCCAGCAAGTGCTGCCGGATACGCTTTTTGTCAGCGCCAACGGTGTGGTACTGGCGGGCAACCTCTTTTGCGTCCTCAGGCAGGCGACGATTTTCTGGCTGCAGCAGAAAGCTTGCATTCGACACCGGGTGGGAATGCCCCAGTGAGATGTCACTAATCTCTAAACGCAATGATTTTTCCAGAAACACTAGGATGCTTACGGGACAGCCGACTTTTTTGGTTCTCGTGTTTCGGACACGACGATCACCAGCTTTGCTTTCGTACTGGCGCCCACCATGGGTGCATGCAAATTTAACGAGACAGTACTTCTTCTGCTGCAAAGGCGCCTCCTTGTCAACACGGTCAGCGACCAACTTTGAAATGAAGTGACCAGGATTTGTCTGAAGAAATTTACCAAGAGTGACAGAGCTCGACTTGAAAAACCGCACATTCGTAACGGCCTCCAACTCACGGATACGGATATTTAGCTCACCGAAGGAATGAAAACAGTCACATTTCCTCAACATAGCCATCTTCTGTCATCTTTTGAGATGCTATACGTCTGAAAGATAGCCATTAGCCATCCACAGACATTATTTACAAAGCGCAACCAGAATCCAGTACAGGGCTTCCTAGTTTGTAACACAGCCTCCCAAGCCAGCGAAGGGCTCGCCGTGACACAACATTGGGCCTTCTGACCCAGAACACCAGGGGCCAGGGTGCCAGGTCGCTCTTATGTTCTCGTTCCGTGCTCTGTCGGTACACGGCTCGGCGGAGCGTCCATACACGGCGGATCCGGGCTCAGAACTGTATTGCCTCAAATCAGGCGGTGGGCAGCACTAGCGCCGCTACGTGGACAACCTGACTGGTGGCGGCAGTCTCGCTTCAGAACATTACACCTCCCCTCTGGGAGTACAGGATGCATTGCTGCTAAAAAACGCAAAACAAAGCAACGTACTTCACAACAGAAAACGACACGCACAATTGCATCACATCTCTCCTCCTCGGGGCCGGAAAATAATGCATCCAATAACATCACCTACAGTACAACGATCACTCTTGGTACGTACATGTACCCCACCGCACTTGCAGCCTCTCTGGCCTCCGCCTGTTGCGCTCTCCTCGGCGCAACGGTGCGGTTGCGGTCTGCTGTGATGGACGTGCCGAGTGTGAGCGAGCCTCGCTGTTCGCTGCAGGTCCTGGTGACGCCCGCACAGCTACGGGTGACGTCTGCTCCGCTCCAGGTGATGATGCTGTAGTCTCAGGCAGCGATAGGGCCGCCTCAGATGACGTCCGAGTTGTTTCAGGTGACATCTGCGGCGCTCCAGGCTGCTCTGTTGCAGCTTCAGGCAGCGCCCGCTCCACATCCAGGGACGCTGGCGCATCAGACGTCGGGTGCGCCACTGCCACAGCGGCAGAACTCGTTGGTTCACACGCTGGTGTAGCCGCTGGCGATTTGATGCCCTCCGAGATCAGCGGACGTAACGGACGCAGGAAGCGCCTGTTCCGCCAGTATAGGCGTCCAGATGGTGCCGGATCAGGAAGCTGCGGCGCTGCTGGCTGGCTCCGCTGATGACACCGCCGCTGTCCGGTGATGACCGGCCCGACCGCGCCTGCGTCCGCATCCGCGACCGCGCCTTCGCTCGCCCGCAGGAGGAGCTGGCTCAGCCTGGGCGGCGGCCGGCTCAGCCTGGGCGGCGGCGGCTGGCTCAGCCTGGGCGGCAGCGGCTGGCTCAGCCTGGGCGGCGGCGGCTGGCTGCTCTTGAACGAGGTACAACAGCGCGACCTGAGCTGGCGGCTGGGCCGACGCTAGCCGGTAGGCGGGGGCCTCACTCGATAGAGACCTGGACGCCGCGGGCCGGTGAGCTAGGACCCCACCCGATGGAGAGATGGCCGACGCGGGCCGGTGAGCTAGGCCCCCCTCCCCCCATGGCGAGATGACCGGCGGCCGTACTGACGGCTGCCCCGACGCCGGCTCCGGGCTGCTGAAGAAGAGCTCTTCCATCAGTGTGATGTCGGAATCGAGTCCGTGTCGCTGTCCCGCGGCAGTGGCGGCAGGTCGGGTCGGTATCCTGGGTTTGGCGTAGATTGCCGCTGCCCAGCCTGCCTAGATAGGCCGGATGGCCCAGCCACAGCAGCTTGTGCCGTCCGTCGGAGCACGGTGGGCACATCGTCAGTGTTTCTCTCACTTGCACTCTGGGCGCCAACTGAAAGGACGACAGAGAAGCATGTACCAAATGTAAGCAATGGAGATATTTCCAGGCGCCTGCCAGGGAAACGAACACAGTGTGATTCAAAACAGAACCGCGCAAACTTTGCCATAAAATGCACAAACAGACCGACGTGTTTCGTGTAGGAATCCTCCCGTTCCCAGCCACAACTCTTCGTGCAGCAATTCAACACATTTCGCAAAGGTGTCGACATCATGACAGAGGTGGCGTGACCAGCACACAGTCCTAATTTCTGGTCGTGGGAAATTGACTACAGCACTACATAATTGGGAACTGGTATGCAAAGGGAACTAGTACTATGAAAGCTGGCACTCAGCTGCAGTCTACTGCAGTTTTTTTTTGTCCTGTCAGCTTTTCGTTAATTGACGCGATATTTCTTGCATAGTGACTTACAGAGCACGTCCTCCCGCCCCGGCGTAGGGGCAGCGACGGCCATGCCCACAGCCAAGTTCATATCCACGTCATTGGGCTGGCCACGGCCGGCCGGCTGCCGAGAAGCATGTCAAGCAAGCCCATGTCCTCCATGGCCTTCCGGTCGTGACCGCTCCGACTGTTGTAGTCACGGATCTCTCTATATTTCGCCGTCAATTTCCGGTACTTGCCCTGTGCCTGCTGATGCCTGAAAATGCAACACTTACACGAGCATAAATACTGACCAACAGATGGCGTGTCGACAGTTTGCATTTAGTACCGTGTAACCAGTAAGTGCGCTGGTAACGACGTTGCCAACACGTACGGCGGTACGCAGTAGCCTCTTTGCAAACGTGATGCCGACCATCCTTATACCCAGATCATCATGCAGCTGTGCACATGGCTGTATGCCAAAGACAACAAAGCTAGGTTGGTTCTAGGCTAGCTGGCCGGTTGCCTGGCCACCGATCGAAATTTGACATTTAGCCACCGATCGAAAAATTCACCTTTTACTGACGGAGAGCAGCACACAGTCATTTTTGGCCATGCATAGCAATTGTGGAACAGACCCATCATGCAGGAATTTTTGCCGTTTCTATTTCAGTTGACTAACGTTCAAAGAGTCATGTCAAACCATTTACTCTGTGGTGATCCAGTGGAGCTGCATGCCAATGCGTAATCAGCTCTGTCTGAAGCCGAAAGCAAATACTACAACTTAATACATGACTCTCGATTTCATCACAGAGATTGTGTACTATTGCAATACTCGCGTCTTGGAAATGCCTTGTTCTTTAAGTAATTCCACAACTCGCAGAAATGTACTCTTTCGAGTGATGCCTGGTGTGTCCAGAAGTTTGGGTGTCATTACTTTACCGGAGAGCCATTTTTTTTATTGTACCGAGCCATTACCGGAGACGCCGACCCAGCCGGCGGTGCATCGACCCCGAGCTGCACTGCATTCGACGCACTGACGGACACGCCCCGAAGCGCCCTCACGCCGTTCATTCCCAGAATGAACCCGGAGTTGAGCGCCCTACTGACAGTCACAAGCACCTCTATTCGGGCCACACCCGACACTGTACTCACAGTTACTTGTCCGGTACCCTCGCACGTGTATCTGTCTCCACCCAGGGTCATCACATTAATGGCTGCCTTCTCCAGCGGCGGCAAACAGAGACGTGAGCAATGGACACGGAGCAGCCGGTGTCCACCAGCGCCTGACACTGGGTGCCGTCCACTGTCAGCCGCGCGGTGGGTAGAGCGCCGTCTACCGCAGAGCTGGAAAGGAGGCTGATGCCGTCTCTCCGGCGTCGTTTTCCGGTCAGCATGAGGCCACGTGACCTATCCGGCCACACCGGAAGCAGCGTCTTCCTTCTCCCTGGCGTCCATCAGCACCGCGTCGTCCACGCCCACGGCCTCGACCCAGACCGCTGAGACAGTCCCTGGCCAGGTGGTTGGCCTGTCCACAGGTGAAACAGGTGAAGCTTGTTGCCGTCGATCGCCCTCGCTGAACTGCCGCTGCCGCGACCTCTGCCGCACCGTCCTCCCTGAGGACGGCCCGCGCCCTCTCCACCAGGTTCGGCAACGGCAGGCCTTCAAGACGAGCACCAGCGCGCAGCGTGCGCCTGGTAGTGTCTGGCAGCCCGGCAACAAAGGCACAACTCATGCCCTCGTCGCTGAGGCCGCCGAACACCGACGCCAACTGCTGCAGGTCGGCCAGGTAGACGTCGACCGTCTCACCTGCCCTTAGCCGGCGCGAGGCGAACAGCTCGTAGGCCGCCAACTTGTCGACGCCGAATGCCGTCCTCAGGGCGTCCTTGACCTTCTTCGCGTCCTGTCGGTCCTCAATTGGCAGCTGCCTGTACACGGCTGAGGCGCCCGCCCGTCAGCCGCAAGGCAATCACTGACGCCTCGCACGATGGAGGCTTTTGCAGTCCACAAATCAGTTCCACTTTCTCAAGCCAGTCCACCACATCTGCGTCACTCATACCGCTGGCCTCTGCTATCAGTCTCACATCAAATCCTGTCACCATTGCGCCGAAATAGCTTGTAGTGAGACGCCAAGTATTTCTCCAAAACTTCTGAATTTTAGTGCACCTACCCTCTCGCTCTCCCCACGGCGACTGTCGACAGCGGGGGCCGCGAGCCGGGGCCGTGCGAACTGCGGCGGCGGCGCGCATCTGCCGCGCAGCCGGAGCCGGCCTGCGAACCTAGCCATCTGCCGCGCCCCGCCCCAGCAGGGGCGCAGAGCAGGGGCGCAGGACACAAAGTACCGCCCCAGAAGGGGCGCAGGACACAAAGTACCGCCCCAGCAGAGGGCGCAGGACACAAAGTACCGCCCCAGCAGGGGCGCAGGACACAAAGTACCGCCCCAGCAGGGCGCAGGACACAAAGCACAGCTGCACTCCGAGCAACATTTGAGCATTGAACAACAGGTCTTTGGCGTTGCATGGAGATAGAGGATGTAACGCCTGTTTTTGGTGATTCGGCGGAGGACCGCTGCCACTTGTCGGCCGAACAGTTCGAACTTATCGTCCCGCCCTTTCACATAGGCCAGTAGGTCCTGCTGCCAGGGCTCCAGGCCCTCCCAAGTGCGCGTACTCTTTCTCTGTTGTCCAGAGCCAGATGGCGTGCATCCCGCCACTGAGGGCGCGCGTGCCCGAGGGGAGCGCGAAGGGCTCAGCGGAGCGCCCCGGCGGCTCTCCTTAGGAAGTGCTCTGTCTGCGATAACGTGGTCAATGTCGGGCACTGGGGAGTGTATACGGCCGAACTCTGGGGAGGGTGTACGCTCGTTTGCCTTAGAGGCAGCACGTCCTGCAGTGGGAAGGGGACTGGTGGCAGAGAAGCACACCTGATTATCGTCCTTCCACTCGGACGTCGTCCTTTGAGAGCCCTCCCCCCCCCCCCCCCCCCCCCCCCCCCCCCCCCCCCCCCCCCCCCCCCCACCCACTGTCGCTGCTGGCCACTGCCACGTAGCTGCCCGCGTTGGCGTCCCGAACACTGCCGCTGCTGCTTGTGATTTGAAGTGATTGAAATAAGGACAGAATACAAAAATCCGTGCGGGGCCCTTTTTTGTCACCCAGTATTTCGTTTTACCTGGTCACAATCCTGGAGTACAAAATTATCTGGTGTACATTATAGCAGGAAACAGCAATCTTTCCAACACTGTTCCAAGAGACTCGCCCCCTCGATGACACACCCTATTGTAACGCTTCGTTCTCGCGAGCTGCGTCCTTTGACTTTGTGTTTGGATCTACAACTGATGCTTCGTTTGATACTATTTGGTGCCAAATAATTTAGCTTGTCTTTTAGGAATTCGCACTTTGATATTTTGAGGTGAAGTTTGCGCGTCGTAATCGGTCGAACACCGTCACAAGATGCTGCAAATATTCCTCGAAAGTGGCGCTATGGAAGATAATGTCGTCGATGAAGGCAACTGCAAATTGCTTGACATCGCTCAAAACGGCGTTTATCAGATTTTGGAAGACTGCTGGGAGCTTGCTAAACTAATAGCCATTGGATTGTGCTGAAAAACACCTGCATCCCGAAAGCGGTTTTTTTCTATATTCCTGTTTGATCGGAACTTGCCAGAATCCAGCTTTTATGTCCAAGTAGGTGCGGAATTTAAACTTTGCTAAAGATTGAAGGATGTCTTCGGCGTTAGGTATGTTGGGGGCGGGTATTACGGTAATGGCGTTTAGTTTTAGAAGTCTACGCAAATTTGATGTGAGCCGTCCATTTGTGGTACTACAATCACAGGTGATAGCCATGGGGAGTTGGTTCGGCGAATGATTCCTGTTTTCAGCATATCATCGACGTGTTTATCCAGAATTACCTTTTGAGTCAGGAATCCTATAGGGCTTTTGTCTAATAGGTGAGTTGTTTTGAGTGTTTATCACCATTTCGGTAGCATGCGTAGCTGTCAACTCTGAATCTTTCACCGCAAAAACATCTATGTTTCTTTCTAAAAACCGTTCAAGAACTATGTGTCGTGTTTCCGAAATGTGTGCTAAGTTGAGCATTTTCAACTTGTCGTTTGATTCTATGAATACCATTGGTTGTTCTGCTTCTAAATCTGTTCCTCTGTTTTGAGATTGAACGCTTTACCTAAATTTTACCTTACCGAAAATAGAAATGCCCGCCTGTCTCATTCGCAATAGTCCAGAGGACGTGCTAGTTTTTAGACATTTGAACAATTGCATTGGGTAAGAGAATTCCAGGTTCATCTTCAAAGCATGGGGAGGACGTAAATTGCGTCAGCATAAACTGTCTTCCAGCAGTTTTACCTTTTTGACGGTTGGCATTTAATTTGGGCTAATGGTCTAGGATACATTTGGACGCTTTCTGACAGCATTACTAAGTTAATTTCTTCTTTTTGACAGTTTTGTTTTTGTTTTAATGGAAGCAATGCTTTCCAATTTCCAGTAGCCGATTATCGAAATCAAGGATCGCTTTTCTTTCATTGACAAAGTCCACACCTAAAATCATGTGGCCTAATCCCGTGGCCACACAAAATGAATGGCACATTCGGGTTTTACCCGAATGTAATTCGATTCTTACCATTTTTGCGACTTAAGTCAGTGGCCTGAGGCACATACTAAGGGTGCTTTTTCCTGACATGTTTCCTTTATCGAAGCGTCGTCACATAATTTGAAGCATTCATGGCTCACCAGCGAGAACTGAGCTCCACTATCCAAAAAAGTACAAAATCTGTGTTTGCCTATGCCAACGCTTATGAAAGGACATGTCTTGTTCACATCTATGTTGCAAATTTCACCTGCTCGACTGGATGTAGGTCCTCCTTGTTTTCCGAGCGTTGCCGTTCATCTGCTTGCGGCGTCTGTTTACGTAGCTGTGCGGCATATTTGCGACACACACATTGAATGTGGCCTGGAATGTGGCAACAGCGACAGATGGGCAAATGGTCCTCGGTAAACTGATACCTATGTCGTGCTGGGTCATCTCTATAGAACCTGGGGTCTGTTCCGAGATGGGTTTGCGACCTGTGAAAATTTCCTTGCGATGGCGGGTATGGGCTGCCTTGTCCAGAAGGGTTGGGCGGCATGAAACGTGTTTGGCTTTGGTGCTGCTTTTGAGGCATGTGCCTATACTGGTTAGCTTGTTGCGGTTGCGCTCCTTGGGTGCTTTCGTTTGGTTTGTTTGCTCCGTTCGGACTGCAAGCACATTGACTGTTTTCCGCGCCTTCACAAACAAGGCATGCAGCGATGGCCGTGATCTAATGCTTTACGCATACATTGGCATCTTAAGTCCATTATTACATGATAAACCTACATCACATATACATAAGTAACACATAAATATATGCCAGCCACACGGATGCGAGAGCAGAAACAGGCTGTGGCTGTTCGCGCTAACCTAACTTGAGCGCTAGGGCATACACAGGCTAGTTTTTTAGGCGCCAAACCAACCCATCCAACCATTACATGGTAGTCCGTTCCGACGTAAGCTGCTCGAGATTACTCGTGACGCTAAATCTAACCAAACCCAAACCCTGGCCCTACAGGGCATGGACTGCAGACTGCTTGAGCGGGAAGCTGGCGGCGAGGTACTCGCAAATAGCGTCCCTTACTCCGCGCACGCTTTGGCTGTACGCGGCGTCGTGTGCCCGGCCTGAGGGCTGAGGGTACTGGGATGCCTCGTCCACAGGCACCTCCCAGGCGTCGTTGTACCATTCCAGCTGGCGTTCACAGAAATTGTGCAACACACAGCACGCAGTCACAAGTTGGGAGACACGACTGTGGTGCATCTCAATTCTCTTTTGAAGCTTTCGCCAACGGCCCTTAAGGCGCCTTAAGGCGTCCAAACGCGCACTCGACCACCATGCGCCCAGAGCTCAAATAAACGTTAAAACTCTCCTGCCTCTGCGCGAGCTGTTCGCGTGCCGGCGCGCTGACGCCCCGCAGCCGAGTCGGGTACGGCTTCATCAGCCACGGCAGCAGAGGGCGGGCGGGGTCCCCAAGCAGCAGTAAGTTGACTGAGGCGCCATGGATGTTCACTGGTTCCTGCAGACAAATGGACAAGGTCTCATGTCAACAAAAAAGTCGCAAGGCTGCTTTCTTTTAAAGGTTTTCGTTAGCGAGCGTCCCACTGACGCGTTACGCGTGACAATGGCGCATTACGGACGCGAGACTTACACGTTACAAATACAACACCGGTATCCGTGCCTTCAAGCCGCAATTTGACGATTCGGCGTGGGAAAGCGAAACCATGCCAAACCAAGTGAGTCATCATACACACGACAAAGACAGCCAATCAGCGGTGAAAGTACAGGAAGAATGACTCACTGCGACAATCGGCACACGTTTGGATGGCCCGTGTTTGGCTTTAATAAAACGGGGAAAGTTTTGTTAAAGCCACTCTCGCAAAACACCTACAATTCACGGGCAATAAGAGGTTCGGGAAATCATCCGATCATCTCAGCTGTTGCTCTCAGTCTTGATTCGGTGCAGGCAGGCGTGGAACAATGGCCGCTATCCGACGGCACGTCGCCAGGGGAATGCTGGCGCCGTCCAAAATGTGCGAGACTGCAGCTGGCGAGGGGGATGTTATTTGAGCTGGCCGACGCGTCACATCCAATGCGTAACCGCCAGCAGCTTCCTCAACCTTCCTGATTTCCCTCTCTGATGTCGGACCGAGTACTCATGGTCGGCAGGTCGCTTGTAACCGTGTCGGGTGGGTGTCATTTCTGGACGGCGCCGGATGGGCAGTCGCTTCCAGATCGCGTCGAGCTGGTCTCGTTTCCGCGCTGGACTGAGCGGATGACGCCGGCGCGCCGCGCTGGACGGCGTACTGAGCAGGCAAAGCTAGCGCGCCGCGCTGGGCGGTGTGCTGAGCGGACGACGCCGTCGAGTCGCGCTGGGCGGTGTGCTGAGCGGACGACGCCGTCGAGTCGCGCTGGGCGGTGTGCTGAGCGGACGGCGCCGTCGAGTCGCGCTGGGCAGTGTGCTGAGCGGACGACGCCGCCGCACGCGGAGATGAGTTGCGGAGCTCGGAATGATCGGCCTCCAGCACATCATATGAGCCATTAATTAGAGCGGAGGAATGTATTCAACAGCGGAAAGCTGTCCCGCACTTTTTGCAATGTTTACACTTGGTTTTCCACGGCTCTGATGCAATCTAACTCATGCCCTAAGCTTAAGGAGCTTTTTTCGTACCAACTCTTGGTCTGTAGTAACGACAAGGTCAAGGCTTTGACGGCATCCGCAAGAATAGCGCATACGGCTTGAGCACGAAAATCAGCAACGGTCGCTGACGGAATAACAAACTTTTTACAAAATGACGAAACGTTCTGGATTACCACATTTCTCGACAGTCATACAATGAACAACAACCTTATGAACGCGCACCTTTGCGTCACACCCGCCGTCGCACCACACCGCTACGTGTTGGGCTACCTGTCCTGCCTCACTCCTGTTGGTGTGCCACACGCCAACCACGCACGACCCCCACCACCAGCCCGCAGCCGAACTGGTACTTACGCTTAAAAAAAGACCCGGTTTGGGTGCCTTTGAAGATGCTCTCACCTCGCGTCTTCATCACTTTCACTGTAGAATCCAAGACAACGTTTTCGTCCCCCAGTTCATTCGCTATCTTGCTGCCTCAGTCTGGAAGGGTATAGGAAGGGCATATCTCGAGCTGAGTTACGCCAACGAGGAGGACGAAGCCATTGCACGCTTCTAATAGGTGTGCCAAAGCAGACTTTCCGCGTCCCTCCCCCCCCCCCCCCCTCCGTAGTCGCTAACCCATAGGATCCTGCGCGTACCCTGATCTGCCAACTTTTGCATAATACGCACCTGCCAGTCCTTGAGCTTCTGTGACGAGAATTTCTTGTAGCGCGTGACTCGAGCACGTCCGTCACGCACCTCGTTAGCTCTTTGCAAGTAAGCCTGACTCATGCGGAGAAAAGCCGACGTATTTCTAACGGCATGTGAACAACTTGATGATAATGCTCTGAGAATACCTCGAACTTTTTGATCCGCTGATTCATACTCCCTCCAAGATCGCGCTGACGGTAGAGTAAAGTCACCGAACACTTCATAGTCGTCTTCTTTAGTGCAATACACACGGTTTTGAATAGCTGTGCCTTTAGCCGCTTCAAGGTGAGCCGGTGGTCACATCCGTTTAATGAAACTGTGGTCACTAAAAAAATGGAACACTCTGGTCCACGCTGTCCTTAGAACGGCCTCCTGCAATTTCCTGCCCCTCCACATCCTTGCCCATGTTGCTTGTCATATTGCATGACTCAATGGCATAGTGAGGCTCAACCTTTGGGTGTACACCCAGAAATATTTCCATAACTGTGAAGTGCTTCACCTTTTCCAGGGCACCCTTACAGTTTTCGTCTTGGGCATTCCACTTAATCCTTACTTGCTGTGGTGTCCCCGCTAACTTATCCGCTACATCCTGCCATTAACGTTTATTTTTTCTTCGGCAGCATTTTGTCAAAACATTCTTAGTTGTCCTCCATTGTTGTTACCAGAAGGAAATATCTCTCATCAGTCCACTTCTCTCCTTCCACCCGTGTGCGGAAAGGAGAATGAGCTTCCAGCTCTTCGAGGTGCTGGAATGATACCCTACATGTCTGATGTTTGTGGGGAGGCACATGCGAACCTTGGTCTCCCTGGTTACATGATAACAGATGGACTTCTGTCTCCTTACGGCTAGCAAATATCTACGTGCACGACGGGATTCAGCACAAAGTCTTACAAGTATGGAAAGGCGTGGCTGAACTGGATACCTGGAGGAAGTAACGCGATGTCGTGTGTTCGTGAATCAACTGCTCAATATTCGGCGCCAACAAGTAAATATGCATGCGAACATTTCTGAGCGCGAGGTTTTGCGCTTACCAATATTTGTGGATGGACATTTATGTACGGGTATTTCAATGCATCAAATTGTGTAAGCTGATTCGGGGAGGTGCGCAATGTAGCACGTCAGAAGAGTCAAACTCTTCACCAAACTTCAAAAAGAGCCCCATGATGACCGCCCCATGGATGTAGGTCCTCCTTGTTTTCCGAACGTTCCCGTCCATCTGCTTGCGGCGTCTGTTTACGTAGCTGTGCGGCATATTTGCGACCCACATTGGATATGGCCTGGAATGTGGCAAAAATGACAGATGGGCATATGGTCTTCAGTAAACTGATACCTATGTCGTGCTGGGTCATCTCTATAGAACCTGGGGTCTGTTCCGAGATGGGTTTGCGACCTGTGAAAATTTCCTTGCGATGGCGGGTATGGCCTACCTTGTCCAGAAGGGTTGGGTGGCATGAAACGTGTTTGGCTTTGGTACTGCTTTTGAGGTATGTACCTATGCTGGTTAGCTCGTGGCTGCACTCCTTGGGTGCTTTCGTTTGGTTTGTTTGCTCCGTTCGGACTGCAAGCACATTGACTGTTTTCCGCGCCTTCACAAACAAGGCATGCAGCGATGGCCGTGATCTAGATTTACGAATGCTTTACGCATGCATTGGCATCTTAAGTCTATTATTACGTGATACACATACATCAGATATACATAGGGAACACAAAATATATGCCAGCCACGCGGGTGCGAGAGCAGCAACAGCCTGCGGCTGTTCGCGCCAACCTAACTTGAGCGCTAGGGCATACACAGGCTAGTTTTTTAGGCGCCAAACCAACCCATCCAACCCTTACATGGTAGTCCGTTCCGACGTAAGCTTCTCGAGATTACTCGTGACGCTGAATCTAACCAAACCCAAACCCTGGCCCTACAGGGCATGGACTGCAGACTGCTTGGGCGGGAAGCTGGCGGCGAGGTACTCGCAAATAGCGTCCCTTACTCCGCGCACGCTTTGGCTGTACGCGGCGTTGTGTGCCCGGGCTGAGGGCTGAGGGTACTGGGATGCCTCGTCCACAGGTGCCTCCCAGGCGTCGTTGTACCGTTCCAGCTGGCGTTCATGGAAATTGTGCAATACACAGCACGCAGTCACAAGTTGGGAGACACGACTGTGGCGCATCTCAATTCTCTTTTGAAGCTTTCGCCAACTTAAGGCGCCTTAAGGCGTCCAAACGCGCACTCGACCACCATGCGCCCAGAGCTCAAATAAACGTTAAAATTTCCTGCCCCTGCGCGAGCTGTTCGCGTGCCGGCGCGCTGACGCCCCGCAGCCGAGTCGGGTACGGCTTCATCAGCCACGACAGCAGAGGGCGGGCGGGGTCCTCAGGCAGCAGTAAGTTGACTGAGGCGCCACGGATGTTCACTGGTTCCTGCAGACAAACGGACAAGGTCTCATGTCAACAAAAAAGTCGCAAGGCTGCTTTCTTTTAAAGGTTTTCGTTAGCGAGCGTCCCACTGACGCGTTACGCGTGACAATGGCGCATTACGGACGCGTGACTTACACGTTACACCGTTATCCGTGCCTTCAACCGCAATTTGACGATTCGGCGTGGGAAAGCGAAACCATGCTAAGTGAGTCATCATACACACGACAAAGACAGCCAATCAACGGTGAAAGTACAGGAAGAATGACTCACTGCGACATCGGCACACGTTTGGATGGCCCGTGTTCGGCTTCAATAAAACGGGAAAGTTTTGTTAAAGCCACTCTCGCAAAAAAACCTACAATTCACGGGCAATAAGAGGCTCGGGAAATCATCCGATCATCTCAGCTGTTGCTCTCAGTCTTGATTCGGTGCAGGCAGGCGTGGAACAATGGCCGCTAACCGACGGCACGTCGCCAGGGGAATGTTTGCGTCGTCCAAAATGTGCGAGACTGCAGCTGGCGAGGGGATGTTATTTGAGCTGGCCGACGCGTCACATCCAATGCGTAACCGCCAGCAGCTTCCTCAACCTTCCTGATTTCCCTCTCTGATTTCGGACCGAGTACTCCTGGCCGGCAGGTCGCTTGTAACCGTGTCGGGTGGGTGTCATCTCTGGACGGCGCCGGATGGGCGTCGCTTCCAGATCGCGTCGAGCTGGTCTCGTTTCCGCGCTGGACTGAGCGGATGACGCCGGCGCGCCGCGCTGGACGGCGTACTGAGCAGGCAAAGCTAGCGCGCCGCGCTGGGCGGTGTGCTGAGCGGACGACGCCGTCGAGTCGCGCTGGGCAGTGTGCTGAGCGGACGACACCGTCGAGTCGCGCTGGGCAGTGTGCTGAGCGGACGGCGCCGCGGCACGCGGAGATGAGTTTGCGGAGCTCGGAATGATCGGCCTCCAGCACATCATATGAGCCATTCATTAGAGCAGAGGAATGTATTCAACAGCTAAAAGCTGTCCCGCACTTTTTGCAATGTTTACACTTGGTTTTCCACGGCTCTGATGCAGTCTAACTTATGCCCTAAGCTTAAGGAGCTTTTTTCGTACCAACTCTTGATCTGTAGTAACGGCAGGGTCAAGGCTGTTGACGTCATCCGCAAGAATAGCGCATACGGCTTGAGCACGAAAATGAGCAACGGTCGCTGACGGAATAACAAACTTTTTACAAAATGACGAAACGTTATTCTGGATTACCACATTTCGCGACACTGTCATACAATGAACAACAACCTTATGAACGCGCACCTTTGCGTCACACCCACCGTCGCACCACACCGCTACGTGTTGGGCTACCTGTCCTGCCTCGCTCCTGTTGGTGTGCCACGCGCCAACCACGCACGACCCCCACCACCAGCCCGTAGCCGAACTGGTACTTACGCTTAAAAAAAGACCCGGTTTGGGTGCCTTTGAAGATGCTCTCACCTCGCGTCTTCATCACTTTCCCTGTAGAATCCAAGACAACATTTTCGTCCCCCAGCTCATTCGCTATCCTTGCTGCCCCAGTCTGGAAGGGTATAGGAAGGGCATATCTCGAGCTGAGTTACGCCAACGAGGAGGACGAAGCCATTGCACGCTTCTAATAGGTGTGCCAAAGCAGACTTTCCGCGTCCCTCCCCCCTCCCCCGTAGTCGCTAACCCATAGGATCCTGCGCGTACCCTGATCTGCCAACTTTCGCATAATACGCACCTGCCAGTCCTTGAGCTTCTGTGACGAGAATTTCTTGTAGCACGTGACTCGAGCACGTCCGTCACGCACCTCGTTAGCTCTGCAAGTAAGCCTGACTCATGCGGAGAAAAGCCGACGTATTTCTAACGGCATGTGATCAACTTGATGATAATGCTCTGAGGATGCCTCGAACTTTTTGATCCGCTGATTCATACTCCCTCCAAGATCGCGCTGACGGTAGAGTAAAGTCACCGAACTCTTCATAGTCGTCTTCTTTAGTGCAATACGGTTTTGAACAGCTGTGCTTCTAGCCGATTCAAGGTGAGCCGGTGGTCACACCCGTTTAATGAAGCTGTGGTCACTCAAAAAATGGAACACTCTGGTCCGCACTGCCCTTAGAACAGCCTCCTGCAATTCCCTGCTCCTTCACATCCTTGCCCGTGTTGCTCGTCATGTTGTATGACTCAATGGCATAGTGAGGCACAACCTTTGGGTTTGCACTCAGAAATCTTCCCATAGCTGTTAAGTGCTCCACCTTTTCCAGGGCACCCTCCCAGTTTTCTTCTTGGGCATTCCACTTAATCCTTACTTGCTGTGGTGTCCCCGCTAACTTATCCGCTACATGCTGCCAACAACGTTTATTTTTTTCGGCAGCATTTTGTCAAAACATTCGTAGTTGACCTCCATTGTTGTTACCAGAAGGAAATACCTCTCATCAGTCCACTTCTCTCCTTCCACCCATGTGCAGAAAGGAGAATGAGCATCCAGCTCTTCAAGGTGCTGCAATGATATTCCACATGTCTGATTTTTGTGGGGAGGCACAACAATGGTCTCCCTGCTTACATTATAACAGAAGGACTTCTGCCTCCTCACGGCTAGCAAATATCTACGTCAACGACGGGATTCAGTACAAAGTCTTACAAGTATGGAAAGGCGTGGCTGAACTGGATACCTGGAGGAAGTAACGCGATGTCGTGTGTTCGTGAATCAACTGCTCAATATTCGGCGCCAACAAGTAAATGTGCATGCGAACATTTCTGAGCGCGAGGTTTTGCGCTTACCAATATTTGTGGGTGGACATTTGTGTACGGGTATTTCAGTGCATCAAATTGTGTAAGCTGATTCGGGGGGGGGGGGGGTGCGCAATGTAGCACGTCAGGAAAGTCAAACTCTTCACCAAACTTCAAAAAGAGTCTTCTGGCAGTGCTATATTATGATAGCGATACACCGGTTGCGATACGGGCGGCACCTGGGCTCTGAGCGTGCGCTTGGGTCCGAGGCTCTGGCTTACCTAACCCTGGACCACGCAGGGCCCTTTTTATATCACTGTCTGGGCGCGCTCTGCCCTTGGCGTGACGCACACAGTCTGGATGCTCACGAGGCCGAGTCGACGCGTTGCATGATCAGCGCGTGATCCTGCGTACAGTACAGTTCTGCAGCGCGTGGTGCACGGGTGAAGGTCACGTGGGGCGTTGTTTCGCGGCTGCGCCCAACGATAATCATTGCGTGGCGTCGCGTTTGTTAATGTTAGTCTAGACAATCGAGGTAAATCTGGCTCCGCTTGCGGCATAATGTATACACTATGCTGCGTCGCTAATGTAGCGACGGGCGTGTCGCCGCATCGGGCCGCGTGCCGTCGGCGGACCGCGCGTGATGGTGAGACGCAGGCACAGGCGAGCGAGGGTTAAAAATCTGGAATTGCGCGGGATAAAACCACAGACAGATGCTACAACAAGGCCCCTTCCCTCCCTTCCCCCGAAATATTGCGATGCTCTTGTCCGGTCACGAACGAAAATCAAGTCGCATTTTACGCACTGCAAGATCTGAAAAATATCCTTACCTGTTTGGGGCCGTAGTCGTAGAGGTGGGTCGCCCTCTCCACCCCTTTCACCAAGGCACACCTAACACACCTCCATTCACTGCAGCGAGTGAACTGCGAATGGATAAGCGCATGCTGTCTAATGAGTCGCTGCACGCAGGGGGGAGGGGGGGTTCGGAACTTAGTCGGGGCTAGACCCGGCAATCCCATGGTGACGCCACCATCGGGACGCCCCAGGGCATTCACGTGTTGAAGGGCATCGCAATGTGTGTTTTTGAATACTCGTTTTCGAATACTTCTAAGCCGTTCCCTCTCATGAAAATAAGTATCAGGACATTTGTCAGTATGTCTCCTAGCAGTACCTGGAGTTGTGGCTGTGGCAGCTGTGGCTGCCCAAATATTCCAACACCAGCCCGTATTCCCACACCTTGTTTTAATCCAATAAGGGCGACTTTTGCGACTATTAGAGGTGATTATCACCCTTACTGCCACGGAACGTCTCTAACTACGGTCCAGTTACGGGTAACTTCGAACCGGTGATACGTATAAACGAGCGATCAGCTCAATGGAAGGGAAACATTGGAGTATGCAACCGCTGAGAAGGCGACGACGGCTACATTTAATGTATTTAACGGTTACATCGTGTCTCGGAGCCAGCGGGAGTCGGAGCTGACACTCGATGGTCGTGGGCATCGTTCAGGGCTTCCAGGGATGTCCTGTTGTATGCCGTGTTCCTGGGAGCTTCTCGTAGGCACCTGTGGCCCTCCTGTTCGGCGACCTTTACTCCGTGGGTGGAGGTGGTCGTCAGTTCGCAGCCACGCTTATGACAACCGCCGGAGAAACGGTCGAAGGCGGCGTTGTTCTGATGACAGTCGCAGTAGTGGTTTTGGAGCGCGCGACGCCTCTGCGTGAAATGTCGTTTGTGGTGCTCCCAGAGCCTATGCTGGGCGTCGAAGAATTCCTGCTTAAAGCAGTCCAAGTAGTGGTTTTGGAGCGCACAGCGTCTCGGCATGAAATATGCGTTGTGGTACTCACACACTCACACTCACATTCACTCTCACACTCACACAGTCTGTGCTGGACGTCGGGGACCTCCTGCTTAAAGCTGGTCGCCTCGCTCAGCACGCTCCACCAGGCAGGGGCCAGGGGCTCCAGCGCGCAGCGAACGTTTTCGACCCGATGACGCTAACGTTTGCCTTGCATTGCAACGATTTCCGTGCTGATGAACAGGTTGATGAATGCGTGAGGTTTTCACATCTCGCGATGAAAATGATTGCTCGATGTTTTGCTCCTGGTTTCTGCTGCATATGCTCTTGCTGTTCGTCGTTTGCTTTCGGAATTTCAGCCTCCTCGTTGCCTCGCTATCTGATGTCATGGGAATGACGTTTCGTCCTGCCTGTTGTTGCTGAGGTTGCGCCCAGCATTTGACGTCATGCACTTCCTGACTTCCTGACCTGACTTCCTGATGACGTGCTAAACCTGGGCGCAGGCGTGGGACGTGGCAATGGCTTTCCTTGTTTCTTTCTTGCAACCGTGTTTTTCGGGGAATAGAGGGACAGCGGATGCTCTGTTGTGTGTTCTGAGCTCGAACACTCCCGTGCTCCGGAGATGGCTGGGTGTGCTTCCAACACCGTCGCGATGTTTGAGGGTTGGATGTTGCCGGTAGGGCTTATGCTAGCCACGCGGCTTGTTGGGTCGCGGACCGTTTCTGTTTCGCTTACCTCAAGTGTTGACGGCTCCGTTTGCCGCACTGCTGTGGGATGTCGTTGCGTTATCGTTTGCGTTTGCCTCGATTTTTTGCTGTTTCTTGCCCGTTTTCGAAACACTGCTCGTGCGTGTTAAAATATCTTGAGTCGTCCTCCTCTGGTACGAGAACCGCGAAATGGTTTTCTGCGACATTTGACGTCACGACCGTTTTCGACATTGTTTTTGGGCTCGTCACTAACCGATTGACTGTTGCACATTGGCACCGATTCCTCCCGGCTTACCACGGAATTTCAACTTTCGTCCTTTTTGTTGCGGTGTTTGCTTGCTGGGAAAAGGTGCTATCGGCACCTCAAAGCGGCACTTGCCTTACATATTCGTGGTGTTGTCATCGACTTCTCCTTTCTCAGGGATGCCATGTTGGCAGCCATATTTGCGTCATGTGCCGCGCCCCGTACCCAGAAGCGGCGGCCTCTATTCGACGGTCAGGCGCGTGACACTGGCCGCCCGTGATCAACATGTTTTCAAGTACAACAATTACAACTCCTCACGCTTGCTTAGATTGTGGCAAGCGCATAAGTGCTTGCGTGTTTCCTCCTGTTCTCCAGATAGGAAGAATGGTAAGAGCAGAGTTGTTTTCAAAATATTCCCTTGATCAGTGGCGAAACTGTCTTTCAATATCTTCCAGCAGGCGCAGGTGCCAAAAACCAAATAATTTTGCTCCCTTCCGGTGATCCAGTGACCTGTATGCCTCGCATGGATCGAAACCTGTACTTCAATGGCCGCACCTTGGTTTGAGATGAGCAGCCGGTCCGGCGTTGAAGATCCGCTTGGTCTTGATCCGGGTTGCGGCACCAATGTAACGCTTCACCTTCTAGATCAGCGTTTTTCTGTTCATTGTCCATTAAAACATACGTAAGAGGGTCGTCTATATTCGGCCACAAGATAGTCCGACTGGCTCGCGTTGTGTAAGCTATGCAGAGTCGCAGCCCTGGTGGTGGTTGGACCTCGTCTGACGCTACGCAACATGCGCCAGTCTAGATACACCGCGGGGCCGCGGGGCGTTGGCGGGCGACCTCCAATCTCGGGGGAGGGGGCGCCCCAGAACGTTCTACTGCGCGCAACTCTAGTGCATACTTGCTTACGTAACGAGGCTGCAGAAACGCGTTATGAACTCCATTAGTTAGGTTATCTGATAAAGTGAACAACTCGTAGACCAACTACGAAGCGACAACAAGGTATGAATCATGCACCCCAACAGCGGGCACAGACAAACAGATGATTGGCGTGACCTCAACAGCACAGCGTTTACAGCGTACACGGACGCTCCAAGCGGCAAAAACAATACGTACAAGAAAAGGTGGTGCCGGCGGAATGTGTACGTATGTCTACCCACATGTGTGCGACAGCAACTTGTCGCTTAGCGGGAGGAAATCAGCGTACCGTTCGAAGTATTCGCGGAATTAGAAGTATGTGCGGGGCTGGACTCGCTGTCATTGTCCCCTGGAATGTTTGAAACTCGCTGTCATTGTCCCCTGGAATGGAATGAAAGTTTACTGGAATGACCGCCCCATGTTGCGACGGTACCCGAGCATCCTCCGAGCGCAGACCGGCGGCCGCCTCCGGCCGCGGGCCGCCCGCCGCCGCTGACCGCGCGCGCCCGCGCGCCCCCCCGCCGCTGCCGCTGACCGGGCGCGCTTTCCGTGCCCGGCAGGAGACCGACTGTACTGGACGCGACCGATGGTGATGGCGATGCTGGCCGGCCTGCGACCCCACATGTGGGCGCTGACAGACCGCGGTGGCCTGCCGCGCGGCGCGCTCTGCCCGCAGCGGCGCCAGGCCTTCTACGCCGCGAACGACTCGCTCGCTGCCGCCGGCTACCACGTCGCGCCGAAGGACGTGCTGCAGAAGTGGTGCGTACGCGGCCGGGCAGGCGGGAGGCCTTGTGTGACCGGTGTGGCCGGGGAGGACGGCGTGCGAAGCTGACAGACGGGTTTGGGAGTGGTGGCAGACAGTAAAGCGCCACCCAGGCGCCTTGGACTTCACAGATAAGCACAGAATGAGGCTGTTTGTAAGCAGACGGGTGTGTCAGTATTTTCACTATTTGTGGTGTTCAGCCGACTCGTGGTCTTGACACCAAAAGTCCGTGGATGTTGTTAACGGTTGGACGGCAGACACTGGACCACAACGCCGTGTTCGTTTTCGTCGGCAGGCAGAACATGTTTGCCACGTACAAACGGATAATGGCGCGGGAGGCCGAATCGGGGGTGTTCAACACCCACTGGGAGTTCTACGACGTGAGTGCAGCTGATTGGTCTGTCGGCTTCCGCACGTCTTCCTGACAGGCGTGGATGTTCATGCCCGCGAAACCTTGTAAGAGTGGGGATCGGGGGACTGTGAGAGGTGTGCGACCGTTGACGCACACTTCGCGCCTTTACAAGTGTATTCGCGCGGCGAAATATATTTTACGGAATTGCTTTCTCAGCGCAGTTGCATTGCCCGAAGCTGTCCGAAGCCGCACGGTTGCTTTGTGTTTGTTCATATTGCTGTCAAGTCGCGCGTAAGATGCAAATCACCTGGTGGTGATAGTGACGTTGCGGACCGCGTGCGACGGCATCGGAGCTGTGCAGGCAGCGATGCAACAGCACCCCCTGCGGCGCAGCTCCGTGTTCGGGTGCCGGCCGACCGCGACCGGTCGGCCGAGACGCCGTGGGAGGCTCGCCCGCACGGCCAGCGCGTGTCGCGCTCGCACTCACCGGCTCCGCCGCCCCGCCAGGACATGAAGGAGCTGATGGCGGAGCGTAGCCCGCGGAGGCCGGAGAGCGGCGAGGACGCGGAGCCGGACCTGGCGGCGGCGGCCCCGCCGGCCCCGACGCCCGCGCCCGCGCCCAGCGCCATCCAGGGCGTGCTCGTGATCCCGGCGGCGGCGCTGCCCGTCGCCAGCGGCTCGCCACTCAAGCCGGCCAAGCGACCGCGCGTCGAGCCCGCCGCACGATGCCCGGCGGTGGCGGCGGCGGCGGCGGCCGGCCCGGAGCCGCGTGCAGGTAAGGGCGGGACGAGGCGCGTGCGAACGGCGGGTTGGCTCACGGACCGCCCGCCCGCTGGGAATGCCCTTTGTTGCCAGCCCGGCGCTCAGTGCATTGGTGCCTGCTTCGTTTCGCGTTGTTTTGTTGTTGTTGTCAGTCGGCTGTTGCGGTCGCGTTGTTGCGTCTTGCTGGCCGTGTCGCCACGTCTTGTGTTGGCCGTGTTGTTGCGTACCGTTGGCCGTGTTGTTGCGTCTGGTCTGCCTTATTGAAATGTCCTGTGAGCCGTGTTGTTATGTCTTGTTGGCCGTATTGTAACGTCTTGTTGGGCGTGTTGTTGCGTCTTGTTGGCCCCGTCGCCACATCTTGTGTTGGCCGTGTTGCCACGTCTTGTGTTGGCCTTGTTGTTACATCTTGTCGGCCGTATTGTAACGTTTTGTTACCTCCGTTGTTACGTCTTGTTGGCTGTATTACCACGTCTTCTGTTGGCCGCGGCGAGGGCTCACGACGCGACACGGCACTGTGCTGTGTGTGTGCCATTACGTCGATGTTGGTGCGATGGTCCGCACAGAGTTTGTCCGTCGCCGTGCCGTGCCAACTGATTCCGCACGCCACATGGGATGTTAACGCCGGTGTTCGCCCCCAGCGGTGGCCGCCGCGCCGGCGGAGGAGTCGGCGGCGCCGCCGCCCTGGTTCCAGCAGTATCTGGAGCAGGAGCGGCGGGACCGCGAGCGTACTGCGACCGAGCGGCGCCGCGCCTGGGAGGAGGAGAAGCTGCGCAGGCTGGAGGCCATGCACCGCGAGAAGGTGGCGCTGCTGCGGCAGCTGATCCAGGCTGTCAAACGGCGCGAGGACCGGTGATGGCACGGGCGCAGTTGATGGCGCTGGGACAGCTGATGGCGCTTGCACAGCTGCTGGCACTGGCACAGCTGCTGGCACTGACACAGCTGATGGTGCCGGCACGGCTGATGGCGCTGGCACAGCTGATAACTGTCTCAAGGGAGCTGATCCAGCTCGTGGGACGGTGGGGTTGGAGGCTGCCACTGGGCGGTCGTCCCGGGTCGCCGGACTCCATCGCCCGACGACTGCAGCCAGCCGTCAATGATAGATGGCCGGCCTCCCCACCCGCCGCCCGGTAGATGGCGCTGTAGAGGCGCGGCGCGAGATGGCGCTGCCCGCGCCCGGCGGTCGCGGCGGTGCTCACTGTGTTTTGTGCTGTAACCATGTGTCAGTGTCATCTGTGACGCGTACAAAGGGGATGTGGGAGCACGACATTGTTGGTATGCCGGTGGATGTGAAATGCCGACAGACTTGACGTCTTTGCGTCTGCTATAAGTGTCGTTTGGTTCACTGCTTCGGTCATCACTCATGATGGATACAGTACCTGAGTTGTCTGCCACTGAGAGCGAGTGCACCGGTTAGGACACTGTTAGGCTGACATTGTGTGGGGGGGGGGGGGGGCTCTTGTCAGTGGATTCAATGAACATGTAGTGGCGGTGTACATGTATGATTTAATTTTTCCGTCACCCTTGTCCTTGTTTGCGAGTACCACGAATCTCCAAATGGCGAAGTATGCATAAGTGACCTTGAGTGTGTTTGTCATCCGCCACATTTGTACTTTTGCTCGAATCGAAGTTGAATATATCGCCAGTGCTACCAATGCAATGTGTTTTGTCGTCCCGGGTGCTATAGTTCACCTCCGGCTACAATTAACCCTCGGCTGCGATAGTTCACTCTCCGGCTCCGATAGTTTACTCTCGGGCTGCGACAGTTCACCCTCCGGCTGCCATAGTTCCCCCCTTCCGGCTGCGATAGTTTCCCCTCTGGCTGCGGTAGTTCGCCCTCCGGCTGCGGTAGTTCCCCCTCCGGCTGCGGTAGTTCCCCCTCCGGCTGCGGTAGTTTACTCTCCGGCCGCGACAGTTCACTCTCCGGCTGCCATGGTTTTCCCTCCCCGCTTTCCCGGCTGTGATAGTTTCCCCTCCGGCTGTGATAGTTGACCCTCCGGCTGCGGTAGTTCACCCTCCGGCTGCGGTAGTTCCCACTCCGGCTGCGGTAATTTACTCTCCGGCTGCGGCAGTTCACCCTCCGGCTACCATAGTTCCCCTTCCCCCCCCCCCCCTCTCTCCCGGCTGTGATAGTTTCCCCTCCGGCTGTGATAGTTGACCCTCCGGCTGCGGTAGTTCACCCTCGGCTGCGGTAGTTCACCCTCCGGCTGTCATAGTTGCCCCCTCCCGGCTGCAATATTTTCCCCTCCGGCTGCGGTAGTTCACTCTCCGGCTGCAGTAGTTTCACCTTCAGCTGGGGCCGTCGAGATCGGAACTCAGCGTCGGTATTTTCTCTCAACGGAACTTCGACCTTTGCGACTGAGTGGCGGGCGTAAATGATTTCCATAGTCGCCGACGTAACATGGCACGTGCGGGTCGGCGTGTTCGTAAGCTCCGGCCGACAAATAGGCTACAGCAGCAGGAGCGGGTTCGGCCGGTACCTGAGGCACCTGCCAAAGTCCTACGTGTCCGTGGTGGTCCCAAACCACGCGAAACACCACACACCACGCGACTGAAATCATAGCTTTTATTCTAGCAGGTCTGAAAGTTAACGACAGGCTCGAGTGCAGTTCCACCTCACAGCGTGCTGCCGCCGTCCCGGGTCCGGCGGGGTCGAGGCTGAGCGGATTCACAGGGATGGATGGCGTAGGATTCGCGAAGGACGGCGGTGTCGCACACTGCCGCCGTTCGCCAAGGCAGCAAAGTTCAGCGCAGGAGACGCCCGATACCGTACTCTGGAGCCTCCGACACGTTCAAAAGAGGCGGCCGCTTGATGAAAACCGGTTTGAAAGGTGTCTTGGCAGGCACCGGCGGGTGGCGCGCGAGCGTGCTGTAGATCCACTCCGAGACCAGCGCTCCGAGAGCTGGTCAGCGCTGCCGAGACCAGCGCCCCGTCCGGATGGGGACCCGCCGGGGGCCCGCGGGGGTCGCCGTAGGGGTGGGGGCGGAGCGCTGGCCACAGGCAGGGTCCCCGTGCCCCGAGGCGAGCGGGCACGGCGGCGTGCGGCGCGCGGACAGTTAACGACAGGCACAATCGCGACACGGCAAACGCAGCTAACGCGTCCGTTAACGACACAGGCGGGCGCACAGCACAGGCGTCCCCCGGAGCCTCTGCCGTCGCAATGGCCCCGCCCGATGTAACCGTGGCATCTGGCGGCCAAAAAGTCAGACTCAAGCCGAAAAGCCGGTCTTTTCAAGGGTTAGTTTCCACGCCAGAGACGTTGCACATGAAGCACGGGTATGGGAAAAATAAGAGCTCCACACACTGGTACAGAAGTCTGAACCAGATCCCGTGACGTAAGGGACATCTGGAGCAGAAGCAGCACACAGAAAACGGCTGGCTTTGCCCAACAACCTTGGCATATCCGGCCCTATCACAACAATCGGCCAGAAAGCCTTGGGTCTACGTGCTAGCGGATACGCTGACCGCTGCAGATTGCAGAGCCCAAAACCCTATCCGGGCCATCGGCACGCTCAAACGTTCTCCTCATTGTTCTTGCGCGCTCAGAGATCCCGAAAATCAAGCTAGCAGCATGCTTGCAGCGGCTGCCCCGCACACTCAGCCTCCTCCGGCAGCAGCCCGGAAGCCAGCGTGCTTGCGCCGGCTTCCAGGCGCGACGCTAGCGCCGCCGGCCGCGGCGGTCGACGACCGAAGCTCTGTCGGCGGGTGCCGGCGTCGGCTGGCTGCGCGCCGGTCGCTCCGCCCGGCTTTAAGCCAGACGGGCGGCGAAAACGCCCAGCAGGAGCAGAGAGAGCCCAGCCGCCGCTGAAACACGACGGGCCGTTAGAAGTGCGAGCCTCAGCCATCATGACCAGTCTAAAATCACACATCCGAAAGCAGGTCGTGCACGATACTGAAGCTGCTCGTTGCTGGCTGTTTGCTGGCATCATAGATTTTTCGCTTTTCGACGTCATTGTCGTCGAGATACAGTGAATACATCATTGCGCTGTACCTACGAACTACGACACGCAGCATATAAGACTGCGATGGCCCAGCCCAGCCCAGCCCATAGCCTGTCCAAGGACGACTACCGTCAGCGCCGGACCTGCCGCCTACCTGAGCGAGCGCTCCTGGACTTCAAGTTTTCCTCGAAAACCATGAGCAGTGCCTCCTTCGCGTCATCCGGCAGCTTCTCCATCTGTTCGTCACTTATCGCGAGCGCCGCCTCCGTGGACAGCTCAAGCACCTGAGCCTTCGTCAGCCCCTGCGGACGTGACGTCACCCCGTCAGCAGCTGTGACGTTGGGTGACGTCACAGCGTAAGCGACTGGTGATCGCAGTGCCTTCCGGCGTTGAAACCAGGTGAACGTCACCATCATCGTTCAACACATTTTCGTCACGAGTGTGTTGGAGGGGGCCGTTCGGCCCAGGGCTAGACGAAGGGGAGGGGGGAGGGAAGGAGGGACGGACGAACGCGTAATCACGAGTGAAATTCTGCGCACGGCTGCGTGAAAGACATGCCAGGACATGTCCGGAGGGGGGGACCTCCGCAGCCGCGTGAGGGAGCAGACGTGAGGTCGTACCGCGATCTTGCTGGGCGGGATGCTCATCATGCCATCGGCGCTCAGTCCTCGCATCGACTCGTCCTTGATGCTTTTCAGCTTCATCGCCTCCAGCCCGCCAATCACCGCTCCCACGCCAGCCACCTGGCCAATGAGAATCGCTTACCAAGGTCACCTTGCTTTACATATGCTGCTCGCAACGCGCAACGCCTTTCCTTGCTACGAGCCGATGACGTTCACGTCACAAGAAAAGACAATTACGATCATAGATGGCGCGTGTCAGAAAATCATCGGCGGTGGGCAGAGCTGGCTCGCTGGCGCCATAGCCGCGTTCAGAACCCAGGTCCCCGCGCTGCGCCCCAGCCTAGATCCCCCGCCCCCCCCCCCCCCCCCCCCCCGCTCTTCCACTTCACCCCGTCCCTAGACGCGGCCTGAGGCCACAGCCCCACCTCACTCATCCCCCAGGTGGATGGTTCGCCGTAGATGGCGACGGCTTTATCGGCCAACTTCTCGGCGACGGCTTGTTTGCACCAGTAGACCTCGGAGAGCACCGTCATGGCCTCCCTGCCGCGCAGAATCGGTGTCGCGTCACAGGTCACAGCGGGGACAGTGTGCGTGAGCTGCGGCCCGGTGCCGTGAGGGCAAGGCCGGTCACCTTGACAGTCCCAGGGCAACATCGCCTGCTAGCCGCGGCTTAGCTACAGGGAGCTCTAGCACTGCAGTGCGAGAGGCAAAAATCGGCCATCTTTGTGTCGAAGGAGAACACCGCCTGCATGACGCGAAATGAAACAAAGATGATCTCAGCAGCCGCTTAGCACATCTGCGCACCGTGCCAAGTATTTACATAGCGCATGCTATAGCATATAAGTAGCTTATTTATCCATATTTTAGACCGGGCCGTGCTGCACGGCGTCTCACTTGAAGCGCGCCGCCGGAATGCTCGCCACGTCGGCCGGGGCCATGCCGCAGATGATCTGGCCCAGAGTGCCCACGGTGTCCGCCGTGTAGTCGGCCGCGCTGCCAGACAGCACACTCCACTGGGCCTTCGCCCGGGTCGCCAGTGCATCCAGCTGCCAGCGAGCGGGGCGGGTGAGGCGAGTGGCGCCACGCGGCGGAAGGGTGCGCCGTGCTCGGCGTCGCGGCCGTGGAGGATAACCAGGGAGCTCGTGGAAGTCATCCGCCACGACACGCATCCCGCACGGCTAAGATTCGTTGGCTCCAACATGACGATTGTATGGGCAAGCGTGGTGTTGTTCATTTCCAGCGGCAAGTAGAAAGGCTTGTGCACGGACAGCAAATACTACGCAGGGAATATGCCGCATCCCGAGTAGATGTCGCCCCCCCCCCCCCCCCACCCCCACCAAGCTGAGAGACACGTAAAAAATCAGGACAACAAGCTTACCTGCGCTTCCGTCATCTTCATAGGCATTCCCAACTCAAAAACGGCATCTTCGGTGGTGAGGTCGAGCATCGCGATGTCGGCGCTGGGGATGACGGAGCCCACGTACCCGATCATGCTCATCGGTACTTTGTCGGCCCCGCTGTACGCCTGCAATGTCGCCAGCATGCGTTTCCACGCCAGCCACGCCCACAAGCCACGCCCGCCACCGCCGTACGTGCGTCCAGCGATCTGAGCGGCGCCCGTCCTTTCACGAATGTGTGCTCTGCATTGTTAGCGTCACAGCGGCAACGACCGGGCAAGCTAGCACGCAGACGGCACCGGCTCACCGAGTAGCCCGCGGCTTACCGGCTCACAGCTCACCGGCTCACAGCCCGCGGCTTACCGGCTCACAGCTCACCGGCTCACAGCTCGCAGCTCACAAGCTCACAACCCACAGCTCACAGCCCATAGCCCATAGCTCACAGCTTACAGATGACGGCTCACAGCTCACGTCTTAAAGCTCACAGTCCACGGCTTACATAGCTCACAATTCAAAGCTCATAGCTCACGGATCACAGCTCACAGATGACGGCTCACAGATCATGCCTCAAAGCTCACAGCTCACGCCTCTCCCGCTCACAACTCACCGGCTCACGGCTCACTGGCTCACCAGCTCACAGCCCACAGCGCACAGGCTCAAGAACAGCACATTGCGGGACTCATGCGCATCCGAACACGACCGAACGGCAGCAGGCTGCACCACTCGTGGTTTAAGCGATTAATTGGGTCGGCAAAAACCTAGCAAACACCGTCATTCGTTTCAGCTCACCCGCCCACTCAGGGCAGACCGCGCGAGCCATACCTCTTTGAGCTCATCCCACACCACCTTCAGCTTGTCCTCGTCGGCCATGACCGAGCCCAGCTGGGCCTGGCACTCCTTGACCTCTTCGGCCGCCATGTCCGACAGCTGTGAGACAGACCACGGTTCGGCGCCGCTGCCCTTCTCCATCACGGCTGCGCAGGTCAGCGGCGGCTCGGCCGCTCGTCGTCGCCTGCGGGCATCAGGGCCGGCCGATTGCTGGACGGCTGGGCGAAGACGTGTGAAGGTCATGGAGTTGTGCTGACTCGACAGGTGGTGCCGCAGGCGTGTCAAAGTTATCTCCCCCGGAGGCCGCAACGGTCGTCATGGCGTGAGAGGTTCGCACCAGTTCATGCGTCGGCCCTCTCAGAATTCTGACCGATTGGCTGGTTCCACCTGGCTTAGTCTGGCTGCCCTTGACTTACCCTAACTGGCTGAACTTGCTTTGACTGACTGACTAATTCTTCATAGCACTAACTTATCATTGGTCACCGTGTCAAGTAGCAGCGTGCTAACCACGAGGCCTCAAAACACATGGGATGGCTTTACAACTGATGCTCCCTAGAAGGCCAACAGCAGCTGCAGCAGTAAGTCAGTCATGATCTTGGGGATTCTTGTCGCCCAGCGACGGATCTATTGGGGTGCAGAGCAGGGTTGCCACCCCCTTACGAACACCCTGTGCGCCCCCTACCGACTGGCTCCGTGTGCTTCGGACCGGCTCGGACTGGCCCAGGCCCGCCTGACCTTGACTCGGGGTGACCTGGCCACCGCCTTGCCCTCACAGAACGCCACTGACTCGGAGTCGGATTGCCGCCGCCTGACCGACCTGGCTGTTGTTGAGGCGCTGGCGCTGGCACTGGCACTGGCGCTGGCACTGCCACTGCCACTGCCACTGCCACTGGCACTGGCGCTGGAGCTGGCACTGACGTCCGCGTTGAGCGAGTCCTCCATCTCCTTCTGTGCCATCATCACGCCGCGGGCCCGGCGGCGACCCACGTTCGCCAGCCGCTCGTTCAGCTGATCGAAGTCACTGGCCCCGATCTGCCGCTTGCAGTTCAGCTACGGCAGCGGGGGAGAGAGATCGTCAGCGGCCTGGTGGACGCACGCTCACCAGGTGGAAGCAGCAATATGTTCCCAGCGCCTTCAGATTCGACGAGTGTTCATCATAAGAGTGGCTTGAGTCGCTGCGAGGTCCCAGGCCTGGACGACTCCGCGGTGGCAGATTGCTCCCCCCCCCCCCCCCCCCCCCGACCGGTCCAGAATTTCCAGTGGTAATCCGGTGGTGCGGCCAGGGAGAGTTTTTAGCATCATCTCCCTCCCCTTGGAAGAAGTGGCAGCGCTAGAGCCTGAGGATCACAGGACCTTTTTTGCAGTTGAAAGTAGAGCTTCTTGAACACAAAATATATCTCCCAGGCACCAACGTAGAATTCTGGGCGTAAAAATTCATCCGAAGTCTAAAACAGAACCCCTTTCGCGTCGAAGAGGCCCCTTGCCTACAAGGGGCCTGGCTACACCACTGGTGGAATCTCTACATCTGTTGCGGACTCCAAAACTACGGGGATCTCTGACTCGAGCACACTCCAGCCGCCGTGAGTCACTGACCTGGACCATTTGGACGTAGCGGACCATGCTGTCGGCCAGGCTGTCGTCCTCACTGGAGCCGGCGCCGCACTCGGCGACGATGCGCGTCTCCGGTATCTCTCGCAGCTTGGCGTCGTCCAGCAGACCCAGCACATCGCAGAATGGCTGCAGACTGAACCACCCGGCCGGCTCTCTGCGAGGCAGAGGTCGCAGGGGTCACGGGTCACGGGTCACGGCGGGCGCGGTGCACGCGGATCCAGCCGGCCGGCGGACTGTGACGGAGGAGCCCTACAGAGTGCAAAGTCGCGGCAACCTGGCTGCGAACAGTCCAGGCCAAAGTGCTGGCCATCCCACAGGAGGAGGAGTCCTATAGGGTACAGAGTAGCGGCAACCTGGTTGCGTCCAGTCCAGGCCGCAGTGTTGGTCGTTCCTTAGGGGTACAGTCGACGGGGATTAGTTGGCTGGCTTCCTGGGACGCATGACTTTTAACACGCACCCGGGAGGCCGGCTAGACACCCTTCGCTCGGGTGGGGGTCAGTTTGACCCCATTGAGATCTCGGGAACTAAGAGAGCTAGAAATACCAAATTTGCAGGGTGTCTTGACATGCATATGAACTCACTTTAGTCAAAGTTTGAGCTTCTTAGGTCATGGTCTTCAGGCCAAATAAGGTCAAACAAGGTCAAATTCCAGGTTGGCTTCTGAAGTGCCTCCAGAACCTAGGCAACTGTTTCTAAGAACAAGTCCACAAGCCCATTTGAGGTCAGTGACCTTGTTTGACTTTCGAAGGTCATGGTGACTTAAACCATGCAAGACTGCCCTGAGTTTTGCATTTGAATAAGCGACAAGGATTACGCTAGGCAGTATGTTCCTAAAACAAAATGTCGACCTGGGTCGTCTTAGGTCAATGACCTGTTCTGACGTCTAAAAAGTCAATGGAAAATGCATAACGCGGTTCCTGCTGTCAATAAATTCGAAATGAGCACCACAAACTATCCCATACAGCAAGCCCTGGAATAATAAATCAGGTTGGTTTTGACCTTGGTCTGACTTTCATACCTGGACTTAGGTCAGCGCAATTTGCTCATTCAACATCCTTGACCTGCCATAGGTGACCAACCTTACAAGGTACATATTCTTATGTCAAAAGATCAGCTATTCAATTGTCTACAGCTATGCAAATTTGGCGCGGCTACGCCATGCCGTTCGGAAACCATTCTGGAGAAACCTTTCGGGGGGGGGGGTCAATTTGACCCCCTCCACCCGAGCGCGTGTTAAGGGACTGATTGGGTCAGTCCGGAATGAATCGGCCCGCCATCCTGTTCCCACGCAGGGGCAAACAAAATACGGCAGAGGCTATTGTCCAGACTGAGGCACGCCCTCGTTTTGCTGTGACGCCGAACGCACGGGCGACCAACGTCGCAGTCCGCACTAAACCAGCCGGCCGGTTCCCGGGGACGCGGAGGTCAAAGGGGTCATAGAGGTCAGGCTGAGCCCATCGGCACGATCCCTATCACACAGAGGTGGCGGGGGTCGCAGAGGTCGGAGTGGTTGTGGAGGTCAGACTGAGCCGGTCGGCAGGATTCTTATCACACATAGGTGACACACTGGTCACAGTTAGGTCAAGCTAGGGTAGCTTAGATTAGGGTAGCTAAGTTAGGTCATAGGTCACACCGGTTAGATGATGCATCAGGCACTGTACTGCGCATGCAACGTGCAGGTCACTGAAGTGATGTAAATATCATAAGCTGGGTCCACGTGACCCTCAGAAGTGACAGGGCAAAGGCAAGGCAAGGCAGAACAAAGCAAAATCAGGACAATGCAAAGTACAATAGGCAGGCAAAGAAGACCAGCAAAATTAGGGATCGGATACACCATAAGTGCCATGTAAGTTCGAGATATGATTGAAATGCAAGATGTTCTCTCTCGGCACATAGGTCCGGTGGCTACTCATCACGAGTCACGGGTCACAGAAGTTAGGGCTTAACAGTTCAGAGGCCAGAGATGATTGTCACGATATCGGTAGCTCAAAGAGCACACAGCTGCAGATGCCAGAGGTCAAGGGGTCAAAGACGCACTCGAAGCGCATGCAAATCACAGGCTGTGTTGGAGTCATCTAAAGCATGACCGACCGGGTCAAACAAGGTGGTGGGTAGAAAACCATCCAACTCTCTCAATGGTAAGTATGATTACCGACGCATGGTACCTACAACTACCATTGTCATCTCCCAACCTCACCCCCAGGCAGAAGCCGCCGCCAGGTGGTGATCAGAAGCGGGTGGCAAAAGCATGCCTGCGTGTGGCCAAACACTTGTAACATGGCTGTCGTACTCATAGCTCTTTATAATTAAACGTAGCTTCGCAATCTGCAATCTCGCGAAGAGAGATCCGACAGACTCGCCGGAAGGTCGGGGTCGAGGTCAGGTTCGGGGTCAGGTTCGGGGTCAGGTTCGGGGTCAGGGTCGGGGTTGGGGATGGAGTCGGCGATAGTGCTTGCAGCACCCCGGTGATGACTGGGGGGTCACCTGAGCACGATAGTTTAATTAATGAGGCTAATAAATCGTCAGCTGGCCTGCTTACCCGTTGAAGCGAATGATTTGACTCTGGATCGCGTCCATCTGACCCTTATCGACGCACTCCCCCTGGGGGAAAACACAATATTGTCACTGATGTACCACTGAGCCAAAACGCCGGCTTGTCAACAGCACGGGCAGAACGTCCAGAGATGACATTCAAATGTAGAGACATGAAATAAACGGTTTACATTCAGTCCGGAAGGAGGAAATATGTCGACACCATGCTATCAGCAACTTTAAGCAGTGCTTCAACGCGGCGTTGATGTCATGCTTCCGCAATGTCCGCATGCGCTGTCCAGTTAAAGTGACGTCGATTTCTCCTAGATATCTCCAGGTCTCTCTAGATTTCTCCTAGATATCTCCAGGTCTTGCGAGCCGTGGTGCGAGAACATTAGACGTGGACACAAACCCGTTCCCTGCCCACATGCCTTGAATTTTGGGAGCATGACTTCGAAGGCGGCTCTGTCCAGCCGTCTAATGCCATCGGGATCCAAGCAGGCCCCAGCGTTGCCGACCGCCTCCACTTCGTCCAGCGTGAGATTGCCGGTGGGTTTCTGTCGAAATGGCGTTGGTGAAGCAAAGATTCGGAGTCGGACATACCTGTTCAGGATGAACGCCTTATCAGCGATACGATTAGCTTGATTTACACTAATAGCTTACACACACTATAGCACTGCAAACTAATTTGATCCGCTTGTTTGATAAATATGAAGTGCTATGCGGTCCGTTTAATTTCATGGTCTGTTTCGAATGTTCTGAAGTAGATTCACTTACCATCGCCTTCAGTCCCTCGCGTACGAGCCCGTGGCAATTTTTTTTCGGAATCAGCTTCAGTTGGAGGGGCTTGGTTTTCCCCAGGCTGTAGAGGATCGCCTTCTTTTGCTTCATATTCGCCTTGTCCTTCACGGTGCCAGCTCTAAAAAAACAGCCGGAAGCCTTGCGTGGTGCCCAGATGCTGCATGAATCGCACTTCAGCACTCCCGCTCGGCTCGAGTCCCGGGGCTCCGCGCGATCCACCGACAATGAGACACGAGGCGCAGCAGGGGGTAGAGAGGGCAGTTGCTAGGGACAAGAGTATGCCCCCCCCCCGCCCCCAATGGAGAGGCCCTTTCCCCTAACCAAAGGTATTGTAGCTGGACGCGGAGTCCAGCACCTGCGGCTGGCTGAATACTCCGCCAGCTGCAGGTGCGCAACATACGTCAACAGTCTGCTGGACGAGACCATAAAGCGCAAATCGGCCGCCAGCCCTACGGGGCTTCGACCTGAGTGTTGGCGGCTGGCGGCGCGCGGCTGTCCTCTCACCGGAGCCGGCCGAGAACGCATCCAGGCAGCCGAAGCAGGTCGGACTCCGTCAGCGCGCTCAGGATTGAGGTGTCGTTGTCGGCATCGGCGCTCAACATCTGCGTGTAGTTGGCCAGTCTGGTCTTGAGAGCAGCGCACTGCGGACAGGCGGCCGGTCGCGGTGGTGAGGTGGCTGGTTCGATTCTGACCAGGCGCTGACGGTCAAGAACTTTTTTGGCGCCATTCCAAATGGGTATAAATGGAAGAAGACAAAGTTTATGGGTAAGTTATTTAGTTAAGTATATATAAATATATATATATATATATATATATATATATATATATATATATATATATGCATATATATTCTTTAAGTTGAAAAATGAAAAAAATGGCACTGACGCTGTTTTTCCAGCGTAAAGCCAGAGATGCCGACGCTAAGACCCGTTACCTTGTGTTCCGATGTTAGGTCGTTGTCTCATAACCTAATTCAGTGAAATTTTGTCTGACAACAGGAAAAAAGGCAGGGAAGTACAGAGGAAATTTTCCCCCAAGCTACAACGTTTTCCCATTTCGAAAACATCGCTGTTTAAACCACCCCACACCAATGGGCTCCTTAATAGAACATAGCGCCGTCCGCAAAGCGCGAGCACGCGGTGCCAACAGTGATCACCACTGACCGTTCTGCGCGATGGCCCTTCCAGGCCCAGCTGGTCTTCTTCGTTGGCTTCAAGGACCTGTTGCAGCTTTTCTATTGTCGACTGGGCGTTCTCCGAAGAGATGCTGCGATGGCCGAAGAGCGTGTCACCTCACGGCCGGACCGTGGTGCGGATGACGACGACAGCCGCTCGGCTGATGAGGCTGAGCCCTCAGACACGGCCGGACGGCCCAGTGACGGAACGTAGTTGGCAATGTTGGGAGTTTGTGAAATTATTGGGATCAATCGTGAGCTGTGCAAGTTGCTGGTGCCCCGATAGCATATACACGCTGCTCACAAACGGGCGTAAGCATAGAGAAAACTAAAGGCATCTTTACACACAACTATCGCTCGTGGGTGACTGCCCTGTGACCATTAATTATTTGGCAAGCGGCCAACAGAACCATGACGAGACAGATGTACCATGACGCGGCATGTTATGGCACATGGCACCCTTTCTGGATGGGAACGGGCCGATATGGCCCCGAAAATTTTCCACAACATTCCTTGGGAATGTCGTGTAATCACGCTCACCTTTAGCGCGGCCTCTCAGGCATTCGTGCCGTATTTCGAGCACTAAGGTTCGCGTCTCTAACATTTCTGTTCTTCGCGTTAAAACGTTCCTTAGGGATTCCTACTGCGCGACAAAACTGCGGCCAGTACGGACGACGACCGGCAACCCGTGAATCCAATGAGCACGAGGGCGGAGGAGAGGGGGGTAGGTGGAGACGACGTTGTTTCATTTACAAAACCCTTATCCTACATCGTCCATGTCTGCTGAAAATGCATGAACCTGCATATGAATGCACTTACTCTTAAGCGAAATGCATGTATGTACTAGTTTCATGCTGTCACGCGGGATAGTTAGGTAGATATTGGTATATAATTATATCTATAAATCGATGGCCCCCCAAAGTCTTTTGGGAGGGGGGGGGGCAGTCGAGCTTGGACGTAGCCTAGTTGGGTCCATGATTGATCCGGCATCACAGCTTTGTAACCACGACATTTCTCACGACATTTCTCAGGATAACCCTTTTTCACTTAATCATCCGTCATTAAAAGGGTTGCAGTATGTCCCAGCGTCCCACATCGCGTGCCGCATCGAACCCCAATCTGTTCGCGCTATGAAAAACGGTGAATCCGGTAGAGAGTTTCTGGCAAAAAATGTACGTTTATTTGACATTCGTGTGTTGGGCTCACTACTGGCAGTGCGGTGCTCCCAGCAAGGACCCATGATTCTGAACTCATCCCTGAAAAAATCGTCACATTCCTTTCCTTAGCGTCTGGGAACGGACGGATCTCCAGCGCCCCACCTGCTGGCCAGCTTTTCGGCGTCGAAGAATGGCATTCCCGGCTGCAGAAGGTCTTCCACATTTTCCTTGGTGATGGCTGTCGGTATGACCGGTGAGGGCGCCTCGGCGCTGATGATCCGCAGATGGGAGTTCGGTCCCGAGTACATCGCCGCTGTCCAACACGAACAGACGCGTGATGACAGGCAGTCACTGCTTCGCCACAGTCACAGTCACTGCTTCGCCACAGTCACAGTCACTGCTTCGCCACAGTCACAGTCACTGCTTCGCCGCAGTCACAGTCACTGCTTCGCCGCAGTCACAGTCACTGCTTCGCCGCAGTCACAGTCACGTCCTTTGCCGCGTCAGTGACACGCGCGTCGCAATAGGTAGCAAGTGTGAAGTCGCGTTAACATGCAGGTCAGGTGATATGATGGTTGTGTTCCACATTGGCAGACATGTTATGGACCAACACCTAAGAGAGGTTACAAATGGTTCGGGCATTTCGAAGCTTCTGGCTACGTCCATGTCTACGAAAGTTTGGCAAGGGGCACTACATTCGTTGAATGCAACATTTCTGTTTAGCTAACGACCAATTTCTTAGCACCATGACAAAGAAGCACATCACCAACGAGGTAATTCACCTTTCCCTTTTGCGATTTCGGAAAAATTGCTTAGCGAACGCAGCGAAGTCAACTGTCATTTCTAATTACATACGTTTGTCTTGCTCTACGAGTGACGATCGATCGCCCAGTGTCCGATCACACCGATCACATCATTCGCGACTGCAGGCTTAAAGTAATAAAAGCAAAATTTAAGCCGGCCGCAGTGCCCAAATTCCGATAGAAAACTAAATTTGTGGCGAAGAAAAAACTAGACGGCATGCAGCTTGAAATAGTGGTGGGGCTACTGCAAGCCCCACAGGTCGGCTTCGCTGGGTTGAAAATACGATAGGCCCCTTTGAACACGCGTCACGTGGACTGATATCGATGGTATCCTGGCAATAACTCACGCCTTGTGCCAAGCAATCTTTGTTGCAATCGCTGTCGCATCGAATCAGCCTTGCTCGGATCCAGCCTCGTGCATTGCCCGAGTCCAACGGGGATCCAGGATGGGCGGGTGCCAACGGGGCTATGTGGTTCCTCAGGACGGTGAAAAACGCATGATTTTTCTTTCTTCCGGTTCAATTTTCCACCGATTGTGTGCCATTTCTGGATCTACCTCTCTCAAGGCTCAACGCCCATCAATTCGTACTGCATCTTTTCTTGCCCGAACTTATCCCATTCATCATCGGCTGAAGGAGTTAAAGCACTCCCATATGCTGGCTGAGGAATCATGTTTATAATTCAGCCAATAGGGAATGTAAATCCAGTAGGTTGAAACACTCAACAAAACCATCTTCGTCAACGCATTTGGCCATTCTCTCAGACGCAATGTTTCCAAAAATGCCGGAATCATTCACGCTCTCTTGCTAAGGCGATCCAGGAGTAAACAGACCAACGCCAGCTGAGGCTGCTACCACTCAGGAATAGCGCATCCGCGTACACCAGAAACAACATAGCAGCGTCTTGGCAGCATTGTACAGAACTAAAAATTATGATAAAATCCCAGGATTTACTCCGTCACTCCTCTTTTATTTTGAGCCCCGTTGCTATACTGCTTGGCTAGGCATGACGTTGGGAAGTTATAGCCCTTCTCTGAGCCGATTCGTATTTGATCACACAAAACACATTGACTTCAGACTAATGTAAGCGACAAAATACAAACTATTTCTAAATAATATGACTTCATTTCGGATGTCAGTGTTTAGTCCCTACGAAGGATTGACCTTTGAAATATGGCGACGTCCTTTTGGTCTATTTTGTATTTTTATACTTATGTGAGTCCGAAGTCAAGGCGTCTTGCGCATAACACTGAAAAGATCATTTTCATCGCCAACACTGATGGAAATTGTAGCTAACGAAACTTGTTAGGAAAAAATTAGCTCAGCTCCGACAATCGTGAGCCCAGCCTTTTTAAACTTCCGGTCAGTAACGGCAAAAAAAGCAGCTTACCCGTTCGTGGTAGCCAAGTTATTGGCGGTACCTACCATTCTTTTCGAAGCCGAGGACAGCTTCTTCATTTCCTCGACTGGAATCAGCTCGTAGTAAGCAGGGTCGAGATTGGCCGTGACGAACGCCTCGGTTGTCTCACCGCCCAGGCCCTGCGGCAGAGGTCAGTCGAGGGCCTGTCGGCAGGCCACCGCTCCTCACCGAACCCTAGGCAGCCACGGTGTCGGAAAATGGATTGTAGCCGATTTTGGAAAGGCTTATGCATGAAACGCTCGGGGAAGAACTATGCATGCATGAAAGACAAACCAGCATGACAATGAGGAGGCTTTCATTTCAAAAGCAAGAGCGCTATGGAAAGCACATTGTTAAGAATAACACTATCGTATCACTATTCAAAAACTTATGTATCTTTCACCTCTGCTGCATTGATTTCCGCGTAAATTATAAAATGAAGACATTCTTCATGTCATCTAAGGGGCTCGACCCAGAGAGCACAATACCACGACTTGTCACATGATCTCGGTGGCAAATTCAAAGCAGATAAATGACAAGCACCTAAGGGAAACTTCGTCGATGACAACAAAAGCTAAAACACGAAATGCAATGCAAGGCCATGGTTAGCTGGTCTTTGTATAGAAGTAAATGCCGAATTTCAACGATGGGATTTTGAAAATAGGCCCAAGGGCTATGAAGTTTGTATCTTCCCACATGATCCTTTAAATAAAACAAGGAAACGGTGGTGAATGCAAGCCGGCCTCCATATCCCACGGTTTTGGCTTCCTCAGATCTGACCTGAGCGGCTTTATCCATTGTTCCACAATAGGACTGTTACTTGAACTCGGTTATTGCAATTGACAAAATCCAGTAATGTGTGCTATTAATGCGGTTCGCATAGAAATACCATGGGATTGAATATTTTCTTTACAGTTGCATAATTTTGATTTATGTTTACAGGATCTGCTTACTGGGGAAAGTTAGCATCGTGCAGAAAATAATCACTCCCGCTCTGCTTTCCTGCGCAACAAAGCAGGTCACTTAACATGTAAAGCCATATTATCGGTATGCAATGTAAAGGTCTCGCTCACATTAAGAGTATCTATAAACTTAAAACCTCAAAATCGGTCAATATGTATGTATTATGCAGTCACACCGAAAGCCAAGTGTCGCGTTATGAAATCGTTAAAAAACGATCGGCCAAAAACAGTTATTCACGACTAACTCGCATTCAAAATGGCCCATGCATAACAATTTGAAGCGTTTTGAATCGTTTACGGGAGGAAAAGCAGATTACATCGGAAATATTGAAAAAGGCTGCAGCAAAATGCATCAGAAATTTTTGTCAACTGGTTGTAATTGCCTGTAACAACATGGCGATGAGTGTTACTCACCTTACGCACGAACCGCGCTTTCTGAGACCTGTCAAACATGATTTCTCCTGCCCTGATTTTGGGCTTAAGCCCGGAGAGTTCGCTCCTGAAAACATACCGCGTCAGATTGTGCCCTGCAGCGCTGTCTGAACAGTATAACGAGATTTTCATCCAGCCGTTACACATCGCACCCACGAAGCATTTCCAGCTGGCATAGTGTTTTTTGTTGTTGTAAAGCCCAACTCAGCAGATCTGAGTAGGGCGAAACAAGTGTCTCATTTCGAGTGAGCAAGCTGGAGTGACACAAAGAGCCTGGGCCGTAGCTGCCTTTACTTGCAGGCTTCACCCGCGGCCATGACTTATCATCCACACTGACCACCCGTTGACTGCTCCCAGTCCACTCTGTACCACCCGTCTCCCGCTGAGCACCCGTTGACTGCGCCCAGTCCACTCTGTACCACCCGTCTCCCGCTGAGCACCCGTTGACTGCGTCCAGTCCACTCTGTACCACTCTCGGCGAATTGGCGAGTCTGTCCTCCGCTTACCAGCTGGCCTTCGTGATGGCGCTGCTGGGAACAGCTCCCATCAGACGACCAGGCAGCTTCTGCATGTCGACCTCGCCCGTGGTCTTCTGGAACTGGGACTGCTTCACCGCCGCTTGAGCCATGACATTTATCTGCACCAGATCACGCCCGAGGTCAGCTGTTTTGGTTTTTTGTTTGTTGTTGTTTTGCTAGCTGTTTTGGTTTGCTTTGGCTTCGACGGACACTCACAGGGCCGGATTACAGTCCACGCATGACCTTAATGGGTGCATCAGAATGTTATCCTCCCGGTATGTCTGTGTCATACTGGGGACGACAGGAAAATTTATGGCAAAATGCTCGTCATTGCGTTGTTCCGCCTGCTCCCGTTTGCACTCACTTCAAGTGGGATCCATGTCGCGCGGCGAATGCTGTCTCATCTCGCCACAGCACTCTCACTTCTAAAGATATATGGAGAAGTGCATCTCCAAAGTAAGTCCCTTACGACACAATCACCAGGGCCCCGATCCGATTACAAACACCGCAACAATCATCCGATTACAACCACCGCAACTAGCAGCCAGCCAGTGCCCGTTCCCCTGTTGCGCTAATACGGCCACCGCGCCACGGTGTTGCGTTGTACCCCCGCGCCACCACACTGCACCATCACGCTTTGCCCTTTCGCGTCGACCCGAAGCCGTCGCTGCGCTGATGCTGTCGTCACGCCTCACTGGTCCACCAGCGCGCACCCGTGCCCCGCGGCTCCTCGCACCTTGCCCGAGGTCAGCATGGAGTTGGACTGCGCCAGCTGGGTGAACGTGAGCTTCGAGTCCTCCGCCCAGTTTTTCAGGTACATGTCGGGCACGCAGCTCAGCATACCGTCGTTGACTGCCGTGTGGAAGAGCATGCCGTCATAAGACGTCGCAAGGCGTGCTCGCCCGGGCAGTGAGCACCCGCAGGAAAACAAGGACAGGAACTCCCGCTGGAAAAACTTTACGTACCCTGCTGTTGACGTGACTCATGTTGGTGCAAAACGGCAAAATCAGCGACAGACGGAGCAGTACAAATAAACAAAGTAATCAACCCTGTTCTACAGGTCAACAAACATGGTGAAGCGGGAACCTGATGCGGGGTGTCGGGAAGAACCGAGGAGGTTGCTTAGGTGAGAGATGCTTCTCATTGACCGGTTGCAGGACGTGTCTGCATGATGGGGTCTTGCTGATATCATATCACCGTAAAATGTTCGTGGGCGTAGCAGATTCCACCCGACTTGTGCAAATTTCGGGTAGAGCATAGTGCTATCAGCGCCCAACACATGCCCTTACCCTTTTCCCTACCTTTCCTGTCCTTCTATCTTTTCTCTACCTTTCCTGTCCTTCTACCTTTTCTCTACCTTTCCTCCCATCAGTGGCGTAGCAAACCGGGCCTGTAGTACTTTTGACAATTTAATGCCGCCGTAGGGCTTCTTTTACATAAATCGAGGCACCCCAATTAGATTCTGAGTCAAATGCGAATGGAAAATGGGGCTGGAAAGACCCTCTACCACCCAATTGGGCTCTACAATTCCTGACTACTCCGCAGCCTCCCGTTACTTTCTTTCCCCCAGCTACCCCCCCCCCCCCCCCCCCCTCCCCCTCCCCCCTGCGCGCACAGATCTCCTGGATCGGCATGCCAGCCACTGGGCACCGACCAATGCAAAACATGTCGAATGTAGGCCAGATCCGGATCTGCTCTGACCTGTTTAATGCATTCCTTTGCGTGTTTGGTAAGTGGTGTGGTTCAAACATCGCATGACCAGCATGTTGCGGGAATGTCGTGAATCCTTATTTCTTGGAACGCCTGCTGCATGGAATTGCGAGGCCTGATGCAAGACACGATGGAGGACTACAATGGCTTTTGCGCCGCGACAAGCGCTCCATTTCCCAGCTCTTCGCTCTTCTGACCTCATCGGGGTAGATACACACGAACATGATTCCTACTTTCGTCCCATGTTAGCTTGCGTCTTAGGCTGACTTGAGAGAGATGCACCCCGCAAAGCCTACGTGGTGCCCCGTGCGAAGGGCTTCGGCAAGTCGACCTGCGGTGATAGAGCTGGGGGTTGGCGAGGAGTCTGTGCTGGTACTGGCGTCCACCGTCCTTGGCAATGTTTGGGTAGTATACCAGGACCCGTCTTTTCGAAGCAAATGGACTCGGAGACCTTCCTCTTCCTCTGGCATTGCTGAAGAACTGATGGCATTGGTGTTGACGAGTCCTGGTTCGGCCTGAGTTTCTGGGTTATCCTGGTAAGGTGCTAGATGCAATGGCAGATATACTATAGAATACGTGAAAAGTGATCTGCATCGCGTCGTTTCTCTCATTTCTAGCGCCAGTCACTGGCCAAGTACCGGACTGAACGCCAGTACTCAAGTAGTTGGAGAGGACTGCCCCACCTCTATTCCCGCTGACTAATCGCTTTTGTAATGTTCAATTCATCCCACATCAACAGAAGTCCATGCTATTGGAGAAAGCATCGTTATCGTAGTGGTGGGTAAGGAGTCCGATGAAATAATTTCTCGAAACTATAAATGTCAAATGTAAAAGCCATTTGCTATTCCGCAGTTCTTTGAAGAAAAGAGCAGTCTAAGCCAGACACAACTGATCTCGACACATACGTGTACACTTCAAGTTTGGCCTAAAACCCATCGCTTTTCCTGTAACTCATCGCAATGTTCCAAACACTCGGAGGCAACGTCAACAGCTGTTTCATTCCCTCCGATCCAACTGCAGCTCACCTATCTTGTTGACGTCACTCTTAATTAGCTCTGTCAAGTTGACACCCCTCTGGGTCCGCTTGAAGACGTCACAGCGTTGCTGAAACAAGGCCATAATCGTCAGGCCCGTGGTGTTCGGCACTGTTGGCCGAGGACTTAAACACTGTCTAAGTTTGTCTGGTTTGTTTTTACATGATGTGTTCTGGAAGACCGCAGAAGAGCGGGATGAGCACGAAATCTGCTGGCGGTGCCTCTGTCGAACATGATCCGTGTTCAGCAGTGTGATAAACAGGCATGTGGGGAGATTATCTCAGTTACGTGCCAAAGTTAGTAAACACAGAAAATGGATGAAAAAATCGGCAATAAGTGTAGCTTATCATCAGAAAAAGGCTGACCAAATCTGAATGAAAGGAGCCATTGCACTCAGCACGCTGCGTGTTTCTTCGGCCGCTTACTATGCACACACCTGGCAACGTCCCTCTCAAAGCAGCCTGAGCCGGCCAAACTGACCCCGAGCGGTGCCGCCTTCTTCCCAAGAAACCGCCAAACTGACCATGAGTGGTGCCGACTTCTTCCCAAGATACCGCCAAACTGACCCCGAGTGGTGCCGCCTTCTTCCCAAGATTCCGTCAAACTGACCCCGAGTGGCGCCGACTTCTTCCCAATGGTGTCGCGCAGCATGGTGGCGATCTCGTTGGTGCGGGTCCCGCATTGTGGAGTCCACCATGTCTATCATCTCATTGGCGTTCAAGAACTTGCCCAGGGGACCCAGCCTGAAAAGGCGTCGCCAAGATGCGGGTTGGCCCTTGGCAACAGCGGATTCCACAGCACGGCGGCGACGGATGTTAGGCTGTACCGCAGCACAGCAAGCAATGTTAGGCTGTACCGCAAGACAGAAGCGGATGATAGACTGTACCGCAAAGCATCGGCGGCTGGCACGGCACGTGCCAGCTAATGCCGGCACGTCCCTGCAGACTAATGTTGGAAGTGCTGTTCGGTTGGGCCGGGTACCCGCACCCTGCGTACCAGCGCTGGCCCCATGTTTTGTACGTCCAGGTGCGGACAATGGTCTTATTTTGACTCACAGCTCAGTGTAAGTGCACCAGTGACACCCTGTTATTAGTTGACAACACATTTAAAGCGTGGCAATGCAATATTGACAACCGTCATCGAGTGGGCGCGGATCGGCCCAGATGTCGACGCGCCCTAAAACACTAAATCACACCACCAAAAGACATTATCAACGACATAGCCCAAAGGGGCAGTCGGCTCTGACACTGCGTTGTAAGCTACTGAACACACATAATCCATGGTGACCGCGGGGGAGCCACAGTTATCTTTCGTGGTCCTGACGCGGACCACGCGCCGTTTTCGCTACCTGGTAACGAATGTCTTGACTGCCGCCGGACTGGGCGTGGTCGTTGTCCTTTTGAACTCGCTAACGAGCTTATCCAGGAGCACTTTGGCTTGGGCAGGGTCATACATCTGCAGAAGAGGGGAGGAGGCTGGGCGATAATGACCACTTCTCGGGTTTGTTGTCTGACGCTAAGACACACGGTCTGACGCCAAGACGCACTGTCTGACGCCTATACGCACTGTCTGACGCCAAGGCACACGGTCTGACGTAGGGACATATGGTCTGACGCCAAGACACACTGTCTGACGCCAAGACGCACGCCCTGGCCAGCGTGTGTTATCATTGTGCAGCAAGAAAATGTCAAAAACATCAGTCTCACAGCACCTAAACGGAAAAGCTATCAAACATCGGTTGTAAACGTGACATTCAGTGGGCCGCACTCATTTGGTACAGGTGAACCCTAAAAAGGTCCAAATTCGTAATAAACGATGTAACTCCGAAAAAACCCTGCATGTTTCGGCACGCACTGCAACAGTCACGTTATATGGCAAGCAACGTACAGCGTGTTGCGGAGGCTCTTTACAATTGGATCTATGCGGGGCAGGATCACTGCCCTTTTATTCTACCACATGCGCTTTAGTTTTTTTTAGACGCGTCGTCTTACACCTCTGCAAATAATTATTCAATGCGTTCCTTGACTGCATAGAGTACCTATGTACTAATGTTAATTGCTAGTCGGACCAGTTGGTGACAAGCTGCTCACGAGCTGCGTGACCTCTACCACTAAGCCGGCCGCAGGTCACGCAGAGGTCACGGCGGCGTGACCCGTTTCTGTGACCGGACTACGCGAGGTACGACGCTCGAGTCGAAAGCAGCGATACACCAGCAAACGTCGTAGGGCAGACGCGGAGACGACTCACAGGCCGACAGAGCACCCAGGCCGAGCGGCCAGCCCGTTCAAGCGCGGAGCTATGTCAAATCTCTAGCTAGGGCACGGCAGTGCGCGGCTGCATTCGCTGATGTCTGTTTGCACGAGACATCGCCTAACGACAGGAAAAAACTCTGCAGCTTCACTATTCTTCTACTGGGCTAGCTGCCAGGGAACAACTAGAGCTACTGTCAAAAACGCACTAGCTACTCAATCTACAGAATACACATGGAACTGTGACAACAAGAAGGTGCCGTTGAGGCCACCTGGTGGCCTCAGCTGATGTGTTCTTTACCTCATCCACGCCGTCGGCTACCTGAGGTCAGGGCCAGCGCTGTCACACGATCAGAGCACACCGGCAACATTGGACATGGTTTTCGAACCCCGAAATTACCGAAGGAATTGCGGGGCCCCGAAATTCCTTCGTCAATTCAGAGCTACAAGCCATGTGTTTCTCGTATGATGTAGAGATTCCTGTATGTAAACACGGAGTAGGGTGTACGTAAAAACAAGCCGTATGAAGCAACTATCCATTGAGGGGTTTGATATTGTGCGTTTATGTAAACCGCAAATGGATCGCCCTTGTTTCATTGTATTTCCTGAGGCAGTTGGCAGGTGCGAAAAAAACGTTTCGAGGTCGCCAAACTCAGTTTCACCATCTCACGCCGTACTCCTTCTCTCTGCTGCGCTAGAATCTAGCAATCTGCTGTTTTTTCCCAGCACACCCGTGTTATCTAGTCGCAGGAGCAGGGAGAGCGTGGCTGACGATTGCGACCAACAGCTAACCGGTGACATCAAGACACGCAGCCTGCACGTCAAGGGTTACTTGGCACACTGCCAGCTACAGGTACAATCAGCTGCAGGTGTTTCGCAGCGAATAGTGGTTGGATTCGGTGCAATGTTTACTGCGGACGTCAATCTTCACTTGAGTCATTAGTGCGCTATGAAAGTTAAACACACAGCACGCATTATCGGACATAAGCCGTTCCAGTTTACGGCTCCGTAGAGTGCAGGTGAATCATTATTACCTGCAATTGCGCGCTCAGTGCTTATTGGGGATACAAATGCTTTTATGCTGTTAAGGACGGTTGATTACACCCATCTATGATAATACAGCATCTCGCCTTTAGAACGTAAAAATCTACTAAGCCGCACTAGGCGAAAAAGTCTAGGCGTGAAATCTAGTATCACTTTACAAAAGCTGAGGATGGAACGTTTTCACTGTATGTACCGGACTGTGCCAGTCTTGAGCTGCTGCTGCCGTCCCGGTGGCAGATCAGCAGTCTGCATGAAAAGGCATGCGTTGTGCAAAACACCCGACTTACCGCCGGAAATCTAGGCGCACTACGAAAGTCTACAAACTATATGTCAGGCCGGTAAATTACCGATTACCTCTAGGCCACAAAACTGAAAAGTAAGTTTCCGCAGGCAGCGAGCGCTTTACCTCTTCGGTTGAGTCCGAGCCCTGCGGCGTACCGCAGCTGTGAGGCACTCAGTGTGCCGGGGCAGCATTGGGCTATTACCGGCGAGGACATACTGATTCATGGCCGGGTAAGGTGACGACAAAAACACGCAGGCACCGCGGACGTCACAGACCGGCTTCCTGGCTATGGCAAACCTACTGAACAACTGTCTGTCTTAAATGCGAGCCGCATTATTCCCAGCAATGGTATTTTACGTAAAATGTATGAGCACTATCACTTCAAGCATTTCAGGAACCATTTGGTGCCGATCAAAATAAGTACCAGATGTTACCGCCGTGATCCTCAAAACATCTCACTTGAGATGCACAGGTCTAACACAGCACGTCATAACGCGTTATCACACTTGACGTCAAGACTGCAGGTGGCGACAATCGCGCCAAGACAGACGCGCTCAAGGTCCTCCGGAGCGTGTACAGCTGCACGAACAGGCACCCGAGAGCGCAGGCATCGGCACAAAGGAGGCCTTTGCTGCCCGGATGAACAGGCACCCGAGAGCGCAGGCATCGGCACAAAGGAGGCTTTTGCTGCCCGGATGAACAGGCACCCGAAGCGCAGGCATCGGCACAAAGGAGGCCTCTGCTACCCGGATGCAGGTCTGGGTCCCTTACAGCCGGCAGCTTTCGGCAGGGCATCGATAACTCAGCACTCGACTACTTCACGTGGCGCCATTGGCCTGGCCAAAAATCTCTGGCAGGATAAAAACAGGGGTAAAAATACGCTCATGAAAATGCTGCCACTACTCACAAAATAAAATTCG
>NW_023596199.1:0-40693 GCF_011947565.3 Pollicipes pollicipes
CATGACAGTGTGGGCGCGTGACAGTGTGAGGACGTGACAGTGTAAGGTCGTGACAGTGTGAGGGCATGGCAGTGTGGGTGCGTGACAGTATGCGGGCGTGACAGTGTAAGGTCGTGACAGTGTGAGGGTATGACAGTGTGGGCGCGCGACAGTGTGAGGGCGTGACAGTGTGGGGGCGTGACAACTTAGGGATGTGACAATGTGGGGCATGACAATGTGAGGGCGTGACAATGTGCGGGCGTGACAGTATAGGGGCGTGGCAATGTCAGGGCATAACAATATGAGGGCGTGACAGCGCAGAGGCGTGACACGTGCATATTGTGACAGAATGACTGCCAGCCAGTGTCAACACTATGCAGGTTTTATCACGTTACAAGTGAGAAGGCGTGACAACGTGAGGGCGTGAATATAAAGCGGCATGTCACTGTGGGCGCGCAAACACATAAGGATATAAACAAGTGATAACGTGGACGCATGAGGACATGGCGGAGTGAGAGTGTGAGCGTTTGCCGCATGCCGGACAGAGGACGTAGACGTATGAAGACATGACATATTACGAGCGTAAGCGTGTGACGGCATGTCATCGAAGTGGAGTGGGTGCATCCGGACATGACAGAGCGAGGGCGTGACAGCGTGCGTGGAGACCGACCTCCGGAGGAGCTGCAGGTCAGCTGGACCATCTCGCCCTCCCGGTACCGCCTCCGGGTGAGACGCTCGATCGCGTGCCCGCCGGCGTTCAGGATGGTCGGACGACCCGGCGGCGCTGCGGGCGACAGAGGCAAAACAGCTGAAAATCACAGACGGCGGCGGCGTGGCCGCGATGCCGTGAAATCTGGCACCTGGTGGCTGTGTTTCGTTGAATCTAGACGAGGCATGTGACAATCGCGGGGACCACGAGCGGACTTGCTTGAACGAAACGAGACAACTTGAACTTAACGTGGCAAGTTGGACAGATTGTGAACAAAGCGGTGATAGCCGCATTCTGTTTACGAGAGGAAAACTTTGCTGCGCATCGCGCGCCACCATAATGCGCAGTGGCAGATCTGGACAAATCATCCGCGCGGTTGTTCTGTTTTTGAAGTCGCCATCACGAGCGATGAATCGAGCGCGTCGGACCGGGGCCGCCGGCGTCGCTGGTTTGGAGGCCTGCGGGCGGCAGACGGCTGCAGCTGCCGTTGTGCCGGCGGCGGCTGCACTTAGGTCCGTCTGTCCTCGTAAATCTCACCCGCAGAAAAGTGCTGGAAACAACACAGTCCGAATGTGGGCTGGCACTACTGATATATCGGCGTGCAGCCTGTGGGCTGTGGGCGGGGAGAGGAGGGGCGGGGGAGGAGCTCCCTTCCCCGCTCCGGAGCGGGGAGGAGCTCCCCTCCCCTCCCCGCTCCGGGGCGGGTGGGAGAACCCAGCGCAGGATCCGGGCCGGCGGCGGCAGCGGTGCGGCAAGACGCCGCCTGAAAGCCGCCGCATGCAGCGCCATAAACGCCGCCGGTAAAATCGGCCGCTCTCGTCGTGCCGAATGGGCGGCTCGTCGCTCCATGACGACCGAGGGCGGAAGCCGCTGTCGGTGTCATGCCATACACCGGGGCCGGGGCCGCGCAGTCACGCGGGCGCCAGCGTGCCGCGACAGAGCCGGCCGCGCCAGAGCCCGGGTTCGGGCGTCGTCCTGGGACTACGGCGGGCGGAAGTGAGCTTCGGTTCCGAGCTCGTGAGACACGGCCGCCGCCGCGATGGGACGCGTCGAGGCGACCGGTGCGCAGTGCCTGACGGATGACGGGCGAGGACCCCGGTGTGAGAGGACGGAATCCGGATGAAGGAGGATAAGGCCCGTTGCGAGGGGAATATGGCCCGGGTGTGAGAGGGACAGGACCTAGGGTGAGAGAGTGTGTGCGTTTGTGTGTGTGTGTGTGTAGATCTGGGACGCGCAAGTCTGGTTTGGGTGTGAAAAGCTTGGGTACCTGGTGGGAGGGGCATGAAAAGCTGGACGTGAGAAGGAGTGGAATCTGGTCGTGAAAAGGGAGAAACTCTGGATTGAAAAGGTGGAATCGGGCACAAGGGGAAGACCTAAGAGGCGAGACCTGGGTGAGAAGATAGCCGAGCGCGTGAGAAGACGGTACCCAGGTGTGCGGGAGTGGGGCTCTATTGAGTTAGAAACATGCGTGCGAACGTGAAATTGAAAGGCGCGAACATCCTTCAGCCTCTATTTTTGGGCAATCGACGCCTGCATTATGCAAATGCGATTCGTCTCCACTGCTATTGATAGCCACAAAGGCCCTAATAGGTCATTGGAACTACTGCGTTGTTCAAGTTCCCGCTTCAACAAAATAACGCCTTAATTGGAATATTTTTATATCAAGGAATTCAAAGTCCATGTCAACAGCCTTCAAAGGATTTTTAAACTACGCATCGGCGACCAACGGTTATATAAGACCCTGGCGGGCAGCCCGGATGGTGGGGCCGTCTGATCCTATATGCAGAGCACAAACAGCCAGCGAGCGCTCAAGCCGGCCGAACCGGCGGCAATCCTGCGGCATCGTCTCGGGTCAAGTTTACCACCGTATCGAACCGCCCGAACGGGCCGGCTGTGTCAACGTGAGGAGCCAGAAGCGGGTCGGGGCTTCGCGTGGAGAGCAGTCGTCCATGACGAGTGGCATCTGAGGGGGCTGGCCGCCGGGAGTGGCGGCAGGAGTGGACCGGACCGCCGAGAGTGGCGCCAGGATGGCACTCAGCGCGTAAGGGGAGTGGGGAGCGCGCCCACTCGATCAGACGTGTCTGGCCCGCCACCCCACCGCACGCCCAGATGCGCCGCGCAAACAGAAGCCGTGCCAAGCGCCGCCGCCGATACATATAGGGGGAAGTCGGACGCGACGGGCTCGAGAATACGTGTGGGAATGGGAAGCAGATAGGGGAAAAAGATGAAGATATGAAGAGTGAGAGGAATAGAGAGCGCGAGAGTGAGACAGCACGAGGTAAAGGAGCAAGGGAGGTAGTAAAAGTGGGCAGAAGCTTGTTAACAGCGCGGCAAAGAAAGACGACAATACACAAGATACAATCATAACACTTCCAGCAGAGGACGAGAGACAGAGAGAGGGGGGAAAGAGAGAGGGGGAGAGAGACAGCGGGGAGCAGCGACAGCGTCACCAACTTAGCAAAAGGTGTTCACGCGCCATGGACAGGGCCGACATTTATGAGTTTTGAGCGCGATTCAGAACACCCGAGATTAATCACGGCGCCGAGTTATGCCTCAGATTCGGGCCGTTTTCGCCTGGCTGGCGCAGGGCGGCTGCCAAAGTCCGTCCAAAGATAAAACCCGGCGCCGTGGAATGGAAGCGCTTTGAAGTGCCGCGCCGGGGGCTTCCTGCGTCGGTTCGTCGACAAATCGACGGCGTTGGCGTCGGACGCGGGGCGCGGGGACTGCCGGCGGCTCGCAGCGCCCGGCCGCACTGTGTCAGTCAGAGCAATGCTGACCCGCACTGGGTCACATTCGCTGATGCGCTGCCGTGCGCTGGTGCAGTTCTGGCTGACGGTGGCGTGGTGTCCCAGGTGCAGTGTGTGTGGATCAAGACCCAGCGGTATCTTGAGATGGCTCTGGGAAGACTGCCGCGCCAAATTGCTCTATGTGGGATGCTGCGTTACGGGTGCAGTGTTGGCTGTCGCGACATCGTGGTGTGTGGGCTGTCGTAAGCATGGCCCGCTAGGGCTGCAGCTCTGTGTCGCTAAGCGAGTTCCCGTCCCATATGGTCTCTGTGCGGGCTGTTGTGCTGTGGTGCTGAGTGGGCTGTCATGGTTCGGGAGCTGTCGTGCCGTGGTGCTGTGTGGGCTGCAGTGGTCCGTGAGCTGTTGTGCAGTAGCGCTATGTGAGCTGCCGTGCCGAGTGAGCTGTTGTGCTGTGGCGCTATGTGAGCTGCCGTGCCGAGTGAGTTGTCATGCTGTGGCGCTATGTGAGCTGCCGTGCTGCGTGAGCCGTCACGCTGGGGTGCTGTGGGAGCTGTCGTGCTGCATGAGCCGTCGTACCGTGTGAGCTGTCGTGCTGCGTGAGCTGTGGTGTTGTGGCGCTCCGTGAGTTGTCGTGCTGCGTGAGCTGTGGTGCTGTGGCGCTCTGTGAGCTGTCGTACCGTGTGAGCTGTCGTGCTGCGTGAGCTGTGGTGTTGTGGCGCTCTGTGAGCTGTCGTGCTGCGTGAGCTGTGGTGCTGTGGCGCTCTGTGAGCTGTCATGATGTGGGATTCGTCGCATCGCGGCGCTGTTTAATGTGCATGCCGATGCTCCGCAGCACCACACCGGCTATGGGGCGACAATTGTTCAGTGAAACATAATCTCAGACGCGTCCATTCGGTTTCCCGTCCCAGTGAACCGTCAACAACGGTCGATCACCCGCCAACACCAAAGCCGGGGTCAGCTGACACGGAATATAAACATCCGACGGAATATCGACCATTAGAAAGGGTCTGCAGGTCCACTGGCGCGGGTTTCTCGTACTGGCCACGTTAAAATTGACTCTGAGGGCTACCCGGCCAGCGGCATACGACCCGCGCAGGGTCTATCGCATAATCAATCGGGAATGTCCAGATTTTGTGAGCACTGGACATGTGCCCAGCGAGAGCAGTGAAAATCTGGCCCCGGTCCCAAATCTAGGAAGCGCTAGGCTTTTATTGCGCGGCTGAACAAACTAAGCGCCTTGGCTGGTCAGCGTGAATAATGCATCTTAAAGCGAGGCCAGCTTTCGCGATGCAATTGATTCTTGCCCGGCAGCTGGCGGCCGTCGTGGGCGCCGAACTAATATTAATGGAGTCCGTGGGAGCAAACACGTCCACTGCGATCATTTACGTGGGGAAGGATGGCCTTTGAAGGCAACAGCGATGCATGGGGTCACGACCGAGTTTGACCAGCATTGCAGCTCGACCGGCCAAAATGGGCCCGTGGCAGAAACGCGGGTGGCCATTCTGACCTGTCGGAGGTGTAAGACTGGTAGAGGGGTCAGGCACGTGAGATGGCAGCTGTGACTTGTGGACACCTGAAGTGACCCGTTGGTGCCTACGAGAGACCCACGGTAGCCAACTGTGGATGTCCGTCGTGAGGCGGTCGGATGGGGACAATGAGAAGCGTGGTCAGCCGCGGTCACCAGGCACGTGAGGTGGTCACCTGTGATCTACCGATACCTGGGATGGCCAATCAGTGGCAATGTTCAGGTCTCCGTGGCCTATCAGAGACGTGAAGCGGTTAACTTTAGACTTATCGGCGACGCGAGGAGGTCACGTGTCAACGACGGACGTATCGCGCCGACCGCCGTTCTCGGGAGCGCTGGGGCCTGCCGTCGATGATCGGCCGGTCAGGACCGACGCGTCAGCGTGCATCCGATCGCCCCGTCGATACCGACGAACAGAACGGAGCGGCCGACGATCCAATCATCGACTTCGGACGGCCCCCCCCCCCCCCCCCCCAGACTGGCTGGCCCCCGGTCGCGGCTGATGGAACGCCCGGTCGCCGTCAGCCGGTGGGTGTCCTGGTCCGGGGGTCGGGAGGTGACGAGCTGACAACGTAGGGTCAGCCGGGTCAGGGGCGGAGAGGCCGGTGGTTCGGCGGTTCAGCGGGATCGACGCTCGGTCAGTCCGTCAGTGTAGGCGGTAAAAGGATGGCGCATGGACTGGCAACTACCGGTACACGGCCGGTGCCGGGCTACGTTGGCCCGCATTCAGTACATTGAGAGGTGGAGCCATTGCCGGTACAAGTGAGCTCTTTCAGGCTCTGGAATGGTAACGATGTACATCTCGCCTAAACTCGGTGCCAGCTGTTTAAAAGGAAATTTTCTCAAATCCGCACCAAGAGCTGGAACAGGCTGGATATTATGAACGGAATTCGAGGTCATGCAGATGAGGGGATGAGCAAAATGGTGTGATCCGAGGCCAGGGAGGACAGAGACTGAGATGATACCAGTCTTCACAATCAATAGCCTTGCCAATGGAAAGTTGATTACTAACCAAAAATGGGGTAACATGCAGGCAAGACAAAGACCAACTGAAGGCATATCACATTTCAGATCCGCAAGGACACACGACTTTTGCGACTAGCGTGCATGTCGACAACCATTCACTTGGCAAGCATTATTTTTCCGTCATAGTCATAAGATTTCGTTCATAGTTGGTGAACTCCAATTTCTCGGACAGCCACATTGCATTGCGCTGATGTGTTTCTGGTGAGATGGAAATAGCCAGCTGAGAGATAAATGGGGGCATTTCAAGAAGTCGAGGGAGCATCTCTAGACTGCTCCCGACAACTCCCAGATTCTGGGAACAGAGTTATGAGGAGGAACGTCAATAGCCTGTATTGATATACGAAAGCCGCCACCATCACTGTCTTACTAGCGATGTACGGATGCAATTACAGATAGCTGATGTATCCGAAAGCGCGATGCTCATTCAAACCCTGATTTGCGAAGATATGTGAACGTTCACCCCGTATCACCAAAACCTGTGAAGTTTTCGGTCAGATGACATTATCTTGATGTGAGACTGTTGAGAGACGCGGAGAAACAGCTGAGATGTTTTTTTTATAATTTTTTCCTTTCAGTTGTTTAACAAACGATGGGGACCATGATGTATGTCGTGTTTTGGCGGGGCAGGTGGTCACATTGCCAGCCTCCCATGGCCATTTGGCCGGCAGGTCCCGGGATCATAAACGCTGAAGAAAAAGGTAGCCAGAAAAAGTTGAAAAAATCGCTACCAAGATCCGACTGCGGCATGAAAGTATTTCCAATATATAACGCGAAGAAGCTCGCTGACAGCGGTCAACGCCGCCAGAGCCCTGGATGGTCACCCACTGCTCCCGAAACGCTCTCGGCAAGAATGGAAACTCACTGTCAGAAAGTGGCACTCGCTTCCGGCACTTACACATCCTGGTTGGCACCCACTGATGGAGGTCAGACACTCGCAGACCATGGCAAGACAGTTACGGACGACGGATCACCAAAAACGGACGATGGATACTCACTGATGATTTTACGCCAGTTACTGATGGCGATCCGACACTCGCCGATGGCCATCTGACACTCACTGATGACAGCACTGTATTCACTGGTGACAATATGGCACTCACTGACGACAGCCTTGGACTTGCGATCATAACTCATATGACGGTCAGACATTCACTGATGACAGTGTGGGACAGTATGGCACTTAATGACGACAATCAAACACTTGTGATCGTGACCAGACATTCACTATGATCGTTGGACATTCCCTGATAACGGCCAGACACTGCCTGATGACGGTCAGACACTCCCTAATGACGGCCAGACATTCCCTGATGACGGACACTCACTGCTGACAACATGGAACAGCATGGCACTTACTGCCGACAGCCAAACACTTGCGATCATGACCAGACATCCTCTGATGACGGCCAGACACTCACTGATGACGGCCAGACACTCCCTGATGACGGCCAGACACTCACTGATGACGGTCAGGTTGACACGTGAGTTGCGCGTGGGCGAGTGCAGGAAGTCGACGCGGCAGCGGTAGAGCCGCTGGTCGGAGCGGCGCACGGCCCCGATCCGCAGGTGGGCCGGCCGCGTGTTCGGCTGGAACTGCACCCGGCTGCTGTCCACGCTGGCGTCCGTCCAGTGGGCGCCGCGCGACCTGCCCCGGTCCCGCGCGTCGTACCTGGCGCAGAGGCGACGGCGTGTCGGCGCGGTCGGCGCCGTGTGCTGGAGGATCACGGCAGGACGGACAGCGTGGCGGCGGCCAAGTGGGGAACGCCGCGGGTGTTATGATGCGTTGCGGACGTATGCTACGTTGCTTAGCCAGAAGGTTGCGTTGTCGATTCGACTGAACTGCTACCGCCTTCGATAGCCTTTCAGCGTCTGATGCGGTACACAGTATCCGTAACTTCATAGCACTCACAGTCGCGACAGTCCCTTTCATAATATTTTCACACTATTTCAGGAGGTGGCCCATGAATAATTCAGCGGAGGCACGTCTTGCAATCACCGCCACGTGGCACCAAGACGTGCGCAAATGAACCCGATTTGGCACTTCAGGGAGTAGGCGGCAACAGCTCACCGGGATGCGAGCTTGCTTTCCCGGCGGGTCGCAATCAAACCCCTTTCAGCCTTCTGATGCACTCGTCTGCCACCGGCGGCTGGACGAGACACCGAATGCGAATCTGTCCCCAATTTGCTTTTCGACTGATGCCGGATTGGGTCGGGCCGCTTGACGTGCAATCAGCATCCGCTGCGGCCGTTTGTACGGGCGGGCGCCGGTCGATATCGGGACCGAGCAGCCCGTGAGCGTCCTCGCCAGCTATTGACGGAGCGTCAACGGCACTCAGCAGCGGGACACAAATACAAACCCAGAGCGGCAAATGGGCGACGGTGGTAGCAGCCGCCAATCTATCACCAGCGATGCCGAGTGAATCTTTCGTATTTGACCTGCGGGAAGTTTTCAGTTTGAGCCACTCGGCCAGGCCCGAACGTCGCGCCCCGCAACAGATAGGCGATGCAAGGAATGGTGTGCGCGACATGACGAAATGCGCCAGTCTGCCCTTACGTGTACACCGGTGTGCCTCCAGTGCCGTAGTACCAGAGCACCAATCGCAGCTCGTCGTCGGGTGACGGTGGCGTGACGTCACAGGGGAGCTCAGCCGTCTGCCGCTGCACTGCCGACACGTTGATCAGCGGGCCTGTAATGGACGACAGGTCGGTTGAACACCCACTTGTGGCCGACAGCCTGTTCGGAGAACGCTACCGGCTGCTGACATTGCGTGATATCAGCGGATGCGAGCAGTCCGCCTCGAATCACCCACAGAGAAGAACGCTACATGAGGATATCAGATATATCATCAGATAACAGAGACCACCAACCCCAACCATTCCATGTTTACTGTTTTCATGCACAATTCACCGCGGTCAATTTTCGTACTATGCACATTGGTATCATACACAAAAAAACGCCACAAAATGCGCAAGTGAAGAAAGCTGAGCGTAATAATGACATCAGCATTCAACACTTTCTAGATTAGCTAGTGGCACACTGAAATCTAAAATAACCTAGACACACTAACTGATCGACGCAACTCACACTTCAGTGAGCAGCGGCACGCGATAACTGCCGTCATGCGGCGAATTTTACTCAACGGCTGCTTACAGAGCGCCCAAGCCGGACCATTCCAGGTGTAATGATTCGCAACCGACGCTCAGCTGGCCAATGAGGCCCCACTCCCAGTTTTACAGCCCATCCGGCCGGAGCTGGCGCGAGCCGCCTCCGGAAGCCGTCCACTTCCGGCGGCGGTGGGCGCCGTGTCCGCTGGGAGACGGCGAGCCTCCTACCAAGACGGACCATGTTCCCCCGACAATCGATCGGCGTTTGTCTCCCGAGAGACAACTTCGACGCGGACTCTCTGCATCATGTCTAGCGGTTGTGACCCTTTGACGCGGACTGTCTGCGTCATGTCTAGCGGTCGTGACCCTTCGACGCGGACTGTCTGCGTCATGTCTAGCGGTCGTGACCCTTCGAGGCGGACTGTCTGCATCATGTCTAGCGGTCGTGACCCTTCGACGCGGACTGTCTGCATCATGTCTAGCGGTCGTGACCCTTCGACGCGGACTGCCAGTATCATGTCTAGCGGTCGTGACCCTTCGACGCGGACTGCCTGCACCATGTCTAGCGGTCGTAACTCTTCGACGACGGACTGTCTGCATCATGTCTAGCGATCGTGACCCTTCGACGCGGACTGCCCGCATCATGTCTAGCGGTCGTGACCCTTCGACGCGGACTGCCTGCACCATGTCTAGCGGTCGGGACTCTTCGACGCGGACTGTCTGCATCATGTCTAGCGGTCGTGACCCTTCGACGTGGACTGCCTGCACCATGTCTAACGGTCGTGACCCTTCGGCGCGGACTGCCTACATCATGTCTAGCGGTCGTGACCCTCGGCCCAGTGCGGCACTCCCAAAGGCGCTCCTGCTCCTCGGTCCCTGCTCCTCTTGCTCCTCTTTGTCCCTGCTTCTCTCTGTCCCTGCTACTCTCCGTCCCTGCTCCTCTCTGCCCCTGTCCCTTTTGCCCCTCGTCCTCACTGTCCCACTCCTCTCTGTCCCTGCTCCTCTCTGTCCCTGCTCCTCTCTGTCCCTGCTGCTCTCTGTCCCCTCCACATACTCTTTTTCTTCCGCCTCCGGCTTTTTTTGCGTCCGCAATATCACGTCTCGCTGGAAAGTATGCTATGACTGTCAGCCATGGGCCAACCTCACGGCTGCCCGAGCTGGGTGCTCCGCCCGAGGGTCTGGGCGACTTACGGTTGATTACACACAATGGGAGCAGCATAACCGCACCTCTGCCTCCCTCCGCAATCCCAAAACTCTGAGATGGTCGTGGTTAGATGCAATGGTTCTCACCGAACTCAACCTAACTGAACCAGATCTCCCCGTCTACAACATGTCTGGGTGTCAACTCGCTGTCCTTAGCGGCCCTTATATAAAGATACATATCCAGTGCACGTCTCCCAGCTGCGTTGGTGGCTGTATCTTTTACTCCCCAGGAGTGGAGAGGTGCTGAGGAAAGTTGGCAAGGCAATGCTTGCTGTTCACCCGCTGATAAGTAATCAAATTATGACTACTTTAGGAAAACAACTTAATTTTCTGCTACTATGACCCCCCCCCCCCTCCTGCCATGACCTGCATTGACGCATCGTTTTCAACACGTGTGCCCAGTGGTATCGGTATGGATGCCTGATGGTGTTTTAGAGTCATGAACCGTTCTGAGATATAGCCTGTGTATTCGATCTGCCAATGTGTCATGCACTGATAAAACCTCAGGGTTCGTGGGCTTGGCGATGAGATGCAATGCAGCAGTTTTGCTTCTGTCGCATTCCACTCGTTATCTACCATGCCAGCCAAAAATACCACACCATGTTGAGGTAGAGCCCCGCCCCCTTTCTCTCCTCTTTTCTCCTCTCCTCTCCTCTCCTCTCCTCTCCTCTCCTCTCCTCTCCTCTCCTCTCCTCTCCTCTCCTCTCCTCTCCTCTCATCTCCTCTCCCTTCCTCCTCCTCTCCTCCCTTTCCTCCTCTCCTCTCCTCTCCTCTCCTCTCCTCTCCTCTCCTCTCCTCTCCTCTCCTCTCCTCTCCTCTCCTCTCCTCTCCTCTCCTCTCCTCTCCTCTCCTCTCCGCTCCGCTCCTCTCCTCTCCTCTCCTCTCCCTTCCTCCCTCTCTCCCCCCCCCCTTCTATTTTTCTCACTCTCGTCCCTTCAATGGTAAGCAATGAGTGTCACATCCTCTCCTCGTCTCTCCAATGCTCCTCTCCAAATGATACTCGCTGCTCGGCAGGAAACAGCCTTCCTTCCTTACCAACATTCCCTGCCGAGTACTGCGAGCGGGCAACGGTGTTTTGATTCAATGCTACACTTCTCTACAAGTTTGCTCTGAAGGGTTTGCTGAGTGTGGACAGGTTTTCAGCAGGCAGCTTGGCCTGATTGAAACAATATTGTTTATTCAGGAAACCACTTCAAAGTTGGCCCAGTAAGTTGTTCGGTGTTTTCAAGCAGAATTCGAGGAGAGCAAAAGGGAAGACGGCAAAAAGCAAACGTGAAAATTTAAAGGTAACCCGAGTAGAGGCACTATCCCCACTTTAAATACTGCTGACGTACTATTTTGTAAAGCATGGAATACAAAACGATGCGTCGCTGGTTTATAACACATTATCTAGCGTTAACCAGGAATGTAGTTTCGCAAAATGAGTTGAAGGAGGTGGCTGTGAAGTGCAAAATGGCGCACCTTACTCCTAGAAACGCCAACAAACAGGTTCCACCTAGACTTGGTCCACTTTCTTCCACTGAATAGGTAACTACGCTCCTGGTTTTTAACGCTGAAGTGAAATAAAAAACCTGGGCTCAAAGGCATGCCATAGCACAACGATGGTTATAAGTCAGCACGGTAGGCCCATTATCAGGTCAGTCCGGGTTGTAAGCGCTATATGTACCGTAGAGCAGTCGCGTAAGTCACACGTTTCATAGCCTTTGTTTCGTCGGAGCAGAAACGAAGTATGGCAGTTCCATCTGGTAGTATTCCATAATTGATTAGCCCGGCTAAAAGTACCTTATGTAGACTGTTATGAGATGCCAGCAATGCCGTTCGCTACATAGGTGCCGAAGTAAAATACAGGAGATGTCGTTTGTGTTCTTGAAACTGATCGCATAAACACTGGTCGCTACAAAATCGAGCTGACATGAATTTAGTGTATCTAAAAAACTGGAGCTCAAACAGAAAATAAGAAGGCAAACATAGCGCTTAATAACTTGGTTCAATTTCTCAGCACAAATCAACGTGATTCGTACTCATCATTCGTCTTTATTTTGGGCTTATGTCAAGGGCCTTCCTCCATCCTTGGCACTTTTGCTTGTTACTTGTCAAGTTTATAAGTTTTTTTTCTGTGTTGTCGACCTACAAGACATCAAAACGTACTAGTTAAATGACAATATGGAGTAAACATTGGTTAATACGGGAGGGTCACATCGACCGCAACCCTATCCCTTCTAAGGAAAAGGGTTAAAGGGAGCGTTCCACATCTTCATGGTGTTTTGAACTGAAACAGCCACCTTGAAGACTTTTCGGTGCTGTTCACAGCTTTGTCATTCTTAAGACTTATGCCTCTCTGGTTTCTGAGCCAAACGCTCGCGAAAATGGGGATTGTTTCGTGGAGAATATTTCAAGGTCACCTTGTCATGACGTCATAATAACGTCATTCAAATGATATAACTCCATAAGCCACGCGGCAGTCAAAACCTAGAAGAATAGAATTGTCGAGATGTTCATACCTGGCGTTGGTGGGCACAGTTTCCAGACATAACGGCCATCAATTAGCTTTCAATCAATATTGTGCAAGGTACAATGGCGTTATCAAGCCATAACGCATTGAGAAGCATACTTAGTAAACAGAAAATTATGCTGTCTAGAGCAGTCTTTTCCACTTAAAAAAGATACCAATAGTTACAAGTGAGCTTGTTGTATCATATCTGATGCCTTCTTCAATGGCCTCAAATGTAAAACATTCCCTTAAAGATGATTGGGCCCATGACAAGATCGTTTGGCGCGAAGTGTGTGAAAAATTGCGACATACATTCCTTTTTCACATGGCGTCATGCTATTGACTAGCAATGCTTTGTCTTACGCTGCAGCAAATCTGCGCACTTTTGAACTCAACACGACCACAGTGGGAGGCGGGAAGGTGAACTGAACACCAAGTGGAACGGCGCTTACGTTCGTAGCGTTTCGGCCGAACACAATGCACACAAATGACAAAAACGCCCGCGTGAGCAGTGCTCGATTAGGGCTGGGTTAATTGGGCTTCTGGTGACGAGATTCTACTTCAAAGCATCGCTTAAGCAGTGTGCGCCACACAAAGCTGTTGGTGTTTCCCGTAGCATGCCAACTGTTTGTGGCACATCTGTATCGGCACCTCTGCGAACACCAGGAAGCGCCTTTGAATTTCCAGTAATATTGTGCCGTGGTGGCAGATTTTTCCGGTGGGTGTTCGTGAAAATAGCTGTGACATTTAACTAGCTGGCAAGCGGCATGTTGTGTGCAACTGGTTTCGAGGTGGGCCTTCGTTGGCTTTGAGGGATCTATTATTCGGTAAGGGTATCAATATAACAGCGCAACATTCGTTACTATTAGTCCTTGCTTACAGGCTACAAATAAACCCCAGAAGGGAGACTGTCGTTTCAGCATGCAGTAAGGGTCCTATTGTTTCCACATGGCCACTGTAACTATTGCTATTAAACCCATAGTGAGCTGTCAAATTGCGTAAGTTGCTCAGCACATTAGCGAGGAACATTATTCACATAGATAAGACAGTAGTATTAGTCTTATTCCTCGGAGAAAGACCAGGAGAATGGAGATAAAGTTGAGCTACCCGACAACCCAACTATATCTCCACTCTCCTAGTTTTTTACCGAGGGATAAGGCTAATGCTTCTCTCTTATCTAGCTGTCAAATTGATTAAACTATGGATCTGCATATCTCGCAAGAGTTGAAGAGCACCTTGAGTGGAGCTTTTGGTGAACACGACTCACGCCTGAACACGTGGATATGACACGCCGTGCCTTTTATTATCAGTACGGCATGACCCCCATATCACTCACGTATTGTATGCCATCATCGCGTTGAAACCAAGTCTATTAAAAATCAGTCTGACACTTTGCCAAAAACCGTCACTGAGCTGCACGGCTCACTGCTCCACGACGTTCCTGATTGAGTCGTCCCTGGTTTGGATCCAGAAAAAGACCTCTCATTACCTTTACTTCTACGTTCTGACACTACTTCCCTGGGTCCTTCACTTTGACGTAGATACAGTCAGAAACGGAAGAGTCGACGCTTCTGCATGCGTACAGCTTTCGAGCTGTTGAAACATTTCACGGCAAACGCGTTCAGCACGCTTCGCGCCTTACTACTCTCGAGGAATGACGCAGCATTCCGTCAAAACCGACATGACTTTAGCGCCTCAGCACGCTTCCTAGCGTCCCTGGCATTGGCTTTTGACATTGATCAGATTTGCGGTATACACGTGGAAAATTACCCCCACGACATTACTTAAGCTCATGCAGTACAGACAGAAAAGCGCATGGAAGGTATCCCAAGCCAACAACATCCCACGCCCGGGTGCGCGTTATTCGGTTGTGTCTCACGTCATTTCAACTACGTATGAAGCTCTGCTTCTCCTTAGGGGCATTACCCTTCCATGAATTGTCCAGGCTGCTCCGATATTTCACACCGAATTTTTCGAAAATATCCCAAAACACCGAGAAAGCCATAACGCCAATTTTTGGAATAGCATCTAGCCCAAGACCTCCAAGAGCGATACACCACGCCTCCCAAACGATTTAGGTGATGCCTAAATAGGTCCCAAACACAATAAGACACTGTTTTGCGAATCATTATGGACTGAATGTGATGGTTCGTGAAGTCAGTCACTACTGTGACAGCGAAATATTCGTGACATTAAAGGGAATGTTTCACATTTGCAGAGATGTTGAAACAAGCACCAGATATGATGAAACAAGCTCACTTATAATAAAGTATGTTATAAAGCATATTGGTACACTTTTAAGCGGAAAAGGCTGCTCTAGACAACACAATTTGCTGTTTAGTATATTTGCCCCTCAATGCGTCATAGTTTGTTTGCGTCATCGTACCTTGCACAACATTGAGAGCCAATTGACGGTCGCTGTACCTGGAAATCGCGCTTGCTAACGCTAGATATGAACGCCTCGAAATTATATTTTTGGCCTTGATCGCCGCATGGACTATGGGATGACAAGATTTGAAAGGCATTTTTATGGCGTCATGAATGCCAATGTGACTCTAAAAACTGTCCCCAAAATACTTTTCCATTTTCTGCGGGCATATAGCTCAGAAACTAGACGGGCTTAGGTTTTAAAAGGGGTAGGGATGCGAATAACACCAAAAAGTCTTCAAGATGGCCATTTCGGCTCAAAACCCCATGTAAATGTGGAAGACTCATTTTAAGTTCATCTACGTCATCATTTTAGACACCCCTCGGACAACGAGGTTGAAAACATATAGTATACGTCATCAACCTGAACTGTCAGGTTTTAGAATCTACGGAGGTTCCATACCCCAGGCCCCAGAATCCCCAGCCTCCTCCCTTTTAAAAGTATTGGGTCTACCGCAATAGTGCTCAAGCTCAAGAAGTGGAAGGATGCGAAGCACCTCCATTCTCTATATGCAGGAAAAAGTATGCAATACTTTGAGCATAACACGGTTCAAACGACAGCGGGCACTGCATTATTGCATCGTTTACCACGGTATCCATAGCACGGCGCCCGAAGACAACGTACAAACATACCAATTTTTCAGGAGATTTGAGACTTTTTGGGGTTGATAATCGATTTCAAAGATGACCGTTTTGCTCGTTATCCAAAACAAAAGCGTATGAAATGCTTTGCTAGCCCCAGCCATTTAGGTACTTAAATATGCCGCATTTCAACTTAGTTCCGCATCAAATCATAGCCTAGCACAGGTCTAAAAAGCATTCACGTCGACGTGCAGAGGTGAATGCAATGACCTGTGTGGTGGGGCGAGGAAATCAGAGCAGATGACCCGCAGAATTTTGGGATTCGTTTTACTCAGGGCAGGTGAATTTGGATGCGGAGTCGGGATTTGAGACCTGAGGTTCTAGATTCGAACCTACGCATCGAAATCTCTACTTATACAATGTAACAAAAGCAAATACGGAGTATTCAGATAGTTCAGGGAACGAATGATGAATGCAGAAGCGACGGAGACGTGTTGCAATCAGATAATCTGAAGGAACTGTGAGTCCAGATAATACGTAGTGCCTTTCATTGCACATTTTAATGGTGCTTTTTTAGGATCAGGTAAAGTTCTATAGAATTCATCATTCGCAATACCACAACCATTAACGCACTTTTCGATATGTGTGGGCTGGCAGATGTGCGAGATTTAACAATGTATCAAGGTTTACAGCCGTATGCGCAAGTATTAACTTCGTGTAATGTCTTGGAACATATTGAAATACTCCTGAGCTGGTGACGTTCGAGATCTTCAGCTTGTTTTTCCTCGTTGCGAGTAGTTTGTTCGAGGAAGAGGAAGGGCTGTAATTAGAAGCTATTGTTTGAATCTCCTCAAAACCATTAGCGTGTCTGCACGAGTTATTAAAGCATATTGAACGTTCCGAAACATGCCACGGCACCCCATTTCTGGGACAACGCATATTACACGTTGGATGCTGTAGACATTGTGTCCTATCCATGATCACTTGGATGCTGCAGACATTGTGTCCTATCTATGATCAGTTGGGAGCAGCGCGGTCTGTGACTCATGTGCGATTATGAAACAAACGAAACTTTGACAATGCCGTGCAAGCTGGAGCATGAGGTAGGGACAGTAGTTATGACCACAGTCCCTGTCTTCCATCCGTGTATTAAAAGGCACAGAGTACGAAATAGTGCATGGACAGAGAAATGCAGAGTACAAAACACAGTGTGTCAGAAACGCACCACATACTAAGGCTGCTTTTCATTAATAATCCCCACGAAACGTGCTCACAAGTCTTTCAGGCGATGACGCCAGGGATCGCCTCCACGGTGGTAACAGAAACGCAGGTGCTTCCAAATTCTCGGGACCATAGAACTGGCTATGTTTTCTTCTTAAAGCCATGCTTCGGCAGCTGCACCAGAGCTACAACAGAGCATTTTACCTTCGGTTCGACGGGGCCGGTACAGACCTACGAGAAAATAATCCTCTAAAGTCAATCGAGCCCCTCGCCGGGCGAGATGGGCAAGATTAGACCAGAGTTTTCGAGCCGATGACCCGTAAAAGTCAATGATTAAACGTCGCTCTTGCACGGCCGATGGCGGCCCGGGTCCGTTCGAAATCTAGGAGCCGTCTTTCCAGTGACAGCTGCAGGATTAGTTCGCCCCAAACGCAAAGCAGAGGCTCGGGCTCCCCTCAAGGACCATTGCGACCGTCTGATGACCGGCATTACCAGGCAGATGGGTCATTGATGGGCTGCTGGCACAATACCACTGTGCTCTGCTTTACGGAGAACGCAGCCTTTCGGATCAAAACTCAAATGTGTGCACGCCGGAACAGGATCAAGTGCGTTTAGTTGTCTGACCGGGCTGCCAGTTTCCTGAAATTATCCCTCATTAACTCAAATTTTCTCTTTAATATTTTCATTTACGCCGGATCTTCCTATAGTCATTCTTGCTTAATATCATTAAGTATATTTGCCACAACAACATTTCCTATGGTTCCATCCACCTGCGAGAGGAAGCATTCGTTCAGATGTCTCTGTGACCAAACTGTATTTGTGAAAGATCGTATAAAAGCTTGTTTTTAATTCACTCGACAAACACGCAAACAAGTAGAGCCGTTGAAGGGATTATTCTAGCTGGGAATATTAATGTTTGTTTGAGGCTGTATAGTTGCGCTACTTTTATTCAGCTACTCCAGCTGTGATGAGCCAGGCCGCCTCGCCGCTTTCCTGCTTGGCAGTATTGTTCGGCAGATAGTGCGGAAATTTCGGGTGCACCCACTGGACCCACCGCGACCGAAGACCACATTATTTGGCGAAAAATATCGCCGAGCTGCGAAGCGGCCAGTCAATTCTGTCCCATCAATGCTGGAGCAGCTGAATAAAAAACAGCCTTATACAAACAGAGGTAGAGTGTTGACAGCTCTGGCCGGTTTTGGGAAACTTGAATATAACCAAAATAGACTGTTCAATGCATGTTTCTGCAAACTCAGGCGCAACTTCAGTGTCATGTACAGTGATGACTAATCCAGAGCATTCATTTCATAGCATTCATGTAAAGCCTCCAACGGCGTTCATCTCCATTCAACAGTTCGGTCATTTCGACTTCAATTACTGACACTTCCTGAGTCTTAACCATGGCATCAGTCTCTAAAGGAGGCTTAGCCCTTGTCGTGACGGAAAACAAAGAGCCCAACAAGGCACAGTTAAGTTCAACCGTCACTTTCAGTCGAAAGCCGAAGCGTCACTTCGAGCATACTTGGAATGGGATATGCCCGCGCAAATGCTGTTGGCATTACATCGAATAAGGGACAAGTCCTAAGCTCACACACCGCTTTCAACACGCATCTAACTACGTGCACGCATTTGGGAAGCATGACACTTAACACAGCATTGCTTCCTCGTTCCCGAATCTGTTAGAAGTGCATTTCCGCTGATTGCCATCACATGCTGCTGTTTACGTGTGAAATATATCTTACCGCATCCCACACAACGCCCCCGACCCTCGCCGAGCCGCACTGGCTGCTGCACTGCGTGTCAACTCTATAAGACGCCGGCAGCGATGAGGGCGTCAGTCTGGATCAGACTGGCGCCATCACGAGAGACAGCCAGAGACGGCCGCTGCCGACGACCCCACCGCGGCGAGGTCAGGTCGGGTCCAGCCAGAACAGGACAGGTCAGGGTCAAATCACGTTGTGGAAACGAAATGGAGACGGCGTGACGGTCACCGCTCGTCGACTGGCCCCGGTGAGACGAGGTCAGGTCAGATCGGGTCGGATAAGGTCACCCGAAGAACCGAACCAGCAACGACCAACGACCTGCAGGTCACATGATTCGCTCGACTGCCAGCGCTGTCCAACGCAAAACCTGACCCGACTGCAAACCTTGACCCGACAGAGGCCCCAGTGACGGCCTCGCGGCTCCCAGCTCCTCCTTTCCTCACCGGCCGGCCGGGACAGACGCCCGCATTTGTCAGATGGGATTTGAGCCGGCGTATGACCGGCGGCGGCGGCTAATGATAGCATGCCAGCCGGGGGAGTGATAGAGCGTGCGAGCGCGCTGCGGTGCCATCACGACACCCGGGGGAGCAGCGCGGGGGCGGACAGCGTCAGAAGTGGCGCAATCGCGCTGTGTCCGGGCGCAGTCGTCACGCCCCGCAGCCGCGCCGCCGGCACACGAGCCGGAGCGGGCCCGGAGGCCGGCGGGCGGCGCCTGTAACGCCCCGAGGGCACCGGCGGCGAGGTCAGTTAGATGTGCCGATAACGTGAACTTGTGACCTCGGGAGTCATCTCCTCTGGCTTGGAATGAGTAGTGAAGAAAACAGCCCAATGCAATGTGATCAAGGTTAAGTGTTTTTAAAGGGATTTTATGGCAAACCCCATTGAGACAGCAATTACAAAAGATAACTGGACGTAATCGTGACTTGAATAAAAACGCTGTGTCAATTCAAAAGACCTGTAATTTTAATACAACATGAAACATCACCTGTTTTTCGCTTTGTCTTCGGCCAAAACTCGGCTTGAGCTAAACAACCAAGAAGTACCATTACCGTGTGCTCGCCTTTATCAAACAGCCTTCTGTCGATAGGCAATAGTTTTTTTTGTTGGAACGTAAGCGCTGCTGATACTGAGAACTCCATATATTTCACATACGTTGGCATGCCATATGCTCATGATGTTCATGGAAAATTACGGCCTCGTCATATGTGACGGGAATCCTCCGCTGGCACCATTACAATCGAACAACACGAGATAAATTGTCATCCCAAATATCCATAAATCAGTCTAGCATTACCTGCCTTGGCAGTTTATCCCGGCCTCGCGGTGCACCCTACCGCAGCGTGGTTGATATCTGGCCAGCCCGTCTCCATTTTGCAGGCTGCCGTGACCACATCGAGCCCTGGACCTCACGTGCGGTGAGGGGTGACCTGTGGCGAGCGCGAGACATTCCTGTGTCGCCCGGTCCTGCCACCATTCCGCCCGGCACCCTCTGCTAGCGTCACGCACGTGCTGCGCGCGTGGAACCATGCCATCTGAACAGGCGGGCGTTGTGGCATTGTGTGCCGCCGAAAGGCGCGCAGCATTTTTGTGTGGCTTTTGCGCAGAGAAGGCGAGAGGACTGACGTCATTGGGTGCAGTGTTCGGTTTTGCCGGTTGTTAAACCACAGAACACTACAGTGTGTGCACTGAGCTGGTGGTTGAATCCGTGGATGTGGCTCATGCATCATACAGAATAGCAGGGGTAGAATAAACTGTAAAACGTCCTGGATTCACAAACGAATCCGGATTTCAATGCGCATCCGTACATCCTGAAAGATACGCTGGTCCCCCACCGTGAGAATTTTCAACAATCAGTTCATTCATCACGACATAATGCCATCGTCATTTTGAAATAAAAGCATTCGAACAATTCCCATGCGTGCGCGACTTTGGAGTCATTGCTCAATCGAATCGAAGCAGAACAGCTCGCAGTAAATGTCAACTGCAGACTCGATGATCGCATTCATTGCTCTTGAGCCGGTCAGAATGTCCAGGCCATTTCCTCCGCTGAGGTCACACAGGCACTGCAGCAGCCGGCTCATCTTTACGCCGACGGTGTCAGCAGCTTCGCATGAGACGGCCGTGAGCGAACTGCAGGGAGGCAGAGCTGCGGTCTCCGAGCTACACAGAGCGGGGGGAGACGAACGCAATCCTCGTCCCATTCATTTCGGGACAGCGTCACATGGCTAATGCCAAACATTGCCGAGACTGGGGGGACGGTGGGAGGTGCTCCCTCTGCCGCCGTCATGTACCACCCTTGGGAGGGACGGCTGTGACGTCACCAGAACCGAGCCACGGACCGAGCGCGAGAACAGATTACTGCGGTTCCGAACATGAGTCAAGGTCAGGGCAGGTCAATGGAGTGGGCGCAGCAGCGTTGTAGACACACTTGATCCTCCCGGCATGAGGTTGGCTCCTATAACCGTCCTGTCTGCACCGCCTACACGCGGGAGTCGCCCATCGCTGTGATGCAATGTTGACTGCAACCCGGCGGCCGGACAGTCCATGCTCCCCTCACACGGTCAGTCAGATGAAGCATCCACCGCCGGGTAACGCTGCGCCCCGGCGTCGATAGTGGCCACAGATCAGCGTCGTCTCCTTCGTTCCCCACTGAAGGACGCTCCGGATCGCCAATCAAATCCAGTCTCTCCGAACCGTCCGAGACGCCGCCCTCTCATCCGACGCCGCGGCTCCGCCGCAGCCGAGGGTCGGCGCCGGCGGTCAGCCGCGCCACGTGGGGGGCCTCGACGCGCTGAGTCACGCGCGGCGCCATGCGAGTCAGACTCGACGGCGCGCGGCCCTGTGACTCACCGGTCGTAACGCGGCCGCGCGGGGAATTGCCACAACAGAGCGACCGCCCGCTCACGCCGCGACATCGGCGCTTTGTCGCGCGCCGCGGCGGGGGCGGGTTCCGGGGCGTGCAGCGCCGCCGCGTGCCGCGGGATCACACCCTCCCGACTCGCTGGTATGCTCCGGCAGTCACCGCAGAGACGGGGTTAAGTGGATGGAACGCCGCGAGGCCGTCGGCGGTCTCTGTAACACGCTGTTCCCTGCCGCTCCCGGTTTTCTGGATTTTCGCCGCGCGGCTGACGACATGGCGCGTGCGTGCTGGACGGTGCGCGTGGGGGATCAGCCGGGGGAGAGCCGAGCGCCAGCCCAATTGCCTGGACAGGCCGGTCGTGACTGGTATGACTGTTACGGTGTCCGCTTGCTACTCGCCGCGCCCGAGGCTGAGAAAAAGCCGAGTGGCTCCAGCAAGCTGTCCGGAACAATTTACCGATGTCTATTACAGAAAGATCGGGTCGGCAGCGGCACGAGTTTTGGACTGAAAGGGATGGTCGTTCGGTTGAGTCGGTGTCGACGAACCATTGGCCGACGTGTTATTTCCGGCCCTAATTATTGCAATCACTGTCATGCATGTCTCACCAAAGGACGGCCCGGCGCCATGCAAATGTCAGAAGCGACGGTTTGCATGCATTGTCACTAGGGCTGAAATTAATCTAGCTCGGGGCGAGACGCCCATTGTGGTATGGCATTCCAAACATCCGCATACAGCACAGAGCAGAAGGTGCTCCTGCATTCTCTGGGCTTTAAAGACGCTTAAATGGCAAAGTTTAGTCCTATATATGTTATATGCAGTCTGATCACATCTCGAGCCAGGCGCGTTCATCGATTTTGAGCACGTGCGCTTAAGCAGTGAACGACGCAGGCGTTCTTACTAATCACAAATTCACTGAATCCCGAGCTGCGTGCCTCCTGTACGATCTGATCTCTATCTCGGATCTTCAGTGGCACAGGCTTCCTGTCCTTTTGAAGCCGGCTTGAGCCTGAAATGAGCTTTTCCAATTATTGCGAGTGAGGCTAACGGACCGGTCGGCTCTTAGCGTCCAGCACGTGGCATTTCGAAGCATCGTGGGCCTGTCCCAGCCCGGCCCAGCCGGCCACCGCCATGCGGTTTCAAAACAAAGTGACGTCATTCTTTGAGAAAGTGCCTAAATTAATTGAATGTACAAGTGTGGTGTACCTTTTTCTGGCACTGTGTGTCCGCAACGGTACAATATAGCCACTGTTCTATATATACTTCAGGATAACACACGCATATTGGTCATGATGAATGTTGTGAACATCAGATCTTGGTAGCCAGAGCGGACAGGGAAATGAATCCAGCTGTTCGATGTGGACAGCCGTACCGTCCTCAAATCATTAAGGGATCTCAGTACTATCCGATCCATACGTACCGCATGCGAATAGAGGACATCAGATGGGGACGAGAGAGAACGAGGGACATCAGAGAAGGACAATAGAGGGCGAGAGGACATCACCACTCCACACTCCACAGGTGCGCCGGACCAGGGGGCAGCTTATGGGACCACTTCTAAATCGAGCTCAAACACAACCACCTGTTGCCTTAGCCGAGGCACATCAGACTATATGATTTACATGGTTATGTAGTGTAGTCGTTTTGACACATATACCAAAAATTATGAGCGTTTTTCCCCATAATACTTTGTTCACAGTCACCAAAAAAAAGTTAACCACAGGAGTATCTCACAAGACTTTGGCTTTAAATTTATTTCGGGTTCCAGCCCCTCCATCCTCCCCGCCTTCGCCAGTGCAACAGTTTTCATCAGTGGAAATGTCCACTTGCCTCCCAAAGTATGCGAATTGTATCAGAATCCAGCGAAATCGACCGTTACCTCATAAAACCTCTTGGCTCGGGGTTCTCCATGGCCCTCCATTTGGCTACGCCTCTGGTTCAGCCCCCACTCCCAAACGTTGTGCGTGGATGCCAACTACCAAAGCACCCCGCCTGTTGAGCCCAGGAGGCGCATTCCAATGTGCGTGAGACCGCAACGTCCCGTCGGTATGAGCTCCAGAAGACGACAGACCCCGTTCGTTTTTTAGGCATCATCTGCGCAGCGTTGGGAATTACCACTGTCGTCAATTTGCTCATTGCGCGACACTAAAGGTCCATTACTGGCAATAAGCATCGCCGCAGACGTGAATGATTTCGTCAAGAATCTACCAAAGTCCAATTCCCTGTCTCTTGTCCACGTAGATGACCTATCAGCCTGTTCAATAGCCAGGCAATAGCTGAAGCTACACAAACAAAGTCTGATTGAAGGTATCGTCGCTGGCAGCGCTTTTCTCCCAAGCTGCCGCTGACCAGTGGACAAGATTGAACTTCTCCCATCAAAATTAAGCAAAATGTGACTTTTAAACGTGTAAACATGCATCCACAGCCGCAGACGCAAATAGCCGCTGTCGTTGCTCTCATTGGCCATGCAGTCGCAGCCCCTCTTGTTCTGTTGATATGGGCACTCACATGCTCCGATTTTATGTGCCGAGAAATCAAATCGTATGGCAACAGTGCTTCACAGTGTACGATGCCTGACAATTGCATCATCAGTGAATGCTTTGAGATGCGCATTCCCCAAGCTTTTCTTATCCAGTAATCCCATCCAACAACCGGTCTTTTGGAGAATTCCACAGAGCACGGGAGACAACGCTCGTCTAGCCGTGCACAGAGTACCTCACGACAACAAACCAGACAGAACGGATATCGCACTCACAAAAACAACTGCAACCGACCGCCCCACCCCAGGCAAGCGCGCTAAGCTAGTCATTCGGGAAGTACTTGGCTGTGACCCAGTGCAACCGCGTCATGGCTTTCTCCTGTCCTCACTGGCGGTCTCGGCCGGCTGGCGCCGGGGACCGTACCCGGGCGCCCGGCCAGTTAGCTAGGCCATCCCCAGCCAGCGACCGGCAGGAACGCGGCCCTTCCACATTCTGAAATCTGCTTTGCTCGTCTCGCCGTGGCCGATTCTATGAATTCGCGTAGCACAAATCCAGCGTCTTCCGCCGGTGTAATCGGATCGCCTTAAGACCACCTCCGGGAGACGGACAGCCGGCGTCCGCTCCGGCCACATAGTCGGCGGCGACGACGTCTCATCTACAGACGGTCCGCCGCAGCCGCCGCTGGCTCATTCCGCGCCGAATGAATGCGGGGGGTGTCGAGACTGCGGTAATCCATGCTGGGTTGGACGCATCGGTTCCGAGCATCCTGCTCAGTCCTCCGGGAGGGGTAAAACAGTTGCCGAGGAAATGATATTTTCCTCCGTGGTTTGTCGGTTTTTGACGTGGTGCGAACGTTACATGTCATTCTTTTCCTGGTGGTTGTGACATCCGGCTGCCTTGGTACGAGCTTTCAGACGTGCGAATCGTTAATGGGTAGATTAAAATGACAATGCAGGACTTTTCGGGCATCGTGGTTGCTTATCCTTTTTCAGGAATGACGCATTTCAACGGGACGATGAATTATTACGGTAATCCAAGTCACAAATCTTGGCGGTGGGCCAGTGGGCCTTTCATGCGTTGTCCATAGCATGGCTTCCACTGTAAGACTTCGGGGATGATTGACATCTTGGAGGTTGGTACTTCACTCCTCACGTACGCAGTCGTAATGAATACATGTCTACCTGAGCTCGATTTTATCGCAAATCTCCGATTCGCCGGTTAACTGCTGCTATCAACCGTTCTTCGTACCGATTGGGACCACCGAGGTGTTGACGAAAATGACAGTTATCAACCGTCATTATTTAAGTGGTGCCCAAATCCGAGGTCATGGGCCAGATACCTTTGGAAACTCACGTAACGGCTTGTAACTGCGTCGGAAAGACCCAAGCGAAGTGTGATCCATGTACCGGTGGCCGACCACCGAGGGACCATCCATGGCAAGGTACAGAGCAAGGTACGGAGAGAGAGACATCTGCTCCGATCGGTCCGCATTCCGTCTTGGGAGCGGGAGATTACCAGCCGAAAAATGCCCACACCGACTGCCTGGAATTGGTCTCTGAATTCATATACCGCCTGCTGTTACACAACACAGCGGGATTACTGTGACATCGGCAGTCTAGATATCGGCATCGAAATCCACCGTGTGTAATTGTTTCATCACCGCCAAAACAAGACTCCTGTTCGGCATAGGGCCGACTTTACACAGTACCCGTGGGGCATACTTCGCCTTCGTGCTCCGACGCCTACTTCAGCTCGGCACACGCTGCTTTCAGCCTTATTAACAGCTACATGCACGCCATTACGTGTACAGCATCCTGTAGCGGTCACGGCAAGGCGCTGGTACCTCCAGGGGATAGCGCTCAGCGCGAGCACCGAGGCGCGCTTCCTCACTCTGCGAGGATGTTAAGCGCGTTAGCACCACCGCGTTCTCGGCGTCGCACGAAGTTCTAACGCTGTGTCCAGGGGTATCTTTCCACCCTCGTACACGTTGATGAGAAAGAGGTAAAAATCGACACAACCTAATGAATAAGTCGTTATCATTGCAATGTATAAAAATAGCCCATTCAGCTCCCAGCCAGTCTTAAGTAACGAGGTGAAATCAGCAATCTGCACGGCATATATCATGCACCGCTAATCAACACAGCCACAAAATTGCACGAAGTCAACACCTTGTTCGGCATGCCACAAATCTTGTGAGTTCGCCACGAAAACAGATGGCATCACCCGGTCATCACCGATGACTGCACATCGGAGCCGTCACTGTCGGACGTTAATTCCCAACCAGTTCAGACAATTCCTAGCTGATGTTCGATCAGTTCCGACATGACACATCGGGCAGCGCCGTAATTACCAAATGTCCGCACAAGTCCGACTTAAGCCAATGCCTGTACAGTCCGCAGCTAACAATAGCTACGACGTTGATTAGCGGGCCGGCTCGCCGCTTTTTGGAGCGCTCCGCCACATCAGACGCTACTCTCTCGCCCAGACGACCAGCGGCGCTCATGTTTTGGCCTGCCAACAAAAATGAAACCGCACACGCCACCTGGACGGTGTGCAGTCTGCATCGGCCAACGAGGGGCCGCAACGCGGGACGTTGCCCCACTGCCGGACGCCGCGTTGGGGCAGTGCCCTGGTGACGGGGTGCGGCGCGGGGGACGCGCCACGCGTAGGTGGACGGGTGGACGTTCCGCTCGCAGAAGAGGGCATGCCACACTCCAGTACGACAGGCTGGTCAGGGGGTCGCAAGCTGCCGCCGGGCGGGCCAGAGGCAGACCTCGGCGTCAGGGGCGTCAGGGCTTGACTCCAGGGTCACGAGACAGGACATCCCGGCGCCGGCTCTGCACGGCACCCAACGGGGAGTCGATGTCGGGGTGACGCGCTTCGACGCCATGGCTCCAATGGGTTGACAGCGCGGGTCCGGGACGTGGCATCCGGTGCGTGGGACTGGGGGGGGGGGGGGGACCAGACTGTGGTCTCAACAGGTCAGTGTATCGATCACTCTCTGACGTCAACGGCGGGCTCGCCGACCGAGGAGGCCGACAATTCCGGAGCGCCGCAGTCACGAACGGTGAGTGAAGTTTGGTGCATTTAAGACGGGACGAAAGCTTGAGACTTTTCGGCATTTGGAGCCCCACAGAGAAAGAGACTGGCCTTCGGCACGCCAGGTAGAAACGCTTAAAACAAGAAGTCGAGCATTCACGACTATGCACACCTGAATGGTCGCTTGACATCCTTTCACCAGTGGCTCTTGGCTTGTCGAAGGCTGGTCATTTCTGGTGTGTGCCTTACGAACTCGCAGTAGTGTGGAAAATCTCACCCTGCATGCACATCACACAAATGCGCTCCCACTGTTGTCATATATAGCAAACGCTGCTATCTGCCGGCTTCGTTGGCCGTGGTTAAGCCACGTCTAACGCTGAAAGCAACTCCACTCTGCATATTTTCCCTTCTATGGCGAAACAGCATCGGAACGGCCCAAAGGATTTGCCCCGCGGTCACGCGAATATACTCTCCATGGGGCGGCGGAGCCCGTGGAGCACTGTTTTCTCCTCGGTATAATGTCCACGTACCATGAGCATTCGACACACCATCAGATCGAGACAGAGCCCGCGTGGACCCAGCACCGAAAAGGAGAGCAGTCGCGACCGTGATTGACGGTGTGGGCAGCCGAGAGGTCAGCCGGGTCACGCCAGGTCAGCGAGGTCATGCCGAGAAAGACGTGCGACAACCGCCGCCCTCCCGTGAAGGCGATCTTGAGCACATTCCACGCCATTCATCCCACCGACGACGGACCGCCGCCGCCGACGTCGGCGGAGCCACCGCCGGCCGCCGGATCGCGTCCAGGTATCGCCCGCGGATCCGGTTCGGGTATTAGGGCGCCGGTCGGCGGGACGCTTTACGACGCGGCCCGAGCGGCGCGGCGCTGCGGCAGGTGCCGAGAGGCGCCGCCATACCGGGAGCGCTGGCACGGCGCCAGGCACGCGACCGCCCTGAGCCCGGCGCAGGAGGGGGCGCACGCCGGCTCCAGGGAAAACAGGCCCGCTCGGGGCCGGTGTCGTCGCCTGGAGCCGCGCCCGTCGGCTCGGACCCCCGCCCGCCTCTCGGCCCGGCCTCTTATCGACGGGAAAAAGCCGCCGTTCGCCGCGTTCGGTGGCCGGCCGCCGTATAATGAACGTTGATAACCGTCACAAATCAACATTGAGTGCTTTCAAAGTAGCTCTTAGTTAAAGTTACATTAGATGCCTGCATGATACGCCTTTACGGGGCAGTTATTGATACTCGGCATAAAGGTATGGCTGAAGGAGTCGATTAGGTTGATCTGTAGACCTGGACCGACCTTTGCGGTCGCTCCTGATCCTTGCCTCGTCGACATTCGGCTGATAATTCACATGCTTCGATTTCGCGTTACAATTTCATGTCTTCGGCCAAGACAACCAACTGTTTCAATATATATTTCATTGAGCTATTGTTCTACGTTAAATATCCATTGCATGAGTTAGGGAAGCCGAACTCCAACGACGAACCAGAAAAAGCGCGAACACTTGCTTTCCGCCTCGCGTTTCAGCCACCACTGGTCATCTTCGACTGCACAAACTGAAATTTCTCACCGGCAACGTTATTTCTCGCGGTGGCCTCACGCTGGGTACATGGCGATGGCCTCACGCTGGGTACATGGCGGTGGCCTCACGCTGGGTACATGGCGGTGGCCTCACGCTGGGTACAGAGGACGTAACAGACTTTAAAATCGTAATTTACTAACATAGGCAAACACGCTGCATTAAGATAATAAATGAACAAAGTATGATTTTCTTTAAGCAAGTTAAAGGAATGAGGGGAACAGATAACAATGCAATGCACGTGACTTACAAATAGCCTTTTTCTACGGTGACATTGCTTGAAATCCATACGGAAGGAGCGATGCAGCCCCGTCAGATATCCGATTCTTAAGCATTGATTTTTTCTGGTAAAATATTAAACGAAAGGATGCAGTATGAGTCAAATTTGTAGTTCGTACAAAACTTACAAAATACGGCTAGAAATAATCAGCAGTGCATAGCGTATAGATGTTGTTAACTATGATTTTTTGCTTTATTTAAACGCAGCGTTAAAACAGTCTCAGTTCGTTTACATTTTGATACTTTGACCCTAGCACAGTTTAAGTACATTTGTAGAGGCATACCTGCAGGCTATTTTTGGTTTAAAGGGGAACGCAAGACGTTGGAGGAGACGTAAATAAAAGATACAACACTTATAAAAGGGTTGCAACAGAGATAGGGGCGTTTGCTCCTATGCCACGGAGTGAGGTACTTTATCTGCTAGTGTATTACTAATCTTGCAGCACCCAGGACCACTGGCAATAAGGGATAGAGAAAGCTGAAAGAAAAATAGTTACATTTGGTGCAGCGTTGAAATGAGAAACAATAATAGATGTCAATCTCCGCCCGTAGCTTTTAGCTGGCACCACCCCTGTGGCAAGATACCTTCATCCCTGCGATATTTTAACTCCTCTTGGATTTCTTAGCTACTTTGCTATAGATAAACAAGCTGGTCGGAAATCCCAGACAGAAATTTGGACCCATGTCCCCTGAAGCTCCCGCCTAAATCCACCCTGTCACATTAATCACATGCCGCTGAAATATATGTGCATTTGCCATCAAATAGATGGTCTCAAGAGGCCGGCAGCTATCATAAGGGTGAGAATACCCCAAATTCATCACCGAAGCCAATGCGGATGTACCATGACTCAAACATTGTTCAGTTCTTGCTTATCTACATCCACCTATGCCATTCCACGCTCGATGCATGCATGCAATAACCTCTAATTTCTTATGTGATGCATGATACTTGAACTAATTACGATCGCACGTCATCTTATCATGTTGAAAGGTAATAAGCCCACTCAGGGTCCTGAAAAGCCCGTAATTTGTTGTGGCATGCCTCACAAAAATCAGGCCTAGAGAGGTGTCAGGGAAATGTTGGGAGGCAAAATCGTGCTTGAATATGTCAAATGAACATGCACGTGAAGCCTTCAAAGTTTACGACCCGAGCTGGGGCGGTTCAATGGTGAGGCGGAAGTGGGGCCGAATCAGACCATTTATGAAAATTGGGACACACTCGTACATATTGAGATAACTGATTGCAGCAATCAGCATAATGCTGGGGCAATGCAAAGACACGATTTGAAAGCTTGAGTGTACTTGCATGTAAGCCCGGGTACCGCATCCAGTATCCACAACATCTAAATGGAAGATAGCGACTGAAAATTATCGGGAATTCGCCACTGAAGTTTCTGTTTCGTAATGTTTAAAGATGTTTCGCAAATTTTTGTCATGAATCAATAAGTCGCAGATCCCCCATCCTTTGTTTGGGACCATGTTGACGTTAGTTACTTATAATACGCGCACATTCCATGCCCCGAGCATAACTAACGAAGACCTTTTCAAGGTGAACTAAACCATTTCTGCTCTCCCCACATTACTGATTGTTTCCATATGGTAGATAGAGGAATGTATGGCGCCCCATTATTTTTATATTCAGAAAGTCCGTTTCTAGACACGTCGCTTGAATATTAAACATACTAACTAGTGTCTTTCCTTGCGAACTCCGTCGCACCAGACATTTACTTGAGTGACGTTTGCATTCAGTCTTCCTTCTAAGCATGTTTCTTGTTTGGAAAACGGATCGATGATCCTGCCTAAGAGGGGTCTGAACTAGAGAGGCAACTTCATTCAAAATGCCAGCCTGCCGCCCACCTCGCTCAGCCAGCTGGGATTTAGCGTGCAAAAGTACGCCGTGCTGCCATGCTATCTCTGCCTTAAGCCGTAGGGGTTGAATTAAATGCATTCATTATTGTGGAATCTGTTTCCTCTGTTTTAGACCAATGTATCAAATGCCATTGGCATATCACATTTCAGTGACACCAGTGTCATCTATTCTATAAAATGATATGCCTACCACCAGTGATGGAGCCAATACAGCATTCGCAAAGAACCTCTGAACCACGCAATTGATACGACACATCACAGCGTCAGTTTCAACTTAAAAGTGACGTGTAGGAGGAAAGTGGCCTCGACCAGATCTCCAACCTGCATCCAAAACGCCATTTCTCATCCTCAGCTTAGTAAACAAAAGCCTAGGTTTTCCTAAGTTATCTGCATCGACTCACTGGTTTTCATGGAAGAAGAGGTATGGGTTTATAGGGATGAACATTGGTTTTCGTGGAAGAAGAGGCATGGGTATGCAGGGATGAATGGGGACTGCATAGCCCGAGACCACGGGTTATTGCCGGGTCAGATGCGACGGGTTGCCGGGTCAGAAACCTGCGTACCTTGCCTGGTCTACGGAGTGACCGTCCTGTCCTGCATCCTGCGTACTTTCTGTCGTCAATGACGGAACCAAGGCCTTTAGACTGTGGTAAATGAGCATCATTCATTACGTTACAAGGCAACATCGTCGAAAGGACGCGTCACCAACGAAATGGTGCCGCCGAAACCACCGAAAACCTGAAATCCAGTACAGCAGCACGTGCGTTTATAGAGACCTAAGAATGCGTTGTAGCATTTAAGCCGATCGCTATTCCGACATCTGGCAATGCGAGCACCAAAAGCTACAGCGTCCAGCGAGCGTTTGAATGAGCGCGCTTACCAGCAGCGCTCGACCAATCCTGGTGCTCAATGAACAAATCTACTCCGTGATGACCCGTCCGTTTTATCGCCCGGGCTTTTATGGCAAAGGCAGCACTTTGACCCAGGGCAATTGGGCCTTGGTCAGCCATGCCCGGTAGTGGGCCAAATTGAACGAAGATATAAATCAGACATTGACATGTCGCTCCAGGTCTAATGCATCCGATTCGGAAGTTGTGTGGAAAATCCCTCGCCAAATGTGCTGGATTTCCCGCAGCTCTCCGCGTTACTGCTTCCTCTTCTGCCACCATCACAATGCCTTTCCACCGATACACATCGATGCATCAGTGTGAAAGCTCCCACAGCAATGACCCGCAGCAGCAACCCGCGAAGGCACGTATTCCATGACCTCGGCAGTATGCCCCCGCCGGAGGTCAGCCGCGCCAGAGGCGCCCGCCGGGGCACATCAGACAGAGCCGCCTCACGGGCAGCGGACAGGGCCGCCTCACCCTGCGCGACACACCCCAAAGGGCCTGGACGGCGCGCTCTGTACTGTTCACCGGTCACGTGGCGTGATGCACGGTCACATAGTCGAGGCGCGCCGGTGAAATTAGGTTCAACCGCCGAAAACACGGCTCGGTACCGCCAGCTGCGGCGTTTTGCAGAGCCGCACAACAAACAAGTCCGGTCTGATCGTTCACGAAACGAGCGTCGGTGCGTTTTTTGTGAGCCCTCCGCTACTAGTGCAATCAACTCAGGGCCATTTGTGCTGGCAGTTTCATATAAAAGCGAGCCAAAACCGATTAAGAGCACTCGGTTATAAAGATAGAACAACGGAATTAACAGCGGAATCAATTTTGCTAATTGAATCAGCTGCGCACGATAGATTTCCCCGTTAATCCAATAGCAATACAGAGCCAAGCACCAGCTGTGATAATAAAACACCACAATTAAACGGGGGTCCATATGGCGCGCGGCATTACTGTTTCACCACAACCTTGAATGTCGCTCCCATTGGCGTATTCAAGGAACACCGGAGACACGTGCCCCCACCCCCGTCAAATGCAATGCATGCACTAAGGTTTAAAATTTGAAGTACATTTATTTCAGTGAAAGGAAATGCAAGGCATCCAAGTGAATAAATTGACAATTGAAAAGAAAGGAAATGCACGGCATCCAAGTGGGTAAATCTGACAACTGAAAGATCAAGGTGAACGCGTAAATGAACAGATTAAAAACACGCGACGTCGCTACACGCCATATCAGAAATTCGCAGGGCCACGTGCTAAAATGGGTTTTTAGTCGAGTTTTTTCCCCACCCCGGCGAAATTCTGCCTACGCCCTTGGCTTCCAACGTCCACTAACTGACGTTCAGCCCGTAATTATCGCTCTTCGGTTCTTTGACACCGACCTTATCCGTCCTTAATTAGTTAATTTTGATTCTGACGTCTTCTGACCATATGACGCCTTTTCTGGGAGCACGGCCTATGTCACCCAGACTCTTGATATACTTGTCCGTATGGTGACGTCACATCAGCCGACCAAAGGGAAAATATCTCACACTTGAGAATATTGAAGCAAGCGCCAGACTATGATGAAATGAGCTCACTTCTAATGATTGACATACTTTAAGTGGAAAAGCCTGCTCTAGACAACACAGTTTTCTTGTTTAGTAAATATGCTCCTCGATACGCCATTGTTTGAATGCGTCATTTTACCTTGCACACCATTGATCAAGAACCAACTGACAACCATTATATATGTAAAGTGTGCTCACGAACGCCATATATAAACGCCTTGACAATTATATTGTTTTGCCTTAATCGTCGCATGGTTTATGGAGTGACATGATTTGAAAGACGCTATTATGACGTCTTGAATGCTAAGGTGACCTTGAAATACTCTTCCGGAAAAAGTCTCCCCATCTTCCCGGGTGTTTAGCTCAGAAACCAGAGGGGCTTAGGTCTTCAGTAGTGCAGGGCTGTGAACCGCATTTAATGATCCTCAAGATGGGTATTTAAGTTCAACACCCCCGTAGAAATGTGGAATGCTCCTCTTACCATAGGCCGCGCCCGTGCAAACAGACTCTTCGCGGCTCGCGCCCCGCCCACGGACCGGGGCCGATTCGCACGGTTCACATGCAGACGAGCGGTCGCATCTGAAGTCCGTGGCGCAGGTCTCGCACGAGCGCCGTCTGGTGTCAGCCGGCGGAACGGAGCGTCTCGCTCGGCGCGCTGAGACTGTCTGGTCGCTCACACTAGCACCGCAGTCCGCGCCCGCCGAACCTCAAAACGAGACAGCGCGGCTGTCTAGCCGTTCGCGCTAGCACCGCAAGGCCCGAAAGGATCAGTGGTCTGATATGATCGGACGTCTGGAAACAGAACCGTCTCACCTGGTGGACTGGTTTTGTCGAAATTAAGTTCAGAAAAGTGGTGCGAAGTCTCAGGTTCTTGTTCCAGGAACACAACAAACGGTCGTGACGTGCCCAAAACCTACGACAAAATAGGACACACGGCAGAAACCCACTGCAGAACTTGGCAGAAAACAAGTGCTGTTGACAAGCGCCTTACATAGTACCGCGCATGACGGAGGTCGCAGCGAAATAAGCAGGCATTATGGTGGCCTTGACCCGTCCTAGCTACCCGATTCCGAAGAGAACTCTACGCAGGGCGATAGACGACTCCAGTTATGTGTGCACGATTGAGAAACGCGTGACAGCGCGCAGCCCAGCCGTGTCCAAACACTTGTCAGTTACCGCACAAAGGTGTTCACGGGGAAGCATATTGATGCTCATACTTCGTAGCTAGAAAACGGCAGACATTTCGAGCGCAGATGGGTTGGTCGGACACTGCGAACTCTGCCCAACAAAGCTGATCCAAGATACAGCACAACGGTATGTCGCGGGGTCCCCACAACGATCTCAAAGAACACAGTCGCAGCGAGAGAGCAGACCCGGCTGCCGAAACTTCCGAGTCACAGAAAGCGCAGGTTACGCAATGGAGGAGACGGTTGTTGCGCAGTCCCACCAGACAAACGGTGTGTCAGATGAGTTGCTTTCAAACGTGGCTTAGTCAACATGCTCTGATGGAAGTAATGAATGCGCGCGTTTGTGAAACGCGCCGGTAATGAATGCGTGGACCTGTGAAATTATCCAGTAATGAATGTGTGCATCTGAAATGTCCCACGTTTTACCTTCGACCTGTGTGGGATTATTGCCCATCTACTGCAAACCACTAAATTCGAGAAGTGCCGGTTATAAATTGAATCTGAACCTGAACCTCTTGGCCGGATCGGGATCCAGGTCGGATCATCCTGGCCATCTGCCTGCCTGCTGAACCCGGACAACATCGGTCCAGAGAGCCGAGCTGATCCACCCGCAGGTGCACCATGCACAGCTGCTCTCCCCCCCCCCCCCCCGACATGCTGGCGGCGGCAGCGGGCGTGTTGCAATGAAATTACGGGCCCGGTCAAGAGCCTGAAGTACTACTCGGGACGTCCTCAAGCCGCTAGCACATATCTGTTATCTGCTTGTCTGACACAGGGACCCGTGGCAGGGCGCTGCGCGCCTCGCCCCGCTTCCTGGAAAGCCTTTCAGGCCCGGATCCCATCCTCGCACGCTGTCTGGGGCCGGCGCTAAGCCGGAGTCGCGTCTCCGGCATACGTAATCTGCTCTCGCGGCGAGCGGTGATCAGTTTCCACGCAGATCGTCCATGTAAATAGTCCATGAGACGGGATCGCCTTGACTGGAGCCAGATTAAACAGGCTGCGGCATGGAACGAATTACGACCGGTGGCTCAAACGCAGACAACCGGCCCCAGTCAGCCACGTGCTGATGCTGCGATCGGGCGGCCAACGTATGCGGATGCTACATTCCAGCTGACACGCACTGCGGCCCAGGTGGGAGCGTTTGGAATTTTCCTCCTGCACCTTAAGTATACAGCTGGGCGTTATCATACACGGTTGCCCCATGACGAGCAGAACGATCAGATGTGCTGCTCCCAAATATGAAACGGCGCCTAAAAGCGAGCGTTGGTGTGATGAGGAACGAAAATGCCGACACGTATAGATCGGACGAGGGGGGCTACTTACTCGTGCTGTCGAGGGTCAGCGTAGCTGGACATGATGCTGCTCAGCAGAATGGAGGCCAGGGTCAAAAGCATGACGTGATGACCCGGAGGCGTCGACCTAGAGCAGGACGTGCGACACGGACCAGGCGAAGTCTTCGGTTGACTCCTGAGGATTTCTGACTCTCCGACTCCGGCAGCTGTCACGGAACAGAGTCTCCACTGGCCCTGCGAGTCTCGGACGGAGTCTCACTAGCTCTGCGACTCTCACATGGGTTCTCCACCGACTCTGTGGCTCCCCGAACGGTGTCTATACCGGCTCTGCGGCCCTCAGACGGAGCCTCCACTGGCTCTGCGGGCCCCAGATGAGGCCTCCAGCGGCTCCGCAGACTGAGGCAAGCGCCCTCACAGGTGCTCTGCGTCCCGCTAAGCAGTGTCTACCTCCAGCTCCGACCGGCGTCCTATTCAAATCAGACCTGGCGCCGCCTCTGGACAGGCTCGGTCAGCCTCGAGAGGCCTGCCGGCTCCACTCTGGCACTCCTGAGCCCCCGGCCGTCCCTCGCACTAGACACGCCAACCCGGCGCCTGCCGGGCGGGACCGCCGTGCGCGCAGCGCGATCAGGGTCCGCTGACGGGCTCCGGAGCTCACGGAGACGCAACAGGCCCGCATCGCCACTCGGGTTCCGCCCGCCCGCTGCATGGCGACGCCCGGCCAAAAACAACACCACTCTGCGCTGACTTCCGCGTCAGCAGGCTCCGGCTCTGCTGTCCGGTCTGGGGCTCGTCTCGGGCGTGGCCGTCTCTTCCTCCGGCCAGGGCAGTGACTTCCCTGGTGTTACCATCACTGACGCGCCGCCCCTTCAGCGCCGGGACTTCACACCGATGTCGCCAGCCGCCACCGCACCAATCCAAGCTACTGGGCCGCGCTGCTTCCGCTCGTCACCGTCGCCCTCGCGCGTGCCGTCGTCACTGTCGCACCCTCCAGACAGGCCGCCGTCGCCGCCGTCGTCCAGCCGCTACCGTCGGCGGCGGTGTCGCGCCTGAAAGGCGGACAGGGCGGTGTTAGTCGGAACCGCGGCCTGCAGTAGAGGGAGGGGGGGGGGGGCTGCGGACGCGTGCCACCTCGCCCTGCCGTGCCGTAATGACCGACTGGCGACGCCGCGACACAAAAATCGCAGCCGGCCATGTAATCCCGCGCCAGTATCGCACTCCGGGAATTAGCCGGGAAATGGGCTGCCGCGCGGGCCGGCCGTGTGTCATAACGGAATGAGCCGCCGGCGCGGCCGGTCGCACAGCGCCGCCGGCGCTCTGTCGGGACGCGCCGGGACCTGGTGCCGCAGCCGCCCATGTCGCCACGTGCCGACACGTCCGGCCGACGTGTAAACCCGCGCGCTGGGTGACGCACCCGTGCTCAGCGCGCGCCAGTCAGACGTAGGTCTACAAAAGATGCACGCTCATACGCTGCTGTGATGTGTTACGAGGGGAGAGAAGGGCAAGGCCGGCGTAGAAACTTAAGCTGAAATCTTTGATTGTTTGGGTAAGTAACCATGATGAATAAAAGCTGGGGTGGGAGTGTGTCGTCTCGAGACGGTGGGTATGGTCCGCTCGGGTCCTCTGGTCGCGGAACGAAGGTCACCGATATCGCGCGCTGTATGCGTCATTCGACTTGGCTCCGCTCAGTGCCACGAGTGGATGAAATAGGGACCAGAGCTTCTTGGTGATTGTTTATCATGCCGTTTCAGGGGAAACGTTAGGGTATGAAGTGCCCGAAATCAGGCTCCGGGACATAAATGTTGTGCTGCTTACGCCGTTATGGGAGGGGACACGGCCCTCCACTTAGATCCGTCGCTCTGCTGCTTATCTGTTGCTTGATCCGTGTATGGTGTTTGTGTGCTAAACCGGAAGATGTTCGGAGGAAGCATCCCATTGATCTTTCCCTCAACTCTGATCTCACGAAGTAATTGATGTACACGAGGAATGTAACAAAGGTGCTGTTGTAACCATCGCCTGTCGTTGGCAGAAAACGACGCAGCCTGATGCCCGTCGCGGCGGTTGTTTCTGATGCAGATTATTGGATCAAAAACAAAACTGCCGCGTAGGGTGGATCCGGTTCCAAGCCAAACAATGCATAAAACATTCCGAAGCTAGATTTGCATGGTGCAGTTAAGCGCCAGCCAGACAACAGGTTGATGATTGCATTTGTATGCTGGGACGTCATGGATTAAAGCTGGCCGGATCGGATTCGGCCAGTCTACGAAGTTACAACACCAGTAACACGAGCATAACTTGGAACGGGTCTGCCCGTTTGCAATGACGCAACCGTGCACGTATGCACCATTACATGTCCGCGCTTCAATAACTCGCACTGTTGCTGTTACGAAGGTCGCAGAGATGACGCAATCGTCTACCATACCACTGGTACTGACCAAGTGTGAAGCATTATTTGCATGGATATGAGGACTAGGGATGTCAATCTCACGATCGCGACAGCGGGATCCCGGGAGTGGATCCAGATCTCGAGGTTCGCACCTTCCCGCATCCCATATTGAAGAAAACCACAATGGTAGGCTGGATTGAGATAAAACATTAAGCTGTGTCCATCATAAGCTTGAGAGCTATTTATAAACGTTAAAAGCATCGTGCGACATCGTGGCCAGCCCAGAATCGAAGTCTGCAGACAGACACAAACGTCCCGCCTGGTTGGTGGTTGAAAGATTGGCATTGGAGACAGACTGGCGACTCCTGACAACTCCAGCGTCTGCTGAACGGATGCTGCTGCTGAAGAATGATGTTAGAAAATAGGTTGATACCATGCTAGTGGATGTAGTGAAGCAAATGTAATGGCCTGTGATAACATGTGCAGGACTGGTTCGACAGCTACAGAACCCCAGATATATTTGGGCTCACCTTTTCAATGTCACGTAACACAAAGAAATCTTGGAGATTTTGGTAAGAGAATAACTATGTCCATGCTTGTGGAAAAGGCCAAAAACCCGAAGAAGGCGCCATTCTCGACAGCTGTAAAGGTGGTAGAAGTGATGCTGATTTACCTCGTTGCACGTCTAACGTATATGCGAGATGATGCTCTTCATATGTTCAAAAACCGACTTAAAAAGCGTGTGCTTCACAACACGAATATGAGCATCACGATACCGCCAATGAGCATAGCAAACAAGACGGACCACAACGAATATCATAATCAAGCTTTGTTTCAATCACATGTGACATTGGTTGGCGGGAATACGCTGCGAGCAAATCGGTGCGCAAGCAAATTTATACGAGGTCATCTCTGGTTTGCAATATTACACTTGGTGTTCGTGGACTGTTGACCGTTACGGAGGATAATCGCACTTGGATAATCGGAAATATATATATCGCAAATATATACGGAGGATAATCGCAATTGGTGTAAATGTTTAGAAATACGTCGTTGAAGTTCAGATATTACCAACAAGGATGAATTAGATGCATGAATATACTCATTACGCCACACGATTTCTTTTCTAATCGTGAGATATCCAGAAGTCTGACGACAAATTCAGTAAGTTTGGATCACGAAATTGGCTACTGTACTGTGATTAACACATTTGAGGGGAATGTTTCACATTTGAGTATATTAATATTTCACATTTGAGCATCGGGCATGATGAAACAAACTTGCTTAAAGTTATTGGTGTACTTTTGTGTGGAAAAGACTCCTCCAGACAGAACAATTCTCTGATCAGTAAATATGTTTTTCAATGCACCATGGTTTGATTAGGCTATCATAACTTGCACATCATTAACTGAAAGCCACTTAGGCCGTTGTGTCTGGAAATCGTGCCCATGAACGCCAGACATGAACATCTCGACAATTGTATTTTCTGGCCTGGCCGCCGCATGGCCATGGAATAGTAGGATTTAAATGACGTTATTATGATGTTATGAATGCTAAGGTGACTGAAATACCCTCCCCGATATACCTTTCCCCATTTTCACGGTCGTTTAGCTAAACAACTATGGGGCTTAGGTCTTGAGAAGGGCAGGATTGTGAACAGTACCAAAAGGTCTTCAAGATAGCCATTTCAGTTCAAAATCCCATATAAATACAGAACATTTCTTTGAAGACCGAGGTTGAACACGACACAAATCCAAATTTGACTGTTACGTACAATGCATGGCATTTGGATACTGCATACCGACATCTGACATTTACACACCGGTCAAAAAATAGCTACCTACGGCGAAAACCTGCTGGTCTTGGTTCGAATCAAGACCAAATAGCATGCCATTGTTATACAATCGACGCATTGCCCACCCAGCTGACGCACAAAGACTTTGAGGCCGAGTGCCTTGACAATCGCCGCCTAGAAACGTAACCTTCCAAAGCCATTTGGCGGAGAGAGAGGAGAGGCGGGAAAGGGGGAGGGGAACGACGCGATTTTGTGAATTTACCTTTTGCACAGCTCATAGGCCCTTTGTTTTACAAAATGCCTTTCGGGAGGTCATGTACCCACCGATAGGAATGCGTTGATCTCTCAGTCGGCGGGCACTCCCCTGTGCGCTCGCATACGGAGAATTCCTGGCTTCTCTAGGTTACACCTGATCCTCAGCAGCGTGGGCACTCCCACCCATGGCTTACACCAGCACTCTACCCGTGATATGACCGATACCCGGGCACCAGCCCAGACACAATTCATCTTAATTTTTCTCATCAAGCGCAAGCTCGCGAATCCCCTGATAAGAACCTTGAGCAAGGTCACATCCCCAGTCGGAACGATGCTGAACAAACAGCAGGTCCTGTCTTGTCGGGCGTTTTAGCGGGGTTTTCAGCTCAGCTCGGGCCGATCCCCGCCCATTATCACACCCTCGGGCGCCGCCGCCCGGGCCATAAACCCGTCAGGGACGCGGCG